>NC_056737.1:1006246403-1006376403 GCF_019279795.1 Protopterus annectens
GTTGGTCAACAAACTGAGTATTACAAGTGCTATGAAGTAAACATAATACCATGAACTGACTGAAGGTTAGCTGATAAAGACTGTGTTGCTAAAGTATAGATGTGAATCTGTACTTCAAGATATAATGCAGTATGGTATTTGTTCTGCAGTAAGATCTGAACATACAATAGCAATGGCTAAGGTATAATAGTGTGTTTATCCCAGGATTGTCTTGTGTTAACCATTGCATTTCAGCTACATGCATTCCTGAACTTAGTTACGCTGCTGCAGACATGTATGAAACTGTAATAACTGTAGACTACAAATATACCATCAGCAACTGTATATGGGTCAGGTAGGCAACCCAACACTCCAGAATGGTCTGTACACATTACACATAGTTCCACCCACTAGGAGTTAAATATGTGCACCTGCATTCCAAGTATTAATATACAGTTCACCTACTATCTCTGTCATGTGTGAATCTCATGCATGTGTGTTCCAGTGCACTGCAGTCTTGTATGACACTCTACCTCTATTACCAGGTCACAGTTTGTTAGCAGGTGAGCTCTAGGCATATATTAGTCAATCAATATTCATCAGTGGCTCAGTAGCTCAGCGTGATAAACGCTATGTATGATATATATTTTGTCACACACAGACTGGGGTTTGAATCCAGGAATTTAACTCATTCCCTCCAATGGATCTCAGGAAGTTTGCACTGTAACTTCCAATGGGCGGAGCCTAAGCCTTTTGACAAAATCAAATTATGTCCTCACATTTCAAACAAATTTTCATATTTCTGGAACCATAGTGGTTATGGAAGAAGTATAAATGGCAAACTGTTCAGCAAAAGGATTTTTACAGTAGTAGTATTCTTTAGGTTCTAGGTCTTAAACCGAGTTTTATAAGTCCCAGTAAACAAGTAACTATTACATTTGTAATATTTTGTAAACAACTTCAGTACCTCAGCAACCATTCATGTTAATCAAACTGTCAGCAGCATTTTATTCATCTAGCTGAGACCTTTCATATGAGGATAAGGAGTTCTGTCTGTGTTACTTGGTTGTTAAGATATTTTGAAAAAATGTGAAAATTACCTCTATATAAATTAAAATAATAAAAACAACAGTTAATATCTGTTTACTTGCAACTAGGTGGGTTTATATTAGTTCATCGACAGCTTAGGTTGTCGAATCTAGAATGATCGACACCTAAGCATCAAACTTGCAAAATCGCGAATGGCCATTTAAGCAAATTCTTTCCTCAGGAAAGAATTCAATAGGCCATCAACGAACAAAATTAACTTTTCAACCTAAATAAAGTAGGGGGCTGTGCCCCCCATACCCCCCTATGCCAAAAGGGCAAATCCCCTATAACAGCCAAGTGACTTCTTTCCCGAGGAAAGAATTTGCTGAAATGGCCATTTGAGATTTTGCAAGTTCGACGCTTAGGTGTTTATCATTACAGATTCGACAACCTAAGCTGTTGATGAACTAATATAGACCCCCACTAGGCAGAGGTCAAATATTAATGCAGTTGAGTTTACCACTGTGTAATCTTTAAGATGAAATCTTTCAAAACCTTGTACTTAGCATGGTTTTAGAATTATCGATGCAAATATGAACAAGCAATATTTGATGCCTAGAGGCATCACTAGGAGTTAACTGCAGATGCACCTGGATGTGTCATTCGGATGTAATGAATTAATAGAAACAGTTATGTATTGTTAAAAGATGTTTTCCTCACAGGAATTACAGGTATATAAATGGCTGTAGTAGCTGTTCAAATAGGTTACTAATTTGGGTGTCCAGATGTACCAGAGTGCTAACAGTATTGCTCAGCAAGGTCAAGTGCAATACTAATGCAAGTTATTGAAACAAATAATCTTGGTACGGCTGTATACCTGGTGTGTCTGTGAATGTCTGCTGATAGTCTAACCCCATGCCTGCAAAGGATGGCATGATAAGTATAAACTCTCTGTACTGTGCAAGATATATGTCTCTCAAGTGTCACGCTGTCACGGACTGTGATCAGTGTTACCAAATCCCTGGGACACAGATGTCACAGCCACTTGATTTATCTCAAAAATACAGTCACGCTACATCAGTCCACAGCACACCTTGGTAGTCAAATATGTTTCCTGATATGTAATAGTACCCTGTAGTTGTGTACCTGTAGGTGTTACAGCTTAGCCCATACTGTCCCATGTGGATAGCTTGAGAGGTATGTAGGTATTACAGAGGCTATAGGGCACTTGTCCACATAAAGTAAGTGTGGACCTGCAGAGTATATGAGTACTGTTGCAAACAATATAGCCTATACTGGTAGTAATGGAATGTCTTTCTCTCTCCCCACCCCTTATCTGCATCATACTTTATTATTGTTATACATCTGGTATGGTTTATGTGTAAGATATGTTGTTCTCAAAATGTTATGTTGGGCCACGTGTTTTATTTTTGTTATATATTACAATGGTTGCATACTAACATACCTTTTTGAATTACCTATGATGTTGGCCTTATGCTGTAACTGTTACTGATATGCTGTTACAATACTGACTGTTACTCCACCTATTGTTCTGTTCCATATGCTATGCAATGTTTCCTTACTGGGCTATCTTCAACATCCTGGCATGCTGTTATAACTAATGTTAAAATGTTCTTTTCATTACTAACCTATATACTTTGAAAAACCTCAACACCATAGGTCAACTGGGTAGGCCAATTCCCAGCAATCCATCTACACTACCTCAGCCAGCTGTGGCACCAGGTCCCAGCATGTCTGGGACCCAACCTGGAGCTTCTCCGTCCACTGTTCCTGCACTGCCTACAGGTGGAACCACCTCAGGAGATGGAGCCCATCCACCCAGGAGTGAGCACAGAGAGAGAGTTGTCACCCATCGACAGCTACCAGGGATGGTGCACAGGATCATTCACTGTGGTTTGGATGATTGCCTGCACTGGATTGAGGGCAGACTGGCCAACCTGGAAGAGCAGGCTAGCCCCAGCACCCAGCCCTCACACAGCCACCTTTGGGAATGTGAAGAAGCAGTGGTGAATGCCCATGAGTGAGGAGCTCAGTCTCACTGTTGCCATCTGGGGCAGATGGCTCTCTGATTCAACAACACCATTCCCGTCCAAGGTGTTTACCCCCTCATGTGTCATGCACTGCCCCATCTGCTGTCTTGTCTGATTGCAAATGCTACCTCTCCTACCTAACTTACCTCCCCGCACGTACCTATATCCCTTCCCCAAAATTCTACTTTCTCCTTAAAAAAAAATGGACATCTGTCCCAGAAAATAAATATTGCCCCATACATAGCTCTCCATTTTGCCCCATGTACATTGCCCACTATCAATCATTGCAGCAATTAATCAAGACAGATATGTCACCCACACCCCTCTCTCTGGGATGTGAGGGTCCAAATTCCAAATTGTCCACAATCTGCACAGCTGTTGCTGTACAAAAAATGGAGAACTATTGTCCTTTCCTACAACCATCATGCACATCCCTAACTGCCTTTCACATTTTTTTCCCCCTGCTTGCCCCCATTTCACCACTTTCCTATCTCCCCTTTTTTGGAAATAGTGCAGGTTTAAGCAGAGCCAAGTGGCATTGTTCTGTACATTAGCAAAATGATCACCCCTGCCAAGCCTCAAACCCAGGACCCTACTAACTAGGGCATAGTGTATTAGCATACTAGGCTATTCAGCTCTGAAGAATAATAGGTGCTTCCATAAACATATCCTTAGTATCAGTGGAGCACATCAACAAAAAATTCAACCCCGCAAAGTCTCAGAACCAGGACTATGTCAATTACAGCATAATGCATTAGTCCACTAGGCCATTCAGCTCTGAATTATGACAGGTGTTTCCATATACATATCCTAACTGCCAGTGACACACTGCTTGTACATATAATGGGAAAAAGACAGCATACGTGCGACTGTGATGCAGACACCAAACGTGTACACAACCAAATACATGCTGATGGATGGATGTGAGGCCTAGGATAGCAGCTACAGCTGACAACTGCACAGACTGTTGCAGAATGTCCTCAGTTGTGCCACATACTTTTGGCACGGTTGTCATAAAACTTTTTCTGTGTGATGAAGTACCGGCAAGTCAGTACAGACTGAGATTAGAAAATCATGACACACAGTTCAGTGTCACATGTCATACCCATCTGAACACACATGCTCATGCCAATCATGTGTAACAGACTGTATGCATGCACATATGTCTTACAAATACACATGCTATAGTATTAACTCAGTTTCTCAATCGTTTACATTCCTAACATGCCTTACATTTTGCCACCCACAGTCCTGCTGCCATTCCAGTCTGTAGCACATCAAGAACATGCTGGTCAATACAACAAATAAACGACTGAGCCCTGCAGCTTTCAGCACAGCCACTTGATGCTACTGCAGTCACTGCCACCCATATTACCACATCAAAGGCCTGTAAGCTGGAGCACACATCACAAATATGTATATGAATCCTAAATGTCACCTCCTACTCTCTGGATGGCACTGTTACATAACCTATGCACCTGAGGCACACACCTCACCTGCACTGTTATGGGTACCCTCACCCTGGCTATACTGTGACAACAGACCTGACACTGCTCCCTCTCTGACATATACAATGTGTTGTCCCTCAGTGTGTTCAAAATCTCCAGTATGACTCCTGGGCAGAATGCAGCAGCTGCAGCCTGCAACATATGCAGCAGTATGTTCAGCTACCTGCTACAGATCTACCATACCTCCCAAACACCAAGAACAGTGGATCCACACATCACCCATACATAAAGGGGTGGGGTGGAGGAATGGTCAAGTGACAGGGACATGTGTCAGTCTTTTCTACAAACATACACAGCTGACAGACCAGCAACTACTGCAGCAGCATGCATATGCTGATGCAAATGACGTATGACACTCATATCTGTCTGTCCCCTTACTGACCTCAACCCACATTGTTAAACAGTAAACTGCCACATAATCAGAAAGTCTGTTCACAATGGTCAAGCACAGTATGCCAAAGTGTGGACATACCACATAAATCCAGACAGTGGACAGTATTTTTACCTACTCTCTCTGATGCTGTAGTCCCCAAACCTTGATAATGTACATCACGCAGGCTAGGAAAAGGGCCAATGCCTACATGAAGGCCTTAAATATAGCACTGTGGTGCCATGACATTGATTAAAGAAAATGCAACCCAGCTGTTCTGAATGCAATTAACAAGTGTGAGCCACAGATTAGTGCACAGGCAATCACCTGTTCTTGAGCATTACCTACAAAAGGCAAGCTGCTGCCTATGGTAAACAGGTCTGTGACTTGCTTTACAAAGACAGACTGCAAGAACATAAGCATTATACTGCAGAAGTTCCCATGTAATGGGATGCAGATGAGGGGATGCAGTTATGGGAAATCGAGATTACAACAGTAGGTCTGTAGTACATATCATGGAATGACATGTTGCTGTTAGTCAGCTGTCCAGCACCTACAGGCTTCCCTTTCGGCCTGTCTGCTATGACATAGATCACAGCTCTGGCCCTCTGAGTCCCTCCAACAATGGTCAGCTCATGTATGAATACTACTGGATTGTGTTTTAGACAATAGCAACAGTAAGTACTGGCGGATACAACTGGCATATCACACAATGTGCTGTCAGTCAGCTCCTCTGAGTCTGTAAATGTCACACTGGCATACTTCAAACATTGTCCAGGTGTCCCTGACTGTTCCTGATTTAGTCTGGCTAGGTCACTGTGTACTCCACATATCTCATTGCTGGAGAGCTATGCTTAGCATACCTGTTGACCCCTTACAGCAGGACAGCAGTTTATAGCCAGAAGTAGTGAGGGGACACAGGCCCAGCCTCAGCAACAGAGTGTACATATTGAGCATACAACATAAGGGAATGAATAAAGTACCAGATATTAATGTACCATAACTAACTTAAGAGAAACACTATGATGTAAAACAAAAAAATAAAGGTAGATGCCAACAAATATCTATAACAGTTTAATACTCAAAAAATACAAGGATTAAGTGCTTTCAGCCATATGCAAAGACCTACTTCAGAATAAAAAAATCTCATTCACCTCAGCATTAAATACTAACCCTAATAAAAACTGACCAATCAAAAACTTTCAATAATAAATGTGATACAACATGGAAAAATAATTAGTGAAAAAGCTCATATATAAAAAAACTACTACAAATCTAAAAACATAAACAAATATTTACATTTCCCATAATAACAGTTCCTGTGTAAAACTGCTTTATAATTCACTGCACTGCTCAGCCCAAGTGCATTGCATGCATTAAATAAAATCTTCTACTGCAGTTTCCTGTAATCCAATTCCCCCTCCTTGTCACCATTAAAATCACTGGGCACACAATCAATAACAGTTAAATAAAATTTCTTATACTTTTGGCACACCAAGGTGTACTTAAACAATGCATTGTTTCTGTTTTTGAAAGTGAGTATTTTTTGCAAACATGGGGCATGGCTATGGGGGCGAGGATGTCCAAGAATTATACTAATTTGGTTATGGCCTGAGGACTTCTTGTTCTTATACATGAGCGTTGGAGTCAGCCCAATGAACCTTGACAGCTCCCGTCTGTTCTTAGAATATGCCAGTTGCTATAAATAATATTTCTAAGTCTGGCACTGTCACTACTGTATGTCATATAATAAATCACATTATTTGGCCTGTTCACATCTCTTCCTACTTGAGTTAAATTTGATATGGAAAAATATGGCTTTCCACGTCCTCCTCTTTGATTTCTAGCTGCAAGGCATGCTGTATCTATTTCTTTTGTTTTATAGCCTCTGTCAAGGAAATCAGATTTAACTAACTCTAAACCTCTCTCAAAATCAAGTTCTCTGTCATGATTAAGTGCTTGACCCTTTCCCACATTTTTAAAAACATGGCTAGCGTGCATACTAGTTTGATGTAAATAACAATTCCTATAACAGTCCTTCCTATACATCTTAGTAAAAATCTTATTATATTCATATTTATTTAGACAAACATCTCAAAAGTCAATACTTTGTGATCAATACTTCATAGTAAATTTCAACAAGTTGTTGCTATCATTAAGAAAAGCAGAAAATATTCTAACTGCAATGAATCCCCTTTCCAAACTACAAACAGATTGTCCACAAATCGACAATAAAAGCATAAGTATTCACTAAATCTTGAATTTCCAAAAACATACTTACTTTCCCATTCACCCATCACTATCACACAAAATGCCCATAGCTACACCAGAGGTTTGTAGGTAGTACTTCCCATCAAAAATAAACACATTAAATTCTAATATTAACTGTAGCAAATAAGATCAATTTTATGTGAAGAATATGAACTATTTTTAGTGAGAAACTCACGTACAAACTCAACTCCCACATCATTGTTAATCACAGTGAATAAGAACATTACTTCTAATCTAAATAAATATTCGTTCCCAATAAGTACAGTCTCACTCTGGAACTTATATGAATCTCTAAGAAACTGTTCAGTATCACGTAACACAATGTCATAATGATCTAATATTGGCCTAAGTTGTTTGTCTTCATAAACTGATGTCGACTCATTTAGCCATCCTCCCCTTGCAACAGTTGGTCTAAAATGGGGGTTTAGGGGATCTGTATGCATTTTCAGAAGGCCATATAAGATGTGTATAAGTGTAGACTCTACAAAATATTGAAATAGCTCTTTAGTGATGGCATTCTCCTGTAGACTATCCTTAAGAGATTTCAAATAAGACTTCCATTCGCTGAATATCATTCATAGTAATACTCTTATAAGTATATCTATCTTTCAACGTATCAGCAACAGAATAAAAATAAAACATTGTATCCATTATGACCACAGAATGACCCTTTATCAGCTGGCCTAATAACGATGTCTACACAATTTTACAAGTTTCTCAGGGCTTCCCATTCCTCCCTGTTAAGATTTTCAAAATGCCCTTTATTCATATCTGCAGTAAACATTTCATAAATCTGTTCTTCACATACTTTAACAAAAACTTCTATGGCTGGGGAATATTTGGAGTGCAAGTAACAGGCTTCCTGAATAAGAAGGGTACATGCTGATTGTTATCAGAACAAAACATTAATTTAAAAACTAAGTTCCATGCGAACAGTTTCAGTTCTACTAATGTGTCAGGTAAATCAGCCACTGAACGGGGACAAAACTCAAACCTTTATTCAGTAAGACAAGTTCTCCAGCAGCCAACGGTCGACTTGAAATATTCCAAACTAGTTCTTGCTCACTGTTTTCCACATGTTCTTTAAGGTATGTGTGTTTAGATCTTGAGCCGACTGCTTCCTTTACTTTTTGGCTCGTTCCACCAAAGAATCTGTGAAATCTTTCTGATTTATTCCAAACGGTGGTGGAAGGGCTGAAAAAAGCGAAGAGGGAGGGGTGCTCATCTCCCTCACTTTCTCAAGACAGAGGTAAATCCTTTGCTACTCACCGACAATTTGTGTTAGCATCTAGTCTTAGAATGTAATGAGCTTGAATATCAATGGACTACCGAGAGACTGAGGGACCTAGAGAATGATATGTATTATTTGAAACGTTTACAATGTCAACGACTTCATAAGGAGGCTTTCTGATCTCTAAATATAGTGCTGAGAGGGCTCCACATCTTTAACATGCCTGCTTACAGAGTAATGTATCCAGAACTAGGGTTGCCACCTTTTCAAATGGCCAAAGTGGGACATTTTTGGTACAAACATCAGATTTTACAGGCTGACACATACCCGCGGTCAGTACAAAGGTTAGAACTTAACTTTTTTGCCTAAAGAAAAGCTTATTCTTGTAGCATTTTAGTTGCTTATTCTGTTTCTTATAACATTTAGGCATTTTAGATACTGAATAACTGTTTTATGCAACTATTACATAAAATATAGGAAACAATTTTGTCCTAAAATCTCAGGACATTTGCCATTTTTACAATTTTTTGTCAGGACACAACTGCCCAAAGAGGGACTGTCCCTCACAAAGTGGGACAGGTGGTAACCCTATCCAGAACTGCTAGCCAGTTGGCAGAAAACTAATTTAGAAGTGAGTTTCTCCTATATGAGACTGCTCATTGATTTCTTTAATCCAATTGAGCAGAAGTTATGTGAAAAGATACAACGGGCTCAAAATAATTTATAGAATGAAACAAATATAGACTTTGTTGATTTAGGTGTCAGTGAGTCAATAAATCAGGTATGCTTGTATGACCGTAAATTGATGCAACAAAAGAGGAAGAAGGTGCAAAGAGACCTTAAAGACTTTAGGGATCACAGTGTATTTACTTGGCCCAGAGACACAAATTAATTCTGTGAAGCGTGATGTTCGGACTGTTGAGAATATGGTCATTACTACTCTGGCAACTCAATTGTGAATGAAGTGGCACCTCCTCCTTTGAGTGACCAATTATTGTATAGAACACTGCAAGCAGGAAGGGAGAGCAAAAAGTGAACCAGTAGATCGGAAGAAAATGACCTCTAATACTTCCGACCAGGTTTTGTCAACCCTTCCACCACCATTTCAAATAAATCAGAAAGATTTCACAGATTCTTCGGTAGAACGAGTCAAAAAGAAAAGGAAGCAGTCAGCTCAAGATCTAAACATTCATATGTTAAAGAACATGTGGAAAACAGTGAGCAAGAACTAGTTTGGAATATTTCAAGTTGACTGTTGGCTGCTGGAGAACTTGATTTACTGAATAAAGGTTTGACTTTTGTCCCCGTTCAGTGGCTGATTTACCTGACACATTAGTAGAACTGAAACTGTTCGCATGGTACTTAGCTCTTAAATTAATGTTTTGTTCTGATAACAATCAGGATGTACCCTTCTTATTCAGGAAGCCTAGTACTTACACTCCAAATATTCCCCAGCCGTAGAAGTTTTTGTTAAAGTATGTGAAGAACATTTTTATGAACTGTTTACTTCAGATATGAATAAAGGGCATTTTGAAAATCGTAACAGGAAAGAAATGGAAGCTCTGAGAACTTCGCAAAATTGTGTAAATAGTGTTATTAGGTCAGCTGATAAAGGGCGTTCTATGGTCGTAATAGATAGGATGTTTTATTTTAATTCTATTGGTGATACGTTGAAAGATGTATATACAAGAGTATTACTATGTAAGATATTCAGCTAATGGAAGAGTCTTATTTGAAATCTCTTAAGGATAGTCTACAGGAGAATGCCAATACATAAAGATCCCCTAAACCCCCCTTTTAGACCAACTGTTGCAAGGGGAGGATGGCTAACTGAGCCGACATCAGTCCATGAGGTGAAACAACTTACGCTAATATTAGATCATTATAACATTGTGTTACGTGATACAAAACAGTTTCTTAGAGATTCATATAAGTTCCAGAGTGAGACCGTACTTATTGGGAACAAATATTTATTCACTTTAGATGTAATGTCCTTATTCACTGTGATTAACAATGATGTGGGAGGTGAGTTTGTACGTGAGTTTCTCGCTAAAATAGTTCATATACTTCACATAAAATTTATCTTATTTGCTATTTACTGGAGTTAATATTAAAACTTATTGTGTTTATTTTTGATGGTAAGTACTACTTACAAACCTCTGGTGTAGCTTTGGGTAGTTTGTCTGCCAATAGCTACACCAATATAGTGATGGGCGAATGGGAAAGTAGGTATGTTTTAGGAAATTTAAGATTTAGTGAATACTTATGCTTTTATCGTCAATTTGTGGACAATCGTTTGTAGTTTGGAAAGGGGATTCATTGCAGTTAGAATGTTTTCTATCTTTCTTAATGATAGTAACAACTTTTTGAAATTTACTATGAAGTATTCATCACAAAGTATTGACTTTTTAGATGTTTGTCTGAATAAAGATGAATATAATAAGATTTTTCTCAGATGTATAGGAAGGAGTGTTATAGAAACTGTTTTTTACATCAAACTAGTATGCACCCTAGCCATGTTTTTAAAAATGTGGGAAAGGGACAAGCAAACCCAGCCACTGGGGATGGACAAGCCAGTGCATTTCTTTGTGCCGGTCCCAAGCCCGGATAAATGGGGAGGGTTGCGTCAGGATGGGCATCTGGCGTAAAACCTCTGCCAAATTACTTATGCGGAGAACGTTTCATATTTCCATACCGGATCAGTCTAGGCCCGGGTTAACAATGACTGCTACCAGTACTGTTAGCCAACTGTGTGCTGGCAGAAATTGGGCTACTGTTGGCTGAAGGAAAAGTGGAGGATGAAGGCATGCCCAAAGGCAGGAAGAGAGGAGGAAGGTTAGGAATGTAGTAGTGAGGGTAGGAACTTTGAATGTTGGCAGTTTGACTGGTATAGGGAGAGAGCTAGCTGATATGATGGAGAGAAGGAAGGTTGATATATTGTGCGTGCAAGAGACCAGATGGAAGGGAAGTAAGGCCAGGAGTATAGGAGGCGGGTTCAAATTGTTCTATCATGCTGTGGATGGCAGGAGAAATAGGGTAGGGGTTATCCTAAAGGAACAGTATGCCAAGAGTGTTTTGGCGGTGAAGAGAGTGTCTAATAGAGTGATGTTTATGAACCTTAAAATTGATGGTGTAATGGTGAATGTTGTTAGTGCATATGCTCCACAAGTTGGGTGTGCGATGGATGAGAAAGAAAAATTTTGGAGTGAGTTGGATGAAGTGGTGGTGAGTGTACCCAAGGGTGAGAGACTAGTGGTTGGAGCGGACCTCAATGGGCATGTTGGTGAAGTGAACAGAGGGGATGAGGAAGTGATGGGTAGCTATGGTGTTAAGGAGAGGAATGCAGAAGGTCAGATGATTGTGGATTTTGCGAAAAGGATGGACATGGCTGTGGTGAATACGTATTTTAAGAAGAGGGAGGAGCATAGGGTGACGTACAAGAGTGGAGGAAGATGCACACAGGTGGATTATAGCCTATGTAGGAGGGCCAGTCTGAAGGAGATTGGAGACTGTAAAGTGGTGACAGGGGAAAGTGTAGTTAAGCAGCATAGAATGGTGGTCTGTAGGATGACAGTGGTGATCAAGAAGAGGAGGAGGAGTGTGAAAGCAGTGCCAAGGATTAAATGGTAGAAGTTAAAAGAGGGTAATTGTGAGGTGGAGTTCAGGGAACAGTTAAGACAGGCACTGGGAGGCAGTGAAGAGTTACCAAATAGCTAGGTAACTACAGCAGAGCTAGTAAGGGAGACTGCTAGAAAGGTGCTTGGTGTGACATCTGGACAGAGGAAGGATGACAAGGAGACATGGTGGTGGAATGAGGAAGTACAGGAGAGTATACAGAGGAAGAGACTGGCGAAGAAGAAGTGGGATTGTTAAAGAGATGAAGAAAGTAGACGAGTATAAGGAGATGATACACATGGCAAAGAGAGAGGTGGCGAAGGCTAAGCATATGGAAAGTTGTATGAGAGATTGGACACTAAAGAGGGAGAAAAGGACCTGTACCGATTGGCTAGACAGAGAGATAGAGCTGGGAAAGATGTGTAGCAGGTAAGGGTGATAAAGGATAGTGAGGGAAAGGTACTCACAAGTGAGGTGAGTGTGTTGAGTAGATGGAAAGAGTACTTTGAAGGGCTGTTGAATGAGGAGAATGAGAGAGAAAGAAGGATGGATGATGTAGGGATAGTGAATCAGGAAGTGAAACAGATTAGCAAAGAGGAAGTAAGGACAGCTATGAAGAGGATGAAGAATGGAAAGGCTGTTGGCCCAGATGACATACCAGTGGAAGCATGGAGGTGCTTAGGAGAAATGGCAGTGGAATTTTTAACCAGATTGTTTAATGAAATTTTGGAAAGTCAGAGGATGCCTGAGGAGTGGAGAAAAAGTGTTTTGCTACCTATCTTTAAGAATAAGGGTGATGTGCAGAGCTGCGGTAACTACAGAGGGATAAAATTGATCAGTCACCGCTTGAAGTTATGGGAAAGAGTAGTGGAAGCTAGGTTAAGAAGGGAGGTGATGATTAGTGATCATCAGTATGGTTTCATGCCAGGAAAGAGCACTACTGATGCAATATTTGCTCTGAGAGTGTTGGAGAAATACAGAGAAGGTCAGAAGGAGTTGCATTGTGTCTTTGTGGACTTAGAGAAAGCATATGACAGGGTGCCTAGAGAGGAGTTGTGGCATTGTATGAGGAAGTCAGGAGTGGCAGAGAAGTATGTAAGAGTGGTACAGGATATGTACAAGGGTAGTGTGACATTGGTGAGGACTGCAGTTGGAGTGACAGATATGTTTAAGATGGAGGTAGGATTACATCAAGGATCAGCTATGAGCCCTTTCTTATTTGCAGCGGTGATGGACAGATTGACAGATGAGACAGGAGGCCCCGTGGACTATGATGTTTGCAGATGACATTGTGATATGTAGTGAGAGTAGGGACCAGGTTGAGGAGACCCTGGAGAGGTGGAGATATGCTTTAAAGAGGAGAGGAATGAAGGTCAGCAGGGCTAAAACAGAATATATGTGTGTAAATATGAGGGAGATTAGAGAAATGTTAAGGTTGCAGGGAGTAGAGTTGGTAAAGGTGGATGAGTTTAAGTACTTGGGGTCAACAGTTCAGATTAATGGTGAGTGTGGAAGAGAGGTGAAGAAGAGAGTACAGGCAGGGTGGAATGGGTGGAGAAGAGTGTCAGGAGTGATTTGTGACAGACGGGTACCAGTAAGAGTGAAAGGGAAGGTCTACAAGAGGGTAATGAGACCAGCTATGTTATATGGGTTGGAGACGGTGGCATTGACGAAAAGGCAGGAGTCAGAGCTGGATGTGGCAGAGTTAAAGATGTTAAGATTTGCACTGGGTGTGACTAGGATGGACAGGATTAGGAATCAGTATATTAGAGGGTCAGCTCAGGTTGGACAGTTTGGAGGCAAAGCAAGAGAGACGAGATTGCGTTGGTTTGGACATGTGCTGAGGAAGGATGCTGGGTATATTGGGAAAAGGATGCTAAGGATGGAGCTGCCAGGTAAGAGGAAAAGAGGAAGGCGTAATATAAGGTTTATGGATGTGGTGATAGAGGACATGCAGGTGGTTGGTGTGACAGAGCAAGATGCAGAGGACAGGAAGAAATGGAAACAGATGATCCACTGTGGCAACCCCTAACGGGAACAGCCGAAAGAAGATGAATGATAGAAAGTGTCAAGCACTTAGAGTATCGAGACTTCATGACAGAGAACTTGATTTTGAGAGAGGTTTAGAGTTAGTTAAATCTGACTTCCTAGACAGAGGCTACAAAACAACAGAAATAGATACAGCATGCCTTGCAGCTAGAAATCAAAGGGGAGGACATAGAAAGCCATATTTTTCCATATCAAATTTAACTCAAGTAGGAAGAGATGTGAACAGGCCAAATAATGTATCTTATTATATGACATATAGTAGTGACAGTGCCAGAGTTAGAAATATTATTTATAGGAAGTGGTATATTCTAAGAACAGACATGGAGCTGTTAAGGTTCATTGGGCTGACTCCAATGTTCGTATATAAGAACAAGAAGTTCTTGATCAAAGGCTTTGTTATCCACCCCGTAAGAATAGTTTTAGTCCACTATCCACATTCAGTAGAAATAGTGATATTAAGTGTAACAATTGTGCTTATTGTCATTTCATTGATGATAGTGACACTTTTGTCTATGAGGAAATGTGCTGTCAGCTTGATGGCTTTACCTTAGCAGCTGCAACACATACATCAGTGTATCACATCCTGGTATTCCACACTTAAAGGAATAAATTTATTCGAAGCTATTGAATTAGAAATTACATAGATGGACTTTGTTCTGTGGCACAATGGGATAAAGCCCTGTCTGTGACTGAAATTAGTTGGGGTTAGTTGATTGGAAGCAACAAGTGATGGAGGAAATTATTGGCCACTGCTGGCTTGTTCATCCTAGGGGTGGGAGGTGATGTGGTCAGTGATGTCAATCAGTGGAGGATGGATGTACAATATGTACAATTTGGGCCAGAGGCAGACTCTTGCCCATGCCAAGGTATGTTCATACAATCGACTTTTCCCTGTCTGTCTAAACATGCATCTACATAGAGAGGGAGTAGGAAGCCTTTGCATTAAGCAGTGTGCATCAGCTATCTGACCTGGGCAATGCACTCTAAAGTAAAACTCATCATGGCTGCTTGGATGATAAACCACAGTGTGACTGGCTTCCCCCTCATACAAAAATCAGTGCAGCAAATATCTCTTAACTCTCCCTGATTTTGCCTCATCTGTTTGCCCTGTCCTTATAAAATGTTTTGATTTTCTGGTGTCTGATAGTAGCCAATAACACCAGATGCCAGACATTAAAGATTTGTTAAATCATATTGTTCAAAAACATTCAGATTAATGCAAAACCTGTTGTTGCGCTAAGTTTTTAAGTGAATTTAGGGTTACTACATGTTCATTCTTTATTCAGGATAGTCTCTTTTTGGATGTTTGTATCCTTTGGAAAAGCACAAAATTGGAAAATGTCCTGTGATTATAAGACAAAGATATTTCTTAGGCTGCATATAACAATCATTTTGCATCAGAAATACCTTGATGAGATAATTAAAACTCCTCAAATTCTACAGAGTATGCTTTTATTTTGGCAAAAAATTAAGTTTAGGTCTTTTTACTGGTTGTCACTGTAATCTCTCCTTCAAAATCTCACATTTCTGAAAAGAATGTCTGACTTTCAAAATTTGAAAAGGTGGCTATTCTAAGCAAATTAGAATTAACACTTAAAATGGTCCCTCGTTTTAGGCCTTTGTCACGTCATTATTTTTTATTTTGTCCCTAATTCTTCAGCAAAGCACTTGTACGCTATGGTCAATGTAATAGGCCAGATGGTCTGCAGACACAGGAGGGGGAAAAATCAGCTTAAAAAGTCTGTCAGATGCATGGAGCTTGTCACATGGTATCTCTGCTTCATCTGTCAGAGGCTGCTTCCAATCAGCATGTAACCTGTTCCTAGTATTCTCTCTGGTAGTAATTCTATGGCCAAACCATAACATCTAGACAAAAAGTAATTATGTGCCAGAAAAGAAATTGTCACTTCCCACCTTCTACCCTCACTTTTTACTCAGCGCACATTTTAACCAATGCACAAAATATTCTTTTGAATAAAATGGAGCAACTTTATAAAGCAGTAGCTAAATTTGCTGCTAATCTCTCAGATAGGAACGACTATTGTCTGGCCCTGAAATAGCCACATGAGTTAGAGTAATCTAAAATGCTCACAACTTCTCACAGTGCAAAACCTTATCCATAAGCGTAATAACTGTCCATGCCTATCTGATCATATCCAGCACTACACTCCATCCAAATACTGTAGTTACACTATATAACCAAACTCGCACAACTTATAGCAAAATGTAACAATTCTGCTGGTAACTCCCTTTAGTACAGCTGCATATAAAATATCAAACACACGAGTTCACACTCTCTAAAGACCACTCACCCAAAACCTTCAAAACTCATCTAAAGTCTCACCTAACAAGAGTCTTTGTTCTGATTCTGCTCCTCTCTCAGATGGCTAACCTTGGACAGAACAAGTAACACACTCACACATTTCCAGTATAATTTATACCTCCGCCAGTAACTGAACAGTTCTCCTAGCTGTATCTGTTTCTATAGCTCAGTGTCTATTGTCTTACTCCTCAGAGCCTCCTACATTTATTTCTATACTTTAGTTTCTATTGTCATGTTTTCTATCTCCTCCTACCCCCAGCCCATTCAGACTTACACAGTTTCTTCTTTCTCACAATATTTTCTCTCCCCCCCCCCATTGGTAATTTTCCTGTAGTCCTATCCAACTCTCACACTCTTGTTCTTTGCTTGTTCCTGTTATCCCAGTTCATCCCTTTCTTCTCCAAACCTCCCTATAAACCTACCTTACTTTCCTCCCAGCTTTTACCTAATCCCGCTCCGTTGTTATTCCCCTACCGTTAGTCCCCTTCTGAATAATTACACCTCATTATTCACATTGCTAACAGCAGACATTCTTTTCCAAACTTCCATTCCACTAACATGACACTTTCCTCGCACACTATTGGTAATATGCTTCGTACTCTTATTTATATGTCACTTTATTTACATATTTTGATAAAACTGCATTTATATTATTCCCTGGACCTCTGTTTGCACTAAAAATCACTGAGATGTATGAAATAATGCTTATATTTGTTAAGTATGTATATAGTACTATTGTATCTTATTTTGGATTTACTAACTACTGTGACTTATTGACTTGTACTGTAGAGATTTTCTCCTCGGGCCTCCACTGAAAAAGGGGTTTTGCTCAGTTGGACTATCCCGGTTAACAAATGTCAAATAAATAATTAAAATAAACAAATAAATGTTATTCTTTAATCTATTCCATAAACTGTTATGTAACTCTTTGCCTCTTGTTCTCCCTCCTTTCTCATTTTTCTGAATCTCCTAAACTTTTCTCCCTCAGCTAAAATGAACATTCTTTTTACCAAGACAACACATGGTGGCACTACATATGACAACGTTTTAGTCATGCTCATCTAATAACTGTAAGCCTGATTATTACTGCTTAATAATATATGTTATATCTATTCTTCCATTTTGTTCATTATTTCTTCTAGATTTGTACATTACTACAGCTGCCTGTATTATTCCAATTTTTCATTTCTTGTATGCAAGTCTGTACTTTGTTCATAGTCTGCACATTGTATTGTATTATCTTATTTATATTAATGTATTTATTAAGTATTGTATAGTATACAATGACTGGCCAATACTATTGCAAAACGTGCTTGCTGATTGGCCAGCATGCCCTTTATAAATCCAGCAATATACGAAAAGATCCGGTCGCCCAGACTTTTTTTTCCATTGGTATATTGTCCAAGTTTTAATTTTTTTTTTTTTTATTAAAAAAATAAATAAATAAAGCTGTAGTCCTGACATTGCACATACGAGAAAGACAGTATAAAGAAAATAGAAGGAAAATCAGGTACGCTATTTAAAATTAAATACACACACCTGATTTCCATTGTATTTTCTTCAAGCTGTCTTTCTTCTATGTACGGAGTTGGGAGTGCAGTTCTTCTACCCCTAAATTACACCAAACCAATATTAAAAAAGAAATTACAGAAAAACGGAGCAACGGAGATCTTCTTTTCTCTGTTGCATATTTTTCCAAGCACCGATGTGCTGGGTATGCATGGGAATGCAAGTTCCAAACGCATGCACAGTACATCATCAAAGGCAAAGCAGAGCTGTCCAGTGGCAAAAGGACAGCATGACGCCATTATATAAGGACATTATTTAAGAGTTGTATTTTTTTTCTTAAATAATGTCATTGTATAATAGCAATAACCCACTTTTGGGTGTGGATAATGCTGGATTTACCCACAGTTGTCTTTGTTTGGTCACTCAGGGTTTGCCCTCGTGAATAAACCACAACAACCGTGGGTAAATGCAGCATTACCCACACCCAGGCCTGGGTTATTGCTTAAGTATTTTTTGTTGCCTTTCTCCCTGAAGCTCAACTGAAAAGGAGTCTTGCAACTAGGCAGGCTTTCCTGGTAAACAAAAGCAATGAATAAATAAATAAATAAATAAATACAATTTCTGTTAAAGTGCCAAGAAGACTAATGGGGCCCTGCATCTCCTTAGCTGTATTGCACAAGTTGTAACACAGAGTATTTGAGTCCTTCCACAGTGAAATGTTTATGCCACAAATGCTCACAAATTCAAGCTACTTCTACAGGAGCACCTTACCAATCAGTGGCTATGTTCCTGCTCATCTCCTGGCTAACTATATCACCATCCCCTTTCCTACATACACCAACCTCCTACACCCAACTGTAGTCTCCCTGCCCAGCTGCCACAGGCAGGATGCTTTCAAACTATTTATGCGTACTTAGGCTGTGATAATATACTGAATTTGTAAACATGTAAATACCAGGTGTGTTTTCTTCTCTCACTACTGCACCGGCTTCATTCTCTCACTACTTGTTAACTATGTTAAGCGTGTCATTCTTAGACCTGCACTGTCTAAAACAACTATGTAGCTCATTTACACCTCACCACTTATAGGTCACCATATATCTCATTTTTGGACTGCGTCCTGAATTTATTAAACTGTAACTCTATAATGTTTTTCCTTCTCTGCTATTTTTAGAATCTTAGCATTTATGTTAACTGGTAATGCAAAAATATGTATAGTCGCTGGGGTTACATCCTGAATTTGTTAAACTGAAAATCTGTAATGTTTTACCTTCTGTGACATTTTTCACAATCTTCACATTTGTGTTAACTGGTAATGCAAAAATATGTGTATTCTCAATCATGTTATTATGCTGTATTCAGTTACTGTATTGTGGAGCTTTTCTCCCGGGTCTCCAGTGAAAATGGGCTTTTGGCCCAGTCGGACAATACCCGGTAAACAAATGTAAAATAAATAAGTAAAATAAATAAATATTCTACATTATGTAAAACAAAGCTAAATGTCTTATGCTCATGGTGAGTTCAGAGCTGTCTCAGTCCATAAATATACTACTAAAGACTTAAAATGTTCCTTCCTCCATTGCACAAAATATTGAAATTTAATAGAAAGCTACACCAGTCCATATACAGAAATGAGCAAATATGGAAAATAACTTTGAATTCTTTATGAAAACTTATACAGCAACAGTTCAGTGTATCTTCCACATTGCATTTCACAAAACTGTTGTTTGCTGCACACGTGTAAATTTGTTTGCCCTTGTTGACTTCAGGAATGCAAATGATTGATCTTGCTACCAAAAGCAAGTATCTCTACAGAATAAACTAGCACATTTGATGTTATATGACAGTGTATGTGCCACTCCAGTCTCCTGGATTTTCATGGTTCCTTGACATGATACCAGTTTGTTTTTAACATGTAGGAATTCTATCAAGCCTTAGCAATGTGACTTCTAAACCCATTTAAATCATCTTAGTATTCAAATAGTATCCACTTAATCAGCTCAGCTGCTAGCCTGTCACTTGATGAACCTAATTTATTGAGCACGCAGGACCTGCTAAGTTTTGATTGCTTGGCAGATGAAGTCTGGCTGTAGATGCTGAGTAAAACAACGGTATGTGACTGACATTTCGAGTTATAGTTAAAACTGACAGCAAATGTGCAGAGTTTAGCTGAATTATGGCATTTTTATAAATACCTACAAGATGTGATTTATTTCTTTCATCCATCACTTGACATCTTCAGGAAGTGAATACACTTCATGGGATGCAGCTTAGTTATTGCACAAAAAATTATGATTCTGTGACATTGATTTATAGCCAAAGAAGCAAAACACAAGAAGGCTATATTGTGTTGGGAAAGGTACTTGGCTATCTTTTCTTTCCATAATGGTTAGAGCAGAAGTGTAAATGCATCTGTCAGAAAGGAATCATATTGCTTTTGTGGCAGTAGGCTTTATGATAAGTGCTGAAGTCAGCTTTTGACACCATAAAACTATTACTCAGAATGCACACCGCTTAGAGCTTGATGACATAGTCTTTAAATATCACTTTTTTTCAAGATGTGACACTGAAATATTTGAGTTCATTTTATAAGCATTGTGGAAATAGATGGTGATGTAAAGAAAACTCTATGTGTTAGGAGCTGAATATGCAGGACGCTAATTTTTGGTGCTGGTAGTTGAGAATACTGTGGGTTCTTCTCCCATCCCCGGTGACTGAATTAATTTTCAGTACTCATAACATTAGGGGGTGCTGCACACCTGAATGCATTGGATGACACATTAAATCAAGGCCCCATTTTCTTGAGTTGGTGATAACTCAGATAGATGTATAATCTGGTACCTATTTGAAATGTTGGGACCTGCTAAAGTAAGTCCCGAAATGCAGAGACTAAATGGCTGAAAGATCAGACCATTTCTTAGAATATTCCCTTTTGTCTGAAGTATTGTGATCTCAGAGTTTGTATATATTGATTTGGGGGGTGCAGGGGGGTTTGCCTTCCCCCAAAACGAAGTCTTCTCCTGTGTATTTTTTTTTTTTTTTTTTGCCTTGTTGGCACTCAGCATTTTGAGTCCTGTCATTTCCATAGGCAGCTAAGAAAAATCCTATGGCATTTAAAGAAAAGATGACAGGATTTTCCCTAGTGCTCTGGCCAAATTTCTTTCAGTCAGTGCCAGGTCTCTGCTGAAAATTGGCTACAAGCCTAGTGGGATTAACTTAGTTAACAAAAGGTAAGCAAATAAATTATTATTTTCAGTGACATCAGTATTATAGGCTTCGTAACATCATTCTAAATGACGGCATCATTAAGAGACAAAACCTTAATATTAGCGTTTGTAAAGAAGAAGGAAGTAAAGGCTGAGTCCATGAGGTGACAGATTCCTGTATGTGACCCAGAAGACCCCAGTTCATTTAATGAACCTGCTGTGTCAGAACTGAGTAAAGGCTGAGTCTATGAGGTGACAGATTCCTGTATATGACCCAGAAGACCCCAGTTCATTTAATGAACCTGCTATGTCAGATCTGAGTAAAGGCTGAGTCCATGAGGTGACAGATTCCTGTATGTGACCCAGAAGACCCCAGTTCATTTAATGAACCTGCTGTGTCAGAACTGAGTAAAGGCTGAGTCCATGAGGTGACAGATTCATGTTTGTGACCCAGAAGATCTCAGTTCATTTAATGAACCCACTGTGTGAGAAATGAGTAAAGGCTGAGTCCATGAGATGACAGATTCCTGTATGTGACCCAGAAGACCCCAGCTCATTTAATGAACCCACTGTGTGAGAATTGATGTTTGCAGATGGATTTATGAAGAGTTCTATACTCATCTCTGACATGGGGGGAACAGAAATGTCGGAGCGGTACCTGTTCTGTCAGGTTGTCCTTGCTGAATACAGGAAGCCTGATCATAGGAAGTTACTAGGCTAATGGCCCTAGGGCCCTTACAAGCCTAGCCAAGTTCTGCCCTTATTTGCATGATCAGTACCTATTGCCCCTGTCCAAGAGAGACACAGGAGGAACCCTGGGGTGAATTTATGGTTACCCATCTACTCATCCAGATTGCATTTGAAGAGGGCAAAAGAGGTGCTCTGCTCGACATGAATTGGCAGTCAGTTGCACAGGTGTGGTACCTCCATGGGCTGATAGTGTCATTCATGTACAGGGGGGGGTAGAATTATTGAGGGGCTGTATCTTCTTTATATATGAGTGACACCACCATACTGTAAATACTGATCTCCCACTACTTCTTGAACACATATGGGAGGTTATGGTAGAAAGCAAATGTTCTCCTGAAGTTGTCTGTTTGATGACCACATGACCACACTGCAATTGGCTTTACCTAGAGGAAGAACATGAGTAGGAACACAGTCACGGAAATCAAGATGGCTGCCAGACACGGAGGCACTAAAAGAAGTGAGGATAACAAGCTGCACATGTGTGGGCATGAGCTGAACACATCAGATGTCCTATTCACATGCAATATTATATGAATGTGCCATATTTAAGGAGAAAATTAGCAACAATCCTATTTAAATCATAGCCTGGGCCTAGAAAATTCCATAAATGAGAGACAAATAGTACACAGTTGGTGATGGATGGGCAAAGAAAATGGCTGCATCTATAAGAGTGTTTTACTGAGCAACCTTACTTCATAAAGATCCTTTTCTATATGCTGCATTAGTTGATGTTTTTGCCAACATTTTCTTATACTGTCTTTGATGCTTTCATAGTCACTGTGATCATCTGTATGCCTGTAATCTATCTTACAATGTTTGTATTACCAATACATTTATTTTATTTTAGTTATTTAACATTTGTTGACCAGGACATAGCCTATTTTCAGCAGAGGCCCAGGGAGAAATATTTCAGATGCATGTCTTTGGAATGTGGGAGGAAACTGGAGCACCCAGAGGAAACCCAAGGAGGACATGCAGACACTGCACAGAAGGCACCCCAGCCAAGAATCAAACCAGAGAATATCTTGCTGTGAGACAACAATGTTGACCACTGCGCCACTGTATGACAATTGTTTTAGGACCATGTCTAATCTCATAAACTGAAAGTTTCAAGCCCTAAACATTACATTGGCTTCTACTTATTCTTGGAACAAATAAAGTAGCATGTCACTTCTTAAAAAAAGCTGCAGCATTTTCAAAGGCTGCCTGGGAATTGTTCAATACCTTTATATGGTACATTTTAGAATAATAATAATAAGTTCCCACCCGCTTAGAAAAGCAGAAAATCAAAAGCAGGAAAGCCGATGACAGTTTGTGTTCATAGCTATGAATAACCAGAGTACAAGCTTCTGGTCTTCTACAAGGGTGTGTGACATAACCCATGTCTTCACTAATTATAGCTGATAAAACTGTTTAATGATTTCTGTAACATAATACATAGTATTTAATTTATGTAACATTATACACAGTGTTTATGTAACATTATACACAGCTTTTCTGTAACATAATATACAGTATTTATATAGCATTATACACAGTGTATATGTAACATTATACACAATGATTTTGCAACATGATATACATTGTTTATGTAACAATGCACAGTGTTTATGTAATATGATACACAATGTTTCTGTATCATGATACACAGAGTTTATATAACATTATACACAGTGTTTATGTAACATTATACACAGCTTTTCTGTAACATAATACACATTATTTATATAGCATTATACACAGTGCATATGTAACATTATACACAATGTTTCTGTAACATGATACACAGTGTTTATGTAACATTATACACAATGTTTACATAACATGATACACATGGTTTATGTAATATTATATAAAGTGTTTATGTAACAATATACACAATGCTTATGTAACACAATACACAGCATTTATGTAACATTATGCACAGTATTTGTATAGCATTATACACAGTGTATATGCAACATTATACACAATATTTCTGTAACATGATACACAGTGTTTATGCAACATAATACACAGTGTTTATGTAACATTATACACAGCTTTTCTGTAACATAATACACAGCATTTATATACATTATACACAGGGTATATGTAACATTATACACAATGTTTCTGTAACATGATACACAGTGTTTATGTAACATAATGCACAGTGTTTATGTAATGTGATACACACTGTTTCTGCAACATGATACACAGAGTTTATGTAACATTATACACAATGTTTACATAACATGATACACAGGGTTTATGTAATATTACATAAAGTGTTTATGTAACAGTATACACAATGTTGATGTAACACGATACACAGTGTTTATGTAACATTATATACAGCTTTTCTGTAACGTAATACACAGTATTTATATAGTATTATACACAGTGTATATGTAACATTATACACAATGTTTCTGTAACATGATACACAGTGTTGATGTAACATAATGCACAGTGTTTATGTAATGTGATACACAATGTTTCTGTAACACGATACAAGCAGTTTATGTGACATTATACACAGCATTTATGTAACATGATACATAGGGTTTATGTAATATTATATAAACTGTTTATGTAACATTATACACAATGTTTTTGTAACATGATACACAGTGTTTATGTAACATTATACACAGTGTTTCTGTAACATGATACACAATGTTTATGTAACAATGCACAGTGTTTATGTAATATGATACACAATGTTTCTGTAACATGATACACAGAGTTTATGTAACATTATACACAGTGTTTATGTAACATTATACACAATGTTTACATAACATGATACACAGGGTTTATGTTATATTATATAAAGTGTTTATGTAACATTATACACAATGCTTATGTAACATGATACACAGCATTTATGTAACATTATACACAGTATTTATATAGCATTATACACAGTTTATATGTAACATTATACACAATGTTTCTGTAACATGAGACACAGTGTTTATGTAACATTATACATAGTGTTTATGTAACATTATACACAGCTTTTCTGTAACATAATACACAGTATTTATATAGCATTATACACAGTGTATATGTAACATTATACACAATGTTTCTGTAACAAGATACACAGTATTTATGTAACATTATACACCGTATTTATGTAACATTATACACAGTATTTATGTAACATTATACACATTCTGTAGGATTCAGTAAACTCCATTTAGGTTGTGCACAGGGCCTAAATGCAGTGTATTTGCATATATGATGCTGCGCATTGTGCGGCATCAGCAGTCTCGCTCCATGAATATTAATGATGCATGGTGCATGTAGGGAAGATTTCCAGCCTGCCCCAGTGTTCCTCACCATGAAATCTGTAAAGTCAATGTACATCATTTCAGGGAAAGGGCAAGGATGCATTTTCTGCAAGATATGAGGTACGGAACAGAAATGTATATGGTCATGATATATTGACTGCAATCTTCAGTGCTTTCACAATAGACCACCCATTTTATAAGGAACAGGCCAAATACAAAATGCAAATAGCTGTACATTCTGCAAACTGTGGACAGCCTGCCTTTTATGTTTTAATTTTTTTTTTTGCCAGTGTTTGCACGGTGGACCTCTTGGCATAAACATGTTTAGTATGCTCAACTGGTTTGCATGAAGTAGAGTAGCACACATTTTAGTCAGGACCCAGACAGCCACACATATGAACCTAGATGCATTCAATTAATAATATTGTGCATCATGCAACCACTGTAAGCTGCACTGCACGACAGTTAACAGTGAGAACCTTACAATAACTACTAAGATAGCAGATATCCTTTTCACTAATCCTGTGGCAGCAGGTAAGTGTAGGAGTGAAGTACAGATGGTGCAGGGTTCAAGTACAGCATGTGCAAGTTGTCTTTTACTGTTGTGACATTGCAGATTAAACAATAAAGTGCAAGATATTCAACAGTTTTTTCAGTCTTCTTTTGTAATAGCTGCAAATGTAAGAGAACCATATATATGATTGACTAGTCCATTTACAAAAGTGCCTGTATCCCTAATCAGCTAGAAATCTCATTGTTTGCTACTGTTTTGCATCTCATATTATCATGCAAACATTGTCCCTGGCAATGTCCACCCTCGCCTACCAGGCTTGTGCAATGGTAAGTTATGTACAATGTTTTCAGATGTTGAAAATCCAAAATGAGTGCACTGTCAGTAAGTGCGAGATGTGGAATTGGCAGGAAACAGCACTGTATAAACTGAAATTGGAGGGGAATGCTTATTAGACATTGAGCTTGAACTATGGCAGGCATGTATGGAGTTGCTGGAGAGGGTATTCACTTTTGGGTGCAGCATTAGTGTGTCCAGGAATCCAAGACTTTTGTTGGATTCCTAGTTAAAGAGTATGGGCCCAGGTTGCTCCAGTGGGACTAATCTGTCTCAGAATATAAATCTAAAGCCTGGAATAGTGTTGCCAGAGCCTTAATAAGTGTGACACATATCCCTTATATTCCTCACACAGGTCAGAAATGCAGAAATCATTTTGATGACCTCCAGAGGAGGAATCGGTATACCCCCAAGCTTTGGATCAGGGAATGTCAGGCAGGGGACGCCCCATAGATGTGGAAGTATCAATTTTAGTGAGTAATTGTAAGAGTTAAAAGATGACTGTAGTCAAGACTGGCATTCATAATGGTGCTCTGTTCTGTTTTTTCCACAGCTGCTGAGGAGACAGTCTCAAATGTTCAATCCCATGCCACATGGCTAGTAAGGATATGAGAAGCATGTGGTATGTATGCATCAAAACAGTGCTGTCTAAATAGTATTTTAATAATAACATGTATAGTAATTTTGTAGCATTAAATGTTAAGGGCTGCTTAGTTGGTATTTAATAATGTATCAAATTGAGCATGCATATCCCAGCTATAAAAGAAACTATGCATGCCATAGTTTGTAGTATAAAGCAATGGTACCATATTCTCAAATAACAGGAGGTATGCATCTCTAAACTGTAAAATGAAAAGTATGCATGCAGTAGTCTGTAGGACAAAAGAACAGTACAGTATTTTAGCGTAGTCATTGGTTGTGGGTTAAAAATGCACTTCCCAAATAAGCTATACTGTTATGTTTTTATCATTATTGGAATGTAACTTCATACGTCTATACCAGTGGTACAAATGACTTTCTGTAGTCTGTATTCAGTATAATTGGAACAGGCATATGTATCAAATTGAGAATGGATATCGCAACTGTGAAAGAAACTATGCTTGCCTTAGTCTGTAGCAGAAAGCAATGGTGCCATATTCTCAAATAACAGTGGGCCTGCATTTCTAAACTGTAAAAGGAAAAGTATGCATGCAGTAGTCTGTAGGACAAATGAACAGTACAGTATTTTATCTTAGTCATCAGTTGTGGCTTCAAAAAAATAAAATACACTTCCTAAATACACAATACTGTTATTATTGGAATATAACTTCATACCTCTATATCAGTGGCACAAATGACCCTCTGTAATCTGTAATCACTACAAATGGAACACGCATGTTTGCAATATATGCACACATCAAGGATAGGCGGCTACATTCTGTACCATAGTGTGCCTCTGTTATAAACTGGGTAGTCTTAAAAGTAGGAAGAAACTTGTTAGGAGTTTGTAGTGTTAAAAGTAAAGGTAACAGAACAGAGTAAAAAATTGTGTCAATGCTTTGTATGTCACATATGAAGTACTAATGTTCTCTCTTTTTTCTCTAGCCTCAACCCTTTTTCTCTCTCTCTTGTTGTGTTTATTTTCTTTTTTGTTTGTGTTTACTTTTTTATTTTTTTGTTTTGATGATGGAGAGGAGTTTCTTGAGCCAATGTAGGCATGCACCAACAGTGCAGTGCATGATCCTATGCAGCATCCCTGACAGTTTGTCACAGGTGATAAACTCACCCATTTGCTACTGTATCCTAAGCCCTGTTCTCTGCGGCATGACTACCTGCGGCAGAGGGGGTGCTATCAGGTACAGCACTAGATGTGCTGGGTAGTCGTGCTATAGCTGGGGGAGTGGGGGCAGATGGCTCCCATGGGACAGTCCTATCCCACTCAGTTGTGGGAAAAAACAAAAAATAAAAAAAGTTAACAACCCCCCCCCCCAAAAAAAAAACAAAAGAAAAAAAAGAGAGAAAAAGGGTTGAGGTGAGAGGAAAAAAAGGGAGAACATTAGTAACTTCATATGTGATATAAAAAGCATAGATAAAAATATTTTACTCTGTTCTGTCACCTTTACTTTTAACACTACAATCTCCTAACAAATGCCTTTGTTTACTGTTGACTACCCAGCTTCTAACAGATGCACAATATAATACATATTCCAGTAAGCAATCCTTGATGTGTGCATATGCATTACAGTTTACAGCAAGCCAGTGATGACACTGCTTTACAGCTCTGATGTCACATTGCAAAATTTATGAAACATTAACATATTTAATATAGTATATACATTTAATATATTTGGGAAGTGTGGATTTTGAAGGCACAACCTATAACTACTTTGTAATAATGAACTGTTGCTTTGCCCTCCAGAGTAATGCATGCATACTTCCATATTACAGTTAAGAAATGAATGCTCACTTTGATATAACTGTATAAGTAACAAATAAAGGTGTTGTAACTTTTAATGCTAAAATAACCGCATAGTTGGAATGCATACATACCACATGCATCTCGCATCCATGCCAATCTATCAACAACAGTTCACACATTCAGTGGGGTGTCCCCAGTCCTACATTCCTCGATCCAGTGGTCAAGGGTATCCCTCTTCCTCATGCTGAGGTCTCCATTATTCACCAGTGTGAGGTGTACTGGTAGAACTGGTCAGAGCCCAGGCCAGACTATTCTAGGCCTCTGTCTTGTAATTTGAGCCATGATATTCTCTCTGCAACAGCCTGAACCCATGTTCATTGACCAGGAGTCCAATAAACACTTAGAACTCCTGGACAACCCATTTTTGAACATGGAATCTCAAAATCTCTCCAGGGGTGCCAATCATGCCTATCATAGATCAAGAACAATGTAGAATAACATTTTCCTGCCAACTGCAAATATTGCATTTAGTGGAAGTGTACACTTTCTGGATTTGCAACATTTGAAAGTGTTCCGTAATGCTTAGCAACACCTAAGCACATTGTGCGAGGCTGTGCTCTGCCAGGAAATGTGTTTGCTTGAAGGACAACAGTATTAATTAAATGGATCATGTGTATGTGTTTGGCTGCATGGGTCCTGTCTGCTACATGGGTGGCCCATTCAAGTTTTTTGTGCACTGCCTCTGTACTCACAAATGAAATGTGAATAGTCAAAGCCATTTGTGCTAAGTGGCACATCACTCAAACAGTGGCCCAAAAAAAAAATACAGTAAAAATGTATAAAAAATTGAAAATTAATTGAAATGTGGAAAATCAATCTATGACATACACTGAAATAGTTGAAATGTGGAAAATCAATTAATGACATACACTATTAGTACACATGTGATATGACTATCTAGGTCTGGATCCCGACTCTCACTGGAATGCACTTTCAGAAAAAAGGAGGGGGGACGTATCTATCTTTGCCCCACAAAAACCATTGCAGCAAATACATGGAATAATTCCTCACAAAACCAAGAGCAACTAAATGTACACTGGTATCAAGTTATGACCTGTTATTTGTAACTGTATTCTGTGTATTATATTTGCATGTAGTGCACTTACTGTTTACACAACCTGCTATGATTATTCCTTGAAAATATGCAGCTGTGTCCTACCTTTCTTTGTTTCTTGGTCATTCATCATTTATCTGACCAGTGCACAGAGACATGCAGTATGTAAGCCAGTCTATATCATTACCTTAAGGTGTGTGAATATTCACTGAGGACAATATGATGTCCAGTTGTCATCAAATTAATGGAAGGTTGAATGACACAAACAAGCATAGACTGCTGTTTTGTGGGTGGGGAGCAAATGTGGGTTCCTGTCACGGAACATGCAGGGGAGTAATGTTCTTTCAGGGGTCATACACCCAGGCTGAGATACTGTTATGGCACAAACAATGTTATGTTTATCTTGTTACTCTCCATGTTTTGCATCCTGCCAATTTGATCTTTAGAGAGTAGTGAAGCTGGAAATTGCTATGTGCCTCATTACTTTCAAACGTCTCTGTTATGATTTCCTATTTCGAACATTTGTTGCTAAACTGAGGGCATTCAGTGATCATCATTACTTTGGCAGGTATCAATGAGTGAATCTTTGAGGCCTGGGGCCTTATGCTTGTTAATAGACACACACAAGTCAAATACGTCTCTGCTGTCACATGTGACATTAATTTCTGTACAAATCTCCAACCTTGTAGTTGCTTACTGTACCAAGTGATGAAATAGAAGGACATGTCATAATATTATTATATGATACAGTACATGTTCAGAACCTACCTTGTAAATGTAGTTGTTGACACAGTGTTAGTTCAGGGCTGACTGTGACGCAAGCAGTACACAGCCAATACATAGGTAGGTAAAGGCTGTGGCTCTGAGCTGAGGCTGGCAGAGCCTGCAGGGTTCCTATATTGTGATCCTGTCCACCCTGTAGCACTCTAAAGTGTGCATGCCATGTGTGTTGTGATAAGACAAATGTGGCCTGAAAACTCTTCCGTGTCTTGGCCTTGGGCTATCGACAGCAGCAGCAGCATTGCCTGCTGCCTGTAGCACATACAAATGGAGTTAAGCAGCAGCAGCTCCTAACATTCTGTCAGTGTAGACTTTCTGTGTCTGTACTCCACTACTTTTGAAATCAACAGGAAAAAACAGCATGAAGTCTAAATGGTTTCTTTATAATTTCATGAGTAGCTCTACCAGACTGGTTGATTAGCATGCAATTCAGCTGCTTATGTTGTAATTAGCATCTCTGAAACACAGCTTAGACAGATGAGGTCCATTAATAATCTACTGCATTATAAAAAGACATATGTGTAGCTAGCCAAACTGATGGTGAGGGTACTTGCTACACATTCAGAAAAGCAAACTATTCCCAAGCTATCTTTACAGAGGAGTACTGAACTCCAGCAAGTATGCTGTCATTTTTTTAACTATATAATGCATATGCTGGAATATATTAATGGATAATGTGATCATAAGATCATAGGAAGTTACTAGGCTATTGGCCCTGAGCCCCTTGTAAGCCTAGCCAAGAGTTAGCCCATGCATAGACAAATCAGCACCCAATGCCCCTGTCCAGTAGGGACATGGGTGGAATCTCAGGGATGTATTTTCTATTTCCCATCCAGTTATCCAGATTACACTTATAGGATCATAGGAAGTTACTAGGAAACAGTCCCAAATGTCGAACCCATGATCCTGAGCACTATAGTCAGAGGAATGTACCACTACACCATCTGAGTTGTTTTATACTGTTATATGTATGCATTACTTAGAAGTGTACTGATGGCATGGCCATGTTTGTCAAGCCATTTCAGAGGTCAAATGATTGACAATCCATGAAATTAATAAGTTGTGTGATACAGATGTACAGATGTTTCAGGGACAGGTCAGATGTTTCAGGGACAGGTCTTTCGAATATATGCTTAGCACTTCCAATGTGTTTTGTAGCAAAATGGTTCATACCCCTGTTCTTTAGTGGGTGGGGGAAGGAAAGAAAAGTTACTGTTATGTCACAAACTAGAATGGACTGTTCTTTTGGGGGAGCACTGTTGAGTTATTGCTATGGCACAGACAAGGATGTATTGCCCGTGCTACTCTCCTTGTTTTGAATGCTGTTGTTAGTATTTCATGCTCGACAAGCCACGTTGCTTCACCAGGGATGGCTTGCACCTGTCACCCTTAGGCTTTAGAATACTGGCAAAGGCTCTTGCCACCCCCATAGTGCCTTTTTTAGGCAAGGCTCAAAAGACAAACCCACCACCATAGACAATACTAGAAACAAAAAACTAAGGGTAATGCTACTCAATGCCAGAAGTCTAAACCTCAAGATGCATGCACTCGAGGCACTCCTCAGTATGGAGAAAATCTATATCTGTGCAGTAACAGAAACCTGGTTCAAGGCTCCAGAGAGCACCCCAGCATTACCAGGATCTAACTCATACTATACTTTTCGGCCCCAGAACTCAGACCGAAACCTAAAGGTGGGGGAGTATCCATCTTCATCAAGGATACCCACACCTCCAGGTTAGTGGCACCGCACGAGGCATCAGAGACACTCCAGGTGTAACTGAAATACTAAAGGTTGGGGAGTATCCATCTTCATCAAGGATACCCACATCTCCAGGTTAGTGGCACCGCATGAGGCATCGGAGACCCCCAGGTGTAACTGAAATACTAAAGGTGGGGGAGTATCCATCTTCATCAAGGATACCCACACCTCCAGGTTAGTGGCACTGCGTGAGGCAGCGGAGACCATCCATGTGCAACTAACAGTGAGTAAAACTGCTTTTCAGCTTGTAGCCTGCTACAGATCACCCACCTTGACTCAGGACCCCCACTCGGCATTCCTGAGAACATTGGAAAATATGAAGGTCTCAACAAACACCATGATATTGGGGGACTTCAACTACCCAAACATTGACTGGGAAAACTACTCAAGCCCCAACTGTTTTGCTCAATGGTTCCTTGAGTTTATAAACTCAAATGCCTTGGAACAACTGGTCACCACTCCCACAAGAGGGGACAACATATTGGACTTGGTCATCACCAACATGGGGGCTAAATGTTCCATACCAGAGGTAAACCCCTCGTTGGTAAGATCAGACTATAAACTAATCACAATGGACATTCACATCCCGACCCCACCCCCAGCCAAAGAAACCACTGCGAAAAATTTCTCAAAAGCAAACTTCACACTTCTGAAGACCAAAGTGGAAAGTTTCAAAGCCCCCGGGCATATGGAAAATGCTACCCAAACCACAGAATCGTTTACAATTACACTCTATGAGCACCTACAAGAATGCATGGATTGTGCCATCCCAAGTAAAACCAAGACTCATTCCTCCAAAAACAGGAGACCAGTCTGGTGGACCCCGGCCATAAATAAGCAATACAACAGAAGGAGGAAACTATTACATGAAAAGGCAAAATCCCAAAAAGGAAGGCATCCCTGATCAGTACTAGTAAGAAACTTCGATCCCTCATAAAATCATCAAAGGCTAGCTTTGAAAGAAAAATCGCCAAAGACTCTAAATATAATCACAAGGTGTTCTTTAGCTATGTCAAGAATCTGGGTGGCAACTCTCAGATATTCTCTGAGCTAGTGCAAAATGGCACAAAATACACTGAATCCACTGACATTGCCATCATCCTGGCAGACAGGTTCAGTGCAAACTTTACCCCCCTTCCCCCCCAAAAGAGCCAGTGTCTATCCCAGAAGAATGCAATCCCCCAGACATCACAGACACACAGGTGAAAGCAGCCCTCTCCAAAGTAAAAAACACAGCATCAATGGGACCGGATGGTATCCTGGGCTGTGTCTTACACGAGCTCCAAAATGAACTAAACCCTCACATAAATTCACTGTTCCAACTCAGCCTTATCACAAGTTATGTACCCAAAGAATGGCGTACAGCAACAGTGATCACACTTCACAAAGGTGGTCCCACAAAGAATCCTGGGAACTATCGCCCTACAAGCCTGACTAGCCTGGTCTGCAAGGCTATGGAGCACATCATCATGGATCTCATAAACAAAGACATTGGGAACCTCCAAACACTGGACCCTACCCAATTTGGCTTTGTTAAAGGAAGATCTTGCCTCTTAAACCTAGTTGACTTCTTTGAAACAGTTACCAAAGCCATAGATGAGAGAAAGGTAGTCCACACAGCCTATCTGGACCTCACAAAGGCCTTTGACACAATACCCCACTCTGGCATCATAAATAAGCTTACTAGCTTAAATATTAACCCATATGTCACAAGATGGGTTGCAAACTGGCTCAGGGATAGAACTCACATGGTCAGAGTCGCGGGTGCCATGTCCGACTCTAAACCGGTTACAAGTGGTGTCCCACAGGGCTCAGTCCTGGGACCCTTCTTGTTCAGTATTTACTTCTCTGAGGTACAGGCAAACACAGGAGGACTGTGGCTTACCAAGTCCGCAGATGATTGCAAACTGGGAGCCATAATAGACTCTCCAGCTGACACAAGCATCCTCCAGAAGGGCCTTACGGAGATGGATACCTAGTGTCAGAACCATGGCCTCAAGCTAAATGCCAAAAGGTGCATAGTCATCCCTTTTGGGAAAAACAAAGTGCCCCAAACTACCACATAGGAGGTAATCCACTAAGTACTGAAGAAGTAATTAGGGATTTGGGGACCCAAGTAGATAGTAGCCTCTCCTTTGACAATCACATTGCCAAAGTGGTTAGAAAAACCTTCTATATAGCTCACCTAATCACAAAAGGGTTCACATCTAGATCAAGAGAGGTCATTGTGCCCCTCTACTCATAGCTCATCAGGCCCATAATTGAGTACAATACCCCATTTGGGATGTACCTTACCCGACACCTGCAACAACTGGAGAGACCTAAAAAATACCTCACCAAGAGGATCGTGGGCCTCAAACAGATGCCCTATGCAGCTCAACTAAAGAATCTCCAACTCTACTCAGTTGCTTACTGCCTACTCAGAGTGGACCTCTGCCTGACATTCAAGGCCATGTCTAACCCGGAACTGTTGGACATGCTCCAACTCAAGAAAACCAATTCCATTAGAACTACATGCTCCAGGGATTTAAACCTTAGCACAACAATAAACAGGACATGCTGGAGTGATAGATTCATATCCCAGAGGCTTCCCTCGCTCTGGAATAGAATCCCAGTCCATGTTAGGCAGAGCTCCTCGCTGACCTTCTTCAAGAGAAATCTTGATGAGTGGATGGGTAATCATAAATTTACTCCTGGGATCACTTCTTTGGCCCTGCTGGACAGAGGCTCAGGAATCTAGTCTAAAAGGGAGGTGAAAGCCAACATTCTGGCTAGGCTTATAAATGCCCTAGGGCAGATAGCCTAGTACCTACCTATGAACCTATGAACCTATAGAATGCTTTATGTTTTTCCAGTGGTTACTACTGACTGCCCACCTTAACTGTTTTATCTGGTAACAGCTACTTTGCAGTTATGTGATAGTTATGTGTATTATCATTCTGTTGTTAGGACCAAAAATTTCACTGAGGTGAACCCCCCCCCCCTTCAGTGAGGCAGAGAATACCATAATACAGGACACACTACATCAACATGGTGATTTCCTTCTTGAAAGGGTCATCCCAATATGCCAGAGAGGCTTATGATATGGCAGGAAATTGTTGATAACATAAATGCTGTGGGTGGCCACAGCCATACTTATGAGCAGGTGCATCACAGGGCCACTGACATGCTCACATCTGCATGGAGGCATGCAGATGCTGTAGCCTGAAACCAAAGGGGGAATTTTCTGACACACGAAAACTCACAACAAAGTGGCAAACAAAATATTCCTGATGTGAGTGCAAGCCTTTCTCAGTCCCAGGAAGAGCTCCCAGGTGGGCTTTCTTATATGGCTAGTGCAATGCAGCTGTATAGTAAAACAGTTGAAAGAAAAGTTACATCTCGATTACTTGTGGTATTTTTTTTTGGGGGGGGGGTTAATATTAGTACAGTGATAAGCTCAGTTTGGAGTTGCCAGCCACATACTTGTTAAAGTAAAATGTCATGCTGAGAGGACCACATGTAGTACCAACTGTAGTACTGTTAAATGTGATTATGTTGGCCTTACCTCTAGTACATGTAGTACCTCCTGTCTTACTGCTAAATGTGATGATGTTGGTCTTACCTCTAATACATGTAGTACCTCCTGTCTTACTGTTAAATATGGTGATGTTGGCCTTACATCTAGTACATGTAGTACCTCCAGTCTTACTGTTAAATGTGAAAATGTTGGCCTGACCTCAAGTACATGTAGCACCTCATGTCTTACTGTTAAATATGATGATGTTGACCTTACCTCTAGTACATGTAGTATCTCCTGTCTTACTGTTAAATGTGATGATGTTGGCCTTACCTCTAGTACATGTAGTACCTCCTGTCTAACTGTTAAATATGATGATGTTGGCCTTACCTCTAGTACATGTAGTACCTCCTGTCTTACTGTTAAATGTAATGATGTTGGCCTTACCTCTAGTACATGTAGTACCTCCTGAATTACTGTTAAATGTGATTATGTTGGCCCTACCTCTAGTACATGTAGTACCTCCTGTCTTACTGTTAAATATGATGATGTTGGTCTTACCTCTAGTACATGTAGTACCCCCTGTCTTACTGTTAAATATGATGATGTTGGCCTTACCTCTAGTACATGTAGTACCTCCTGTCTTACTGTTAAATATGATGATGTTGGCCTTACCTCTAGTACATGTAGTACCTCCTGTCTTGCTGTTAAATATGATGATGTTGGTCTTACCTCTAGTACATGTAGTACCTCCTGTCTTACTGTTAAATATGATGATGTTGGCCTTACCTCTAGTACATGTAGTATCGCCTGTCTTACTGTTAAATATGATGACATTGGCCTTACCTCTAGTACATGTAGTACCTCCTGTCTTACTGTTAAATGTGATGATGTTGGCCTTACCTCAAGTACATATAGTACCACCTGTATTACTGTTAAATGTGATGATGTTGGCCTTATCTCTAGTACATATAGTACCACCTGTATTACTGTTAAATGTGATGATGTTGGCCTTACCTCAAGTACATATAGTACCACCTGTATTGCTGTTAAATGTGATGATGTTGGCCTTACCTCTAGTGCATATAGTAGCACCTGTATTACTGTTAAATGTGATGATGTTGGCCTTACCTCTAGTACATATAGTACCACCTGTATTTCTGTTAAATGTGATGATGTTGGGATTACCTTTAGTACATATAGTACCTCCTGTCTTACTGTTTGCCCTAACCTCTACTACATATAGTACCACCTGCATTACTGTTAAATGTGATTATGCTGGCCTTACCTCTAGTACATGTAGTACCTTCTGTCTTACTGTTAAATGTGAAGATGTTGGCCTTACCTCTGGTATCTGTAGTACCCCCTGTATTACTGTTAAATGTGATGATGTTGGCCCTAACTCTAATACATGTAGTACCTCCTGTCTTACTGTTAAATGTAATGATGTTGGCCTTCCCTCTAGTACAAAAAGTACCTTCTGTCTTACTGTTAAATGTGATGATTTTCCCTTTACCTCTAGTACCTGTAGTACCCCCTGTATTACTTTAAAAGCAATGATGTTGGCCTTACCTCTAGTACATGTAGTACCTCTTGTCTTACTGTTAAATGTGAGGATGTTGACCTTGTCTCTAGTACATGTAGTACCTCCAGTCTTACTGTTAAATGTGATGATGTTGGCCTCACCTCTAGTACATGTAGTACCTGCAGTCTTACTGTTAAATGTGATGATGTTGGTCTTACCTCTAGCACCTGTAGTACCCCCTGTACTTCTGCTAAATGTGAAGATGTTGGCCTTACCTCAAGTACATTTAGCATCTCCAATATTACTGTTAAATGTGATGATATTCGCCTTACCTCTAGTACATGTAGTACCTCCTGTCTTACTGTTAAATGTGATGATGTTGGCCTTACCTCTAGTACATGTAGTACCTCCTGTCTTACTGTTACATGTGATGATGTTGGCCTTAAAATTTAGTACCTGTATTACTCCCTGTCTTACTGTTAAATGTGATGATGTCAGCCTTACCTCTAGTACATGTTGTACCTGCAGTATTGCAGTTAAATGTGATGATGTTGGCCTTACATCTAGTACATGTAGCACGTCCTGTCTTACTGTTGAATGTGATAACGTTGGCTTTACCTTTAGAACATGATGAAGCTCCAGTCTTACTTTTAAATGTGATGCTGTTTCCCTTACCTCTAGTACCTGTAGTACCCCCTGTATTACTGTTAAATGTGATGATGTTGGCCTTACCTCCTATACATGTAGTACCACCTGTCTTACTGTTAAATATGATGATCTAGTACAGTTAGTACCCCCCTGTCTTAATGCTAAATGTGATGATGTTAGTCTTATCTCTAGCATATGTAGTACTGCCTGCATTACTGTTAAATGTGATAATGTTGGCCTTACCTCTAATACATGTAGTACCTCCTGTCTTACTGTTAAATGTGATGATGCTGGCCTTACCTCTAGTACATGTAGTAGCTCCTGTCTTACTGTTAAATGTGATGATGTTGGCCTTACCTCTAGTACCTGTAGTACCTCCTGTCTTACTGTTAAATGAGGCGATGCTGGCCTTACCTGTAGTACCTGTAGTACTACCTGTATTACTGTTAAATGTGATGATATTGGCCTTACCTCTAGTACCTGTAGTACCCACTGTATTACTGTTAAATGTGATGATGTTGGCCTTACCTCTAGAACATGTTGAAGCTCAAGTCTTACTCTGTAATGATGTCAACCTTACCTCTAGTACATGTAGTTCTTCCTGTCTTACTGTTAAATGTGATGAGGTTGGCCATACCTATAGTACAAGTAATACCTCCTGTCTTACTGTTAAATGTGATGATGTTGGCCTTACCTCCAGTACATGTAGTACTTCCTGTTTTACTGTTAAATGTGATGATGTTGGCCTTACCTCTGCTACATGTAATAGCTCCACTCTTACTGCTAAATGTGATGATGTTGGCCTTAACTCTGGTACATGTAGTACCTCCTGTCTTACAGTTAAATGTGATGATGTTGGCCTTACCTCCAGTACATGTAGTACTTCCTGTCTTACTGTTAAATGTGATGATGTTGGCCTTACCTCTAGTACATGTAGTACCCCCTGTATTACTGTTAAATGTCATGATGTTGGGCTTAACTCTAGTACATGTAGTACCTCCTGTCTTACTGTGATGATGTTGGCCTTAAATATAGTACATGCAGTTCCTCCTGTCTTACTGTTAAACGTTATGATGTTTGGCTTACCTCTAGAACATGTACTACCTCCTGTCTGACTGTTACATGTGATGATGGTGGCCTTAACTCTAGTACATTGAGCACCTCCTGTCTTACTTTTTAATGTGATGATCGTGGTCTTACCTCTAGTACATGTAGTCCCGCCTGTCTTGCTTTTAAATGTGATGATGCCGGCCTTACCTCTAGAATATGTAGTACCTCCTGTCTTACTGTTAAATATGATAATGTTGGACCTACCTTTAGTACTATGTAGTAGCTCCTGTCTTACTGTTAAATGTGATGATGTTGCCGTTACCTCTAGGACCTGTTGTACCCACTCTTTTAGTACATGCAGTACCTGCAGTCTTACAGTTAAATGTCATGATATTGGCCTAACAGCTAATACATGTAGTACCTCCTGTCTTATTGTTAAATACAATAAGGTCAGCCTTACTACTAGTACATGTAGCACTTCCTTTCTTACTGTTAAATGTGATGACATCGGACTTACCTCTAGTACATGTAGTACTTCCTGCCTAACTGTTAAATGTGATGATGTTGGCCTTTCATATGGTTCAATTAGTACTTCCTGTCTTAGTATTAAATGCGATGATGTCGGCCTTACCTCGAGTACATGTTGTACCTCCTGACTGACTGTTAAATGTGATGATGTTGGCCTTACCTGCAGTGCATGTAGTACTTCCTTTCTTACTGTTAAATGTGATGATGTTGGGCTTACCTCTATTACATGTAGTATCTCCTGTCTTACTATTAAATGTGATTATGTTGGACTTACCTCTAGTACCTGTAGTACCCACTGTATTACTGATAAATGTGATGATGTCGGCCTTACCTCTAGTACATGTAGTACTTCCTGTCTTACTGTTAAATGTGATGATGCTGGCCTTACCTCTAGTACATGTAGTACCTCATGTCTTACTGTTAAATGTGATGATATTGGCCTTATCTCTACTACATGCAGTACCTCCTGTTTTATTGTTAAATGTGGTGATATCAGCCTTACTTCTAGTACATGTAGCACCTCCTGTCTTACTGATAAATGTGATGATGTCAGCCTTACTTCTAGTACATGTAGTACTTACTGTTAAATATGTTGATGTTGGCCTTATCTATAGTAGAATTAGTACCTCCTGTCTTACTGTTAAATCTGATGATGTTGGCCTTACCTCTAGTACATGTAGTACTTCCTGTCTTATTGTTAAATGTGATGATGTTGGCCTTACCTCTAGTACATGTTGTACCCCCTGTATTACTGTTAAATGTGAAAATGAAGGGCTTACCTCAAGTACATGTAGTATCTCCTTTCATACTGTTAAATGTGAGGATGCAGACCTTACCTCTAGTATCTGTAGTACCCACTGTATTACTGTTAAATGTGATGATGTCAGCCTTATCTCTAGTACATGTAGTACCTCCTGTCTTACTGTTAAATGTGATGATGTTGGCTGTACCTCTAGTACATGTTGTACCTCCTGTCTTACAGTTAAATGTCATGATGTTGACCTTACCTCTAGTACATGAAGCATCTCCTGTATTACTGTTACATGTGATGATATTGGCCTTACCTCTAGTACCTGTAGTACCCCCAGTGTTACTGTTAAATGTGATAATGTTGGCCTTACCTGTAGTACATGTAATACCTCCTCTCTTACTGTTAAATGTGATGATGTTTGCCTTACCTCTAGTACATGTTGTACCTCCTGTCTTACCTTTAAATGTGATGATGTTGGCCTTACCACTAGTACATGTCGTACCTCCTGTCTTACTGTTAAATGTGATGATGATGGCCTTACCTCTAGTATATGTAGTGCCTCCTGTCTTACTGTTAAATGTGATGATGATGGTCTTACCTCTAGTACATGTAGTACCTCTTGTCTGACTGTTAAATGTGATGATGTTGGCCTTACCTGTTGTACATGTAGCACCTCCTGTCTTCCTGTTAAATGTGATGATCTTGGCCTTACCTCTACTATATGTAGTACCTCCTGTATTGCTTTTAAATATTATGATGTTGGCCCAACCTCTTGTACATGTTGTACCTCCTGTCTTACAGTTAAATGTGATGATGTTGGCCTTACATCTAGTACATGTAGTATCCTTCCGTAATATTGTTAAATGTCATAATGTCAGTCTTACTTCTAGTACATGTAGCACCTCCTGCCTTACTGCTAAATGTGATGACGTTGGCCTTACCTCTAGAACATGTTGAAGCTCCAGTCTTACTGTTAAATGTAATGATGTTGGCCTTACGTATAGTACCTGTAGTACCCCCTGTATTACTGTTAAAGGTGATGATGTTGGCCTTAACACTAGTACAAGTAGTACCTCCTGTCTTACTGTTAAATGCAATGATGCTGGCCTTACCTCTAGTACCTGAAGTACTCCCTGTATTACTGTTAAATGTGATGGTGTTGGCCTTACCTCTAGTACATGTAGTTACCTCCAGTCTTACTGTTAAAAGTGATGATGTTGCCTTATCTCTAGTGCATGTAGTACCTCCTGTCTGACTGTTAAATGTGATGATGTTGGCCTTACCTCCAGTACATGTACTACCTCCTGTCTGACTGTTAAATTTGAGGATGTTCTCCTTACCTCTAGTACAATAAGTACCCCCTATCTTACTGTTAAATGTGATGATGTTGGCCTTACGTTCAGTAAATGTAGTTCCTCCTGTATTACTGTTAAATGTGATGTTGTTAGCCTTACTTCTAGTACATGTAGTACCCCCTTTATTACTGTTAAATGTGATTATGCTAGCCTTACATTTAGTACATAGGTTCATAGGTAGGTACTAGGCTATTGGACCTAGGGCCTATATAAGCCTAGCCAAAAGGTACCCTGACTTTTGCCACCCAAGAAAATTATTTTCCTGTGCCACTGTCTTGCAAAGCCTCAGAAGTGATCCCCAGAGTGAATTTTCTATCTCCCATCCAATAATCAAGATTTTTCTTGAAGAGTGCTAATGAGGAGCTTTGTTTGAGATAGATATGTTGTTTGTTCCAGAGTATGGGAAGTCTCTGGGACAGGAATCTATCCCTCCAGCATGTTCTGTTTATTGTGGTGACAAGGTTTAGGTCCCTAGAGCGTGTAGCTTGTAGGGATTGGGATTTCTTTAAGTGGAGAATGTCTAAAAGCTCTGGGTTTGACATAGCTTTGTGTGTTAGGAAGAGATCGCCTCTGAGAAGGCAATATGCGATGGAGTAAAACTGCAGTTATTTTAGATGGTCTACATAGGGCATCTGTTTGAGGCATGTAATTCTCTTTATGAGGTATTTCTGCGGCCTTTCCAGTTGTTGTAGATGTCTTGTGAGGTACATACCAAAAGGGGCATTGTACTCTATAATGGGTCTAATGAGTGACGAGTAAGGGGGAACAATAACCTCTTCTTTCCTAGATGAAAAACCTTTTGTGATGAGGTGTGCCATGTAGAAGGATTTCCTGACTACTGTGGTGATGTGATTGCCAAAGGAGAGGCTACTCCACCTGTGTCCCAAGGTCTCTTATCACGCTTTCGGTGTTAAGCAGACTACCACCAATGTGGTAGTTCATGGGTACAGAGTTTTTACCAAAAGGGATGACAATGCACTTTTTGGCATTGAGCGTGAGGCCATGACTTTGACACGAGGCATCTGTCTCAGCGAGTCCCTTTTGTAGGATGTCCACATCTTTTAGAGTTTTGAGTATGGCTCCTAGTTTGCAGTCATCTGCGAACTTTGTTAGCCAAAGTACATGTAGCACATGTAGTACCTCCTGTCTTACTATTAAATGTGGTGATGTTGGCCTTACCTTTAGTATCTGTATTACTCCCTGTATTCATTTTAAATGTGATGACATTCGCCTCACCTCTAGTATGTATAGTATCCCCAGTGTTACTGTTAAATGTGATGATGTTGCCCTTATCTCTAGTGTATGTAGAACCTCCTGTTTGACTGTCAAATGTGATGGTGTTAGCCTTACCTCCAGTACATGTAGTACCGCCTGTCTTGTTAAATATGATGATGTTGGCCTTACATCTCGTACCTGTAGTACTCCCTGTATTACTGTTAAATATGATGATGTTGGCCTTAACTGTAGAACATGTAGTACCTCCTGTCTTACTATTAAATTTGATGATCTTGGCCTTACCTCTAGTACATGTTGTACCTCCTGTCTTACTGTTAAATGTGATGATGTTGGCCTTACCTCTAGAACATATAGTACCTCCTGTCTTATTGTTAAATTTGATGATGTTGGCCCAACCTCTAGTACATGTAGTACCTCGTGTCCTACAGTTAAATGTGATGATGTTGGTCTTACCTCTAGTACATGTAGCACCTCCTGCCTTACTGCTAAATGTGATGATGTTGGCCTTACCTCTAGAACATGTTGAAGCTCCAGTCTTACTGTTTAATGTAATGATGTTGGCCTTACCTCTAGTACATGTAGTACCTCCTGTCTCACTGTTAAATGTGATGATGTTGGTCTTACCTCTACTACATGTAGCACCTCCTGTCTGACTGTTAAATGTAATGATGTTGGCCTTACCACTAGTACATGTAGTACCTCCTGTCTTACTGTTAAATGTGTTGATGTTGGCCTCACCTCTAGTACATGAAGTACCTCCTATCTAACTGTTAAATGCCATGATGTTGACCTTACCTACAGTACAAGTAGTACCTACTGTCTTACTGTTATATGTGATGATGTCAGTCATACCTCTAGTACATGTAGCACCTCATGTCTTACTGTTAAATGTGATGATGTTGGCCTTACCTCTAGTACATGTAGTACCTCCTGTCTTTCTGTTAAATGTAATGATGTTGGACTTACCTCTAGTACATGTAGTACCTGTAGTCTTACTGTTAAATGTGATGATGCTGACCTTACCTCTAGAACATGTAGTACCTCCTGTCATACTGTTAAATGTGATGATGTTACCCTTCCCTCTAGTACCTGTACTACCCACTGTATTACTGATAAGTGTGATGATGTTGGCCTTACCTCTACTACATGTTGCACCTCCTGTCCTACTGTTAAATGTGATGTTGTTTGGCTTAACTTTAATACATGTAGTACCCCCCATCTTAATGTTAAATGTGATGATGTCAGCCTTAATCCTAGTTCATGTAGTACTTCCTGTCTTACTGTTAAATGTGATGATGTTGGCTTACCTTTAGGACATGTAGTACCTCCTGTCTAACTGTTACATTTCATGATGTTGGCCTTAACTACAGTACAAGTAGTACATCCTGTCTTACTGTTAAATTTGATGATGTTGGCCTTACCTCTAGTACATGAAGTACCTCCTGTCTTACTATTAAATGTGATGATGTTGGCCTTACCTCTTGTACATGTAGTGCCTCCTTTGTTACTGTTAAATGTGATGATTTTGCCCTTATCTCTAGTGCTTGTAGAACCTCTTGTTTGACTGTTAAATGTGATGGTGTTAGCCTTACCTCCAGTACATGTAGTACCGCCTGTCTTGTTAAATTTGATGATGCTGGCCTTACCTCTAGTACCTGTAGTACTCCCTGTATTACTGTTAAATATGATGATGTTGGCCTTACCTCTAGAACATATAGTACCTCCTGTCTTACTGTTAAATGTGATGATGTTGGCCTTACCTTTAGAACATATAGTACCTCCTGTCTTACTGTTAAATGTGATGAGTTTGGCCTTACCTCTAGTACATGTAGCACCTCCTGTCTTCCTGTTAAATGTGATGATCCTGGCCTTACCTCTAGTATATCTAATACTTCCTGTCTTACTCTTAAATATTATGATGTTGGCCTTACCTCTAGTACATGTAGTACCTGCAGTCTTACAGTTAAATGTGATGATGTTGGCCTTACGTCTAGCAAATGTAGTACCTCCCGTAATATTGTTAAATGTCATGATGTCAGCCTTACCTCTAGTACATGTAGCACCTCCTGCCTTACTGCTAAATGTAATACTTTTGGCCTTACCCCTAGAAAATGTTGAAGCTCCAGTCTTACTGTTAAATGTAATGATGTTGGCCTTACCTCTAGTACATGTAGTACCGCCTGTCTGACTGTTAAATGTGATGATGTTGGCCGTACCTCTCGTACATGTAGCACCTCCTGTCTGACTGTTTATTTTATTTATTTATTTATTTATATTTGTTGACTGGGAGTGTCCGAATGGACGTAGGTTCATTTTCAGTAGAAGCCCGAGGAGAAAAGCTCCACAGTTAAAATAAACAGACAGTAGTTACATTGGATTACATAGCGATTAACAATTTACATAGCAATTACTTACAACATATTAACAGATGAAGAACATAGTACATCAGTAGACAACTAGAATCTTTATCTGTGAAGTACATAACAGACATTGACAAATGTTACAATAAGAAGTTCCTGCTGTATAATAAGTACTAGGCTTATGAGCATCTGAGTTTGCTATAACCAAAGTAGTTAGTGGAGTGGAAAGAAAGGTAGTGGTTGGATGGGGTGGATGATATTAGAGTGGGAGCTGCAATGTCATAGCCAGCATGTTTTTAGGTGCGCATATAGTAAAGTTTTGAAGTGGGTGCATGATGGTATGGAGGTAATTGTGGGTGGGAAGGGGTTCCATAATTTGGCTATGGTGCAAGAGAATAGTGCTTCACCAGCAGAGTTATTGGCTTTGGTGATATGCAAGTAATTTTTGTTGCTGGATCTTAGTGGTCTGGTGATGCGATAGGGTTGGAGTAGATTCTGGAGGGATGGGACATTTAGTGGATGGTTTACTAGTTTGTGGGAGAGTGAGAGTTGATACCATTGAAGGAGGTGAGGGAGTTCAAGCCAGCCCAGTTCAGCAAGTGAGACACAGTGGTGACTATGGTAGGATGCCCCTGTGGCGAATTTGGCGATTTTGTTGTAGCAGGTCTCTAGCTTGTTTAGATTGCATTGCCTTAGGTTGGTATATATTGGAGAGGCATAAAGTAGGGTGGAGATAAGGTGGGAATTTGCTATTGAAATCTTTGCTGCTTTGGTGAGAAGTTGTCTATTTCTGTATAACACTCACAGTTTTTTGTGGACTTTTTTTATGGTCATGGATATGTGAATGTCAAATTTTAGTTTATTGTCTATTTCCACTCCTAGTAATTTGGTGCGTTCAGTTGGGTATTGTTAAAGGAAAAATATACTTTAAAAATGATCAAAACACGGTAGGTTCAGGTTAAGGCACTTTAATCTTGCAGCAAGGAGACAAAAATGTGCTAATACAGAGTTTGTCTAACCAGAAACAGAAAATGCATTCATTTTTATAGGTTATCAAATTAATCCTGTCCTACCATGCTGACGTAATGGATTACCACCTTTTGGTCATCATCTGCTGACCATCTTTCCCATGATTTTCTGCTGATTTAAACAATTTTTATGTGAAACTTCCTGAGGAAAACAACATGGCCTTGGTTACTTTCAGTTAGATACCTGTTATGTTACATTTAAGATACTATGGCTAAATCAAGCACAATGTTAGCAGTTCATTTCTCTAATAATCCTTTGTCTACCTTATCTCTAAACTACTACAGCTGCAGAGGTTCCCATCCTCTGAACAAGGCTGTTTGTCTAGAATCATTACATTTATAAAATGGTATATTGTCTATTCATATGCTTCTGACCTAGCAGATAAACACCTGCTTCTCAAGTACATTTCCACAAGGCATAAACAAGAATATTGCTGTGCTAGCAGTTACTAGGTCAGGGGGCAACTTGCAAGTTTCAGTAAGCATGCTGCAGTTTTAGAAAAGCATATTTTCAGTCTCATATGAAACTCAATTTGTATAAATCACAGTGCATGAAAAATAGAATGAAAAGCATATTAAAAACACTTGATTATTAATTTGGCATTAAGCATACACACATTAATACATATTTTTCTAACATCTCCCTCCTGTTAATACTTTTTATTCTATTTTCAAAAAGGATAAACAGCTTGCTTCTTTTCCTAACTTCTTCCATTTAGGATTTGCAGTTAAGAAAGTCATTCAGTTTAAACTTTTATGAAAATGTCTCGCATTCTAGCAGCTCTTCAAATTCAGTACTTTGATACATAGTCTCGGATACGGATATATCTATGAATTCTTTAATTAATTTCTTCATGCAGGGGATTCCGCAACAAATACAAACTCCTATTAGGAGTAAACCTACCCCAATAGCAATCAATATGTTCATAAAGATGGAGCCCCACCCCCCGAAGGCATTCTGAAAAAACTCTGTCAGAGGGTTTGGGCCTGGTTTGGTCATGGCTGACACTTGCTGAATCACCTCGAGATGGTCGTTGATCTCATGCTGATGGTCAGGAATGAACGCACAGCACTCTTCTTTGATTAAAGCGCAAGTTCCGCCTCTCGCCGCTAGGGTGAAGTCAAGAGCCATTCGGTTTTGAAGCACTACAGTTCTCATGGCATTCAGTTCATCAGTTATCAGTTCAAGGGCAGAAAAAGTTGCATTACTCATTATTTCGAGAAGTTTGGACAGTTTTTGCAGCTCCCATATTGATTTGACTCCGCCATACATGGGTGATATACCTGCCCAGTATATAACAGCATCGCTCAAGTCCATGTGCACAAGTTTGGTTCCCACATTACGATGGTCTTTCCACCCCACTTCGATTCATCCCACTGGATTCTCAGGTTTCTTAACAGTCTTTTTGGTTACGTCTCGAGTATTTCGAATACTCCCCTGAGGCAAAATGCAGTGTGTCGGATGGCCGGAACCAGGTATCCCAAAAAACAACTGCCAGACCAATTCTCAGGTAACCATTTATATGCCTTTTTACCACATACAAAATAACAGTCCCCTACCTTTGTCATTACTTTGTTAAGAAATGACTGCCCTGCATGAAACATTTTCCTATCTATCACTGACAACTGTTTGAAAAGTACAGGATTATGCTGTACCTGATCAAGAGTTTTATGCATAGATTTAAAAAATGAGTCATAATCTGTACTACAAGATCCGCTTAAATCATTTGGTTTTCTATAACATTTATACTGTACAGTAACATTGCATTTACTCCATCCAACTTGGATGGAGTCATTCTTATAAAAACATACAATTCCTTTTTGTGTCACAGGCAAATACAGTGATACCTTATCTTGTGCTTTAATAGCGACTGTGTCAAAAACCAGATTTTCCCAGGTCTCATTGACCCCTAGGGGGATAGCAGTCATTAATAAACCCCCATATGCTGTTGGTATGGCCGTACAGACCCAGCAGTTCGAAACATTGAAAGTCTCTGTGTACACACGCGTAATTGCCTGATAAGTGTTAAAGTTCGGATGCCAGTCTATGTTTGGTTCATTACGTCTAATCAGTTCAACCTTTGTGGCAGGAAAAAAGTACGGCCACAGCAAAAAGAACAGTGTGATCAATATTGCAATAAAAACAATCATACAAGTTTTCTGAAGTTGCTCACTGTCTCTACTCACTTTGTATCTGGCCATTTTGTTCTTGTTGTGCAACAGTAACAAAGTTTTTGTCCAGTTCAAAGTTTTTAACCAGTTTACAGTGTGTCAAATGAATCCAGGAAGCTTGTTCTGCAATCTTGACTGCAGTGGGTGTCGACAGTAGTACCTGGTATGGACCTTCCCACTTCAGAGAGATCCAATTCTACCGTTTCACAATTTACACCCAGACCCAGGTGCCTGGGGCTACTGGTGCTTCCGATTTCAATTGCTCTTTATCTGAAACAGAATTTAACTGCAAAAGTTTGCTATTCAAAAATCTCCTCATATATCCTGCAAGTGAACTGTCAGCCTCCTGCTCTGTAGACATGAGAGGTTTCCACTGAGGTGTATAATATGCCCTCCCAAACAAAGTTTCAAATGGAGTTAATCCTTTTACATTTGGAACAGTTCTCATACTCAACAGTGCTAAAGGCAAACAGTGCACCCAATTTTTCTGTGTCTCTTCTATCAACTTCCTAAGCTTATTTTCAATACCCCATTGTGCCTCTCTACTAGCCCTGCAGATTGAGGGTGATACGCACAGTGGTTCTTTAACGATATCCCAAAATAACGACTGAGTTGCTGGATTGTTTGGTTCACGAAATGTGTCCCGTTATCACTATAAATCTTTTCCGGTATACCAGATCTAGGTATAATTTCTTTAACGAGGACCTTTGCAACAGTAGCTGCATCTGGATTTTCGGTCAGATACGCTTCTACCCATTTGGAAAACATGTCTATAATAACAAGGCAATATTTCTTATTCTCACATTTATTCAATTCTATGAAATCCATACAAATGGTATGGAATGGATATGGTGGTGTAGGAAAATTCCCTCGCTTAGGCTTCAATGCCCCTTGTGCATGATGCTTGTTACAAACATGACATGCTGCACAAAAAGTTTTTGTATAGTTTGTAAACCCATAGGTTGTAAACACTCGATTCACTAACTGTACCATCCCCCCTGTTGAGACATGGCTCTGCCCATGGCTCAACAACGCTGCATATCTAAACAAATTAGATGGCAAAATCGGTTTCTTCTCCTTGGAGATGTACAGTCCCTTCTCTAGGATTGCTCCTCGTTTTATCCACTTTTGTTTCTCAATATTTGTAGTAAGTGTCTGCATTGTTTTTAACATTTCTAAATCTAAAATCTCTGAGGGTTGTAATTCCTCACTCAAAAGAAAAGTTTCTGTGGCTGAGGCTGCTGCTTTGCAGCTATATCAGCCCATGCATTACCTTTTGAAATTTTATCCGGTTGTTTCGTATGAGCTACGCATTTGCAAATAGCTACTTTCTTGGGTAACTGAACTGAATCTAACAAGTCTAAAATAAGTTGCGCATGATTAATCTGTTTACCAGTAAATGTTATCATTCCTCTATTTTTCCACTGTTGCACAAAAACATGTACAGTAGAAAAAGCATACTGACTGTCAGAATAAATGTTCACTTTCTTACCTTTTGCTAAGGTACATGCCCTTGTTAAGGCAATCAATTCTGCTGCTTGTGCAGATAAGTTGTGTGGTAAAGATTTTGCTTCTAAAGTCTCGGTATCAGAAACGACTGCATACCCCACTAGGTTCTGTCCTATAGGACCCCTCCTGCATGAGCCATCCACATAGCATGTCACCTCGCCATCATCCAAGGGAACATCCGTAAGGTCTTGTCTTGGTAATGTCTTTTGTTCAATCTCCTGCAGGCAGCAGTGTGGTTTGCCATCTGCAGAGGCTGGAAGCAAAGTTGACGGATTCAAAGTTGTACATCGTTCAATTGTCATATGAGGTTGGCTCAACAGTATGGTCATACAGGAAAGATGCCTAGCTGGAGAAAGATATGCTACTTTTTCTTGCAGTAAAATAATTGTGACTGCATGAGGCACTCTCAATGTGAGAGGGTGGAATAACACTACTGAGGCTGAAGCCTGCACTGCCATTGCAGCTGCAACTACTGCTTGTACACAGTGGGGCAGGGATCGTGCCACTGGGTCTAACTGTGATAAATAGTAAGTTATGGGGCGTTGTTTGTCCCCATGTTGCTGTGTTAATACTGATGTCATATAACCTTGCTTACAATCTACAGTTTGAATAAACTGCTTGTTATAGTTTGGTAATCCTAAAACTAAGGATGATGCTATCAATTGTTTTAGCTTACAGAAAGCTGCTTCTGCTTCAGGTGTCCATTGTAATAAATCTTGTGCTGCCATCGGTTTTTTAAATATTAAATCAGCCAGTGGAGCAGATTCCAAAGCATAGTTTGGTATCCAACTCCGACAAAAATTAGTAGTTCCCAGGAAGGACATCATTTCCTTCTTGGTAGTTGGTCCAGGTGCTTGTAAAATCGCTGTTTTTCCTGTCTTCATCTAATATTCTACCTTCTTTGGATATTACATATCCCAAGTATTTAACTTGTTTTCTCCAAAGCTGTAACTTGTCTTTGTTTACTTTGTGACCTTGAGTAGCTAAAAATTGTAAAAAAGCTATCGTGTCTTCTTTGCATTCTTGCTGGGTGGGGGCTGCCAGCAGAATGTCGTCTACATAAAGTAGAATCTGACTACCTTTCGGTGGGATAAATCCCGCCAGGTTGCTTGCCATTTCCTGTGCAAATATTGTTGGACTTTCACAATATCCCTGTGGTAATCTGGTATATGTGTACCGCTTTCCCTGAAATGTAAATGCAAACCAATATTAGCTGTCAGGATGTATCGGTATTGAGAAAAATGCATTATTAATGTCTACCACTGAAAAATATTTTTGTTCTGGCTTTAAATCATTCAGTAAGGTATGTGGATCTGGCACTGTTGGTGCCCTAGGTATAACTGCATTATTTACAGCTTGTAAGTCTTGGACCATATGCCATTCCCCGTTTGCCTTCTTGACAGGAAATAAAGGTGTATTACATGGTGAATCAGGAGATTCTATTAAGACTCCTTCCTTAAGTAAGGCTGCTATGATAGGTTTGATTCCTACCTCTGCATCCTTTCTCAAGGGATACTGTCTTTTCTGGGGCCTAAAAGCTGACTTTGGCGTTATGGTAACTGGTCCTGCTGTTCATATAAGTCCTACATCTGATTTCCCTGCTGACCAGAGAATGTCTGGTATGACTCGCAAGGCTTTTTCCTCTTCTTCCAATAAGAGTAATACTCAGCTATCCTCACTAGCCTGTGAGTGTACAGCTGGGTGTGTCTGTGTGATCCAATTTAACTTTTGTTTCTGTACTCCCTGTTCAGAGAGCTCTAATTCTGTCTGCTTTTCCCACCTTGTGACTTTTTCACCTAAGTCTGCCCATTTTAAAGTTTTGTTCTTAGTCAAACTAACATGGGGCAGTCAATTAGATTTGTAAAGTGCTAAAAATTCCTGGGGCAATGAACAGCTTGCTACACTGTTCCCTTCTGCATCCCAGTACAAGTTTCGCAATACTAGCCTGTTTGCATGGTTTTGAAACAATTCTTGTTCATAATCTTTATCAGGTCCTGGTCTATTACAGTAATATAGAGTACAATGCAACAAATGCTGTTTATCAATGTCAAGGGAGGGGAATTTGCTGATGGCTACATTTATCAGTTCTTCGGTTACTGCCCCCGGACCAGTCGTAACCAAGTCCTGGCTGTACCAATAATACATTTCACACTCCGGTCGCACTACAAAAGTGTCCATTTGTCGCTGTGCTTCCATACCCTGCATGGTTGGAACTATGGCTATGCCAAATATCTGCATCAAATCTCTACCCAAAAGATTCACTGGGCATTTTGCAGAAACTACAATTTTACTTTTCTGAGTCATCCCTGAAACGGGGTCTATTATTGTAATGTCACGGGAGAGTGGCTCCCGATACAGCTGTCCATTAGCTTCTTTCACTAATATATAATCTGGTGATTCTGTATCTTCCGGTAGTTTGGAAGGGTGTATCAGGGTCCGTGAAGCCCCTGAGTCACACAAAAATTTAACTTCCCTTCCCTCTACCAGAAGCGTCACTTCCGGTTTTGTGTCTGCTAAGTAAAGCTCTAAGCTCAAAAGAGCTAGGTCTAAAATTTCATTTTCTCCTACATCTGTGTATTCATATACATCCTCTACCCCTTGTGTCACATCCTCTTCTCCTGCTATCACATTTACACTTACCTTTCCCTGCTCACTCTCTTCTAATGATTCCTGACTATCATATAGTCATTCCTCAACCTCCTTATTTTCTGTAGTCGCCTTCTTGTTTAGCCTGCAATCCCTTGCTAAATGTCCTTTTTTCCCACACTTAAAACACTCACCCTTTTTCTTTCTCTCCTCGAAATCTTCTGATCGTTTGTCAGATTGTTTATTTCCCTGGATATTTTTCTTACCCTTTTTCCCAGTTTGTACTACAAATACTTCTGACCCGTCTTCTGCTGAAAATACTTGAGTTTTCTTTTTCTTTTTACTATTAAGATGTATTTCTGCATGTCTAGCATATTCAAGTAATGGCTGTAATCTACTTGTTCGATGATCTACCATATGCTTCGTAATAAAGCTACTAATGGGAGTTATACTACCCTTCAAGAATGCATTCTTTAACTGTTGTTCATATGAGGAATCATGTGTCTGGTTTTCTGGTATCTGCATTCCGCAGTGATTATTAAAACACTCTAACAGTCTAGTATAATATCTATCAACTGTTTCACCTTCCTGTTGAATGCATTGATTAATGCAAGTCCAATCAGCCCTAGGCTTCCACTTTTCAGAGATTCAGTCTGTCAGACCTTTCACTCTGCCATCCAGTTCTGCATTAGTATGTGGGAGTGTTCTAAGTTGTGCGTCACGAGGATTCCAGTCGCCACTGATCATGTGCCAATCTGGACCCGCAATTTGTCTAACTACTTTTTCTACTTCCTCTCCATTTAAATGGTAACTTAATCTCATGTCCTGTAAGTCTTCTAAAAATTTTCTAAAGTTCACTTTTGGGTGAGGAATACCTTCCGTGGCTTTCCTGATGTCTTCCGGTGTCCATGGTCTATAAAATAAAAGTGTCGGATCTTGTCCTGCCTGTCCTGCCTGAGGATTCGGTACTTTTATGAGTGGACATATCTCTTCTTCACTCATAGCTTGTGATGCTCTATTTAATTCATTTAATTCAATTTCCCTCCTCAGGTCATGTGTTCGAGACCTAGTCTCGATGGGATCCCTGACAAACGGTTGTGCTTTTGCAGGGACTGCTGGGTATAGCGGAGGTGGATCGGCTTGCCCACTCGCTTCATATTCTGGTAACAGAAGTGGAGGGGGCAAAAGAGGGGCCGTTGCTATTACTAAATTATTGTCTTCTTTGTCTAAAAACATTGTTTTTGAATTTTTAATTCTTTGCTCCCTACGATTTGCTTCTTCAAGCCACCTGTGTGCCTGAGGGATTCCTAATTGTCTCTGCTTTATTAGTTGACCTTTTGCATCTATTTTTAACTGTTTCACAAGTTTCATAAGTGCAAGTTTATCTAAATTACCCTCGAATTTATACTTATCGACCCATTTGGTATAATATTTAATATTATCGGCACGCTGTAATTGCATATACTTCGCGTCTTCAGTTAGGGGCATGTCCCGGAAACCTTTTGTGCACTGATTTCCCGTTGGTGTCTTAGCTAAGCTGTAAATTGTTATGTAACCCTTTCTATCACGTGGTACCACAAATCTATACCTTTTCACAGTTTATCTAGAATAACTGTCTACCTTTTCTGTTTCCCTGATCTATGACAAAGAACAGTAACCCCTTTTTCTGTCTCTAATCTGCATACACAAATTTATCTGACAAAAAACAGTTCTGTAACTAGTCCCTGATCTTAAAACAGAAATAAGGTAATTCCTCCTTACCTGACCCTCCGTGAGTTGATCCAACGGATCATTGACTCGTCCTCCAATCCCAGATCAGAAACAGCGGCTGGCCTCTTTCAAACGTCAATTCAGTTGGAGGTCTTTCAAAACAGAAGAGCCAATTTGGCCTCTTCTCCGTACGGATGCATGCCACCGGGCCCAATTCTGACCTAGGTCCAGAGCGAGAGTTACGTAATCCGACTCGAAGGACCAATCTGTTAAAGGAAAAATATACTTTAATAATGATCAAAACATGGTAGGTTCAGGTTAAGGCACTTTAATCTTGCAGCAAGGAGACAAAAACGTGCTAATACAGAGTTTGTCTAACCAGAAACAGGAAATGCATTCATTTTTATAGGTTATCAAATTAATCCTGTCCTACCATGCTGACGTAACGGATTACCACCTTTTGGTCATCATCTGCTGACCATCTTTCCCATGATTTTCTGCTGATTTAAACAATTTTTATGTGAAACTTCCTGAGGAAAACAACATGGCCTTGGTTACTTTCAGTTAGATACTTGTTATGTTACATTTAAGATACTATGGCTAAATCAAGCACAATGCTAGCAGTTCATTTCTCTAATAATCCTTTGTCTACCTTATCTCTAAACTACTGCAGCTGCAGAGGTTCCCATCCTCTGAACAAGGCTGTTTGTCTAGAATCATTACATTTATAAAATGGTATATTGTCTATTCATATGCTTCTGACCTAGCAGATAAACACCTGCTTCTCAAGTACATTTCCACAAGGCATAAACAAGAATATTGCTGTGCTAGCAGTTACTAGGTCAGAGGGCAACTTGCAAGTTTCAGTAAGCATGCTGCAGTTTTAGAAAAGCATATTTTCAGTCTCATATGAAACTCAATTTGTATAAATCACAGTGCATGAAAAATAGAATGAAAAGCATATTAAAAACACTTGATTATTAATTTGGCATTAAGCATACACACATTAACACATATTTTTCTAACAGGTATATAGTGGTGTTGTCTTTTGCTGTGATGTTAAAATGAGAATTGTTTTGAGTATGTTTGGTGGGTTGGAAGATGAGTAGTTTAGTTTTGTTTGGGTTGAGTATTAATTGGGCATCGGATAACCAAGTTTCAACAGAGGAAAAGGCTTCCTGTGTGACTTTTTGCAGTTTGGGTAGGGACTGGGCTGAGCAGATGACGGTTGAGTCATCTGCGTATTGTATGAGTGTGCCATGTTTGGTGGCAGAGGCTAGATTATTGGTGAAAACAGAGAAGAGTAGGGGTCCAAGAATGGATCCTTGGGGAACCCCTATGGAGACAGGTAGTTGGGGAGATATGTCATTCTGCCATACAACGGATTGTTGGCGGTCAGACAGGTAACTCTGAAACCAGTTGATGGCTGATTTTGAGAAGGATAGATTATTGAGGACAGAGATAAGTTGTTTGTGTGGGACCATGTCAAATGCTTTAGATAGGTCTAGGAAAGTAGCAGAGGAGAGATAGCCATTGTTTTTATGCTGAAAGATAGTGTTAGTAAAGGAGAGTAAGGCAGTGGTGGTGCTATGGTTTGGTCGAAAATCATGCTGAGTATTGGAAAGGAGGTTGTTAGTAAGGAGGTAGTCTGAGAACTGAGAGTGTATGCATTTCTCTAGTATTTTGGAGAGTGGAGAGAGAATAGCTATGGGGCTGTAACTGGTTAGTTCTGTGGAGGGTCTGCCTTTGTGGAGGGGAATTATATGTGATACTTTCCACAGTGTGGGAATGTAATTTTCTGACAGAGATCGGTTAATCAAGATGGATACTGGGTAGGCCAGAGCATCAGCTGCGATTTGTAGGTATTCACTTGGGAGGTTGTCTGCTGCTAATTTGGTGAGTTATGTTTAGTTAAGAGTTTTTTTTTTATGTTGGAGGTAGGTGCAGGAGAAAAAGAGAAGGCAGTGGGGAGATTACTAGTTGAAGGTGTGGGTTGGAGGGGAGGGGGGTTGTGTTGTTTAGCTAGTGATAGTATGGTTTGTGTGAAGTGTGTGTTGAATGAGGTAGCAATATTTTCTGAGGAGTGAGGGATGTTAGGAGGAGGAGTACTGACTTTACCTGGGTGGAGGATGGAGTTTATGGAGGACCAGAATTTTTTGGGGTTGTGTTGGGAGGAGTCTAGGGCAGACTGGTAGTATTAGAATTTGTCCTGTTTTATTAGCTTTTTGACGCTATTGCGTAGTTCTAAGAATTTCTGTCTAGTTGAGGAGGTTTTGATTTTGTGCCAGTGCACCCAGGCTTTATCCCTGTTTTTCATTTCTGACTTAGTGGTTTTCTGTAGCCATGGGGAGGGTTGTGCTTTGATTTTGGAAAGTCTTATGGGGGCATGGTAATTAAGGATGCTCAGGAAGGTAGTATTAAAAAATTCAACTCCGTCATCAAGACTGAGGTACTTTAGAGGATGCCAGTTACATTCTTTGAGGGATGAGATGAATGTGAGTGGGTTAAAGTTTAGTTTTTTACGTATTTGACAGTAGATGACAGGTTTAGCTTGGTATAGGTATTTTTTGAGTAGGAATGTTGGGGAGTGATCACTGAGGCTATCTGATAAGCAGCCTGTTATATATGATTGGGGGCTCTTACTGACAAGTATCCAATCCAGGGTAGTGTGCTTGCTGGAGTTTTTATTTATCCTGGTTGGTGGCTGGACTAGTTGGGTGAAGCCATGAAGGTTTACATGATGGGTTGGATGGTTTCCAGAACAGGATTGCCAGTCAATATTGAAATCACCTAAAATTATAGTTTCTTGGGGGAGATGGTGGGTAGATCAGCTGAGGAGGTTTTCTAGTGGAGGGATGTTTTGGCCAGGAGGGAAGTAGCATCCAATTATGTTGACGGTTTTGTTTTGGTTTATTTTGAAGTTGGTATATATTATTTCTTCATTGCCTATTTGTGGAGCTGATGATTTTAAGATCTGGATGTTTAGATGCTGTTTAAATATTATAGCTACACCGCCTCCTTTCTTGTTTAGCCGGTCTACTCTTAGTATGCTATAACCTGTAGGGAGTATTTACTCACTGGTAATGTGAGGTTTTAGCCAGGTTTCTGTCAGGATGACTATATCTGGGGAGTACAAGTCTATGGTGGCATGGAGTTCATGGACTTTGTTGGATATACATCTAATATTAGGCTTAGTAGAAGGAAGTCACTTGGCTTTCTATTGGCTGTAATATGGGAGAAGTTGTGGTTTCTAGTCTGATTATGAGGACTGGGGTTGGAGATGGTAGGGCCAGGGTTGGGGTGGATGTCTCCACTTAGGGCTAGTTTTGATACGCATGAGGTTATTAGTTTTCTCAGTTTTTGAATGTGTTTGTTTATAAGTGAAACTTTATGATTGTGCTCTGTGGGTAATAGGTATGGTGGGAGGGTTAATATGTTAAGTTGTAGGGATGCTTTATGTTTGAGTAATATAGTTGGTAGAATTGTAACCCAAAAGCAGAACACCAACAAAAGATGGAAAAAAATTCTCCGGCACAATGAAGGATATCCTTGTAGTGTAGAAACAGGCAGACAACTCGGATATTTCAAAGACTTTAATCCAACAGCTCGGAACATACGAAAAAGGCACAAACCAAAAACCATACCATAGAACAATTCGATTAAGCGCTTTCGTCTCCTTACAATGGAGACTTCATCAGAATGCATTTTTTAATTCAAAAAGGCTTTTTATACTCTCATTAATTAACAATCACCCTATTAGATGTGTTAAAGCTGATTTTAAATTTTGGGTTCTTGAGGTGGTTGGACCTTTGGAGAGAGGAGGTGACTGGGAAACAAAGGTGGAATACAGAGAAATGATTTGGCAACTAAAATTGAATGCATGTTGTGAAAAAGGTTTAAATGATCACATTTCCATTACTCCAGCACTTAAAATATTGGCCGCGGAGAATTTTTTTCCATTTTTTTCCATCTATAGTTGGTAGAATATATGGGGGGTGCATAGGGAAGGTGCTTGAGTTGGTGGGAGGGGAGCTGAGTGAGCATGAGACATGAGTGGTGGTGTGAGTAGTAGTACAGTGGTAGTGGTTGAGTGGGGGAATGATGGAGCTTTGGTAGGATGTAAGATATGCAAGGAGAGTGCATGCAGTGAGCATAGGTAAGGTATGCTTGTACATGTTAGTTGAGGAGGTGTGATAGTAGTGGGAAGATGGAGGAGGTAGTGTTGGTTTAGCGCTGTCGCTGGCTATTGGAAAGATGGGAGGAGTTTGTGTGTGTAATAAATGTGGGACCACAGGGAGCGGGAGGGAATAGGGGGCAGGGTGGGGAGCGAAGCGGGTAGAGACCCTGTTACTTGCTCTTATGAGGGGGCTGGAAACAATCAGGTAACAGAGTTAACTGATAAATTAATATATGATAGTGACAAGGGTGGTTGTAGTTTTAAAAAATGGTGCCTGCCACAGGTAATATTTATTAACTTTGGGATTACCTTAAGGTAATAAACAGGGAAGGGGGAGGGGAGAACAAGGGTGGGAGCAGGCAGTTCTTTGTGCTGCTGCTAATGAGCCAAAGCAAAGACAAGTTTGTGTTTAAGAAACCATCACAACTGTAAGTCATTTCTTAACCAATTCTCAGGTGGAAAAACAGGATGACCTTGTATCAGTAGGCTACTGTGGTCTCAGTTTAAATTAACAAACACACAGTACTGATCAGTTATGGATACTATTTGCTAACAGAAGGGAAAAGAGAGAAAGTGGAAGATGTGTGTGTGTGTGTGGGGGGGGGGCTGCTTACAAGCCAAAGCAGAGTGCTCCCCAGGGGAAAATGAATATTGGCTCAAACAGGTAGAACCATACTCAAAGTCAACTTTAGCTGTTTGCAGGTAGTTCAGACCAAGACTGCGCTTTTCTTATAAGAATGATAAAGGTGATACCGCAGTTGAATACTTAAGAGTGTTGTTAGGTTGGAGAGACATTAAGCTCCTCAATGGGCCTGTAGCAGAGTGGATTGTAGTTTTTTGTAGACTATTAAATGTGATGATGTTGGCCTTACCTCTAGTACATGTAGCACCTTCTGTCTTCCTGTTAAATGTGATGATCTTGGCCTTACCTCTAGTAGTACCTCCTGTCTTACTGTTAAATATGATGATGTTGGCCTTTACTCTAGTACATGTTTTACCTCCTGTCTTACTGTTAAATGTGATGATGTTGGCCTTACCTCTAGTACATGTAGCACCTCTTGTCTTCCTGTTAAATGTGATTATATCGGCCTTACCTCTAGTACATGTAGTACCTCCTGTCTTACTGTTAAATGTGATGATGTTGCCCTTACCTCAAGTACCTGTAGTACTCACTGTATTCCTGTTAAATGTGATGGTCAGCCTTTCCACTAGTACATGTAGCACTTCCTGCCTTACTGCTAAATGTGATGATGTTGGCCTTACCTTTAGAACATGTTAAAGCTCCAGTCTTACTGTTAAATTTAATGATGTTGGCGTTACCTCTAGTACATGTAGTACCTCCTGTCTGACTGTTAAATGTGATGATATCGGCCTTACCTCTAGTACATGTAGTACTGCAATCTTACTGTTAAATGTGATGATGTTGGTCTTACCTCTAGCACCTGCAGTGCCCCTTGTATTACTGTTAAATGTGAAGATGTTTGGCTTATCTTTAACACATGTAGTACCTCCTGTCTAACTGTTAAATGTCATAATGTTGGCCTTAAATCTAGTACATGTAGTACCTCCTGTCTGACTGTTAAATTTAACGATGTTCATCTTATCTCTAGTACATGTAATACCTCCTGTCTTACTGTTAAATGTGATGATGTTGGCCCTACCTCTAGTACACTTAGTACCTCCTGTCTTACTGTTAAATGTGATGATGTTGGCCTTACTTCTAGTACATGTAGTACCTCTTTTCCTACTGTTAAATGTGATGATGTTGGGCTTAACTTTAATAAATGTAGTACCCCCTGTCTTACTGTTAAATCTGATGATGTTGGCCTTATCTCTAGTACATGTAGTACCTCCTGTCTTATTTTTAAATGTGATGATTTCGGCCTTACCTACAGTACATGTAGCACCTCCAGTCTAACTGTCAAATGTGATGATGTTGGCCTTACCTCTAGTACTTGTTGAAGCTCCACTCTTACTATTAAATGTGATAATGTTGCCCTTACTTCTACTACCTGTAGTACCGCCTGCATTATTGTTAAATGTGATGATGTTGGCCATAACTCTAGTACAAGTAGTACCTCCTATGTTAGTGTTAAATGTGATGATTTTGGCCTTACCTCTAGTACATGTAGTACCTCCTGTCTCACTGTTAAATGTGATGAAGTTGGCCTTACCTCGACTACATGTTGTACCATCTGTCTGATTGTTAAACGTGATGATGTTGGCATTACCTCTAGTAGACGTTGTACCGCCTGTCTAATGGTTAAATGTGATGATGTTGGCCTTAAATCTTGTACATGTAGTACCTCCTGTCTTGCTGTTAAATGTGAGGATGTTGGCCTTACCTCTAGTACATGTAGTACCTCCTATCTTATTGTTAAATGTGATGGTGTTGGCCCAACCTCTAGTACATGTAGTACCCCCATCCTACAGTTAAATGTGATTATGTCGGCCTTACCTCTAGTACATGTAGCACCTCCTGCCTTACTGCTAAATGTGATGACATTGGCCTTACTTCTAGATCATGTAGTACCCACTGTATTACTGTTAAATGTGATGATGTCAGCTTTTCCTCTGGTGTATGTTGTACCGCCTGTCTTACTGTTAAATGTGATGATGTTGCCCTTACCTCTAGCACCTGTAGTACCCCCTGTATTATTGTTAAATGTGAAGATGCTGGGCTTATCTTTAATACACTTAGTTCCTCCTGTCTTAATCTTAAATGTGATGATGTCAGCCTTAACTCTCATACATGTATTACTTCCTGTCTTACTGTTAAATGTGATGATGTTGGCCTTACCTCTAGTACATGTTGTACCTCCTGTCTAACTGTTAAATGTCATGATGTTGGCCTTACCTACATTACAAGTAGTACCTCCTGTCTTACTGTTAAATGTGATGATGTTGGTCTTACCTCTAGTACATGTAGTACCTCCTGTCTTACTGTTAAATGTGATGATGTTGGCCTTACCTCTAGTACATGTAGTACCTCCTGTCTTACTGTTAAATGTGATGATGTTGGCCTTACCTCTAGTACAAGTTGTACCACCTGTCTGATTGTTAAACGTGATGATGTTGGCATTACATCTAGTACATGTAGTACCTCCTGTCTTACTGTTAAATGTGATGATGTTGGCCTTACCTCTAGTGCATGTTGTACCTCCCATCTTACTGTTAAATGTAATGATGTTGGCCTTACCTCTAGTACATGTAGTACCTCCTGTCTTACTGCAAATGTGATGATGTTGGTCTTACCTCTAATACATGTAGTACCTCCTGACTTACTGTTAAATGTGATGATGTTAGCCTTACCTCTAATACATGTAGTACTTCCTGTCTTACTGTTAAATGTGATGATGTTGGCCTTATCTCTAATACACGTAGTACCTGCAGTCTTACTGTTAAATATGATGATGTTGGTCTTACCTCTAGTACCTGTAGTACACCCTGTATTACTGTTAAATGTGATGATGTTGGCCTTACCTCTAGTACATGTAGTACCTCCTGTCTTACTGTTAAATGTGATGATGTTGGCCTTACCTCTAGTACATGTAGTACCTCCTGTCTTACTGTTAAATGTGATGATGTTGGCCTTACCTCTAGTACAAGTTGTACCACCTGTCTGATTGTTAAACGTGATGATGTTGGCATTACATCTAGTACATGTAGTACCTCCTGTCTTACTGTTAAATGTGATGATGTTGGCCTTACCTCTAGTGCATGTTGTACCTCCCATCTTACTGTTAAATGTAATGATGTTGGCCTTACCTCTAGTACATGTAGTACCTCCTGTCTTACTGCAAATGTGATGATGTTGGTCTTACCTCTAATACATGTAGTACCTCCTGACTTACTGTTAAATGTGATGATGTTAGCCTTACCTCTAATACATGTAGTACTTCCTGTCTTACTGTTAAATGTGATGATGTTGGCCTTATCTCTAATACACGTAGTACCTGCAGTCTTACTGTTAAATATGATGATGTTGGTCTTACCTCTAGTACCTGTAGTACACCCTGTATTACTGTTAAATGTGATGATGTTGGCCTTACCTCTAGTACATGTAGTACCTCCTGTCTTACTGTTAAATGTGATGATGTTGGCCTTACCTCTAGTACATGTAGTACCTCCTGTCTTACTGTTAAATGTGATGATGTTGGCCTTACCTCTAGTACAAGTTGTACCACCTGTCTGATTGTTAAACGTGATGATGTTGGCATTACATCTAGTACATGTAGTACCTCCTGTCTTACTGTTAAATGTGATGATGTGGTCCTTACCTCTAGTATATGTAGAACCTCCTGTCTTATTATTAAATGAGATTATGTTGGCCTTGACTCTAATACATGTAATACCTGCAGTCTTACTGTTAAATGTGATGATGTTGGCCTTACCTCTAGAACATGTAGTACTTCCTGTCTTACTGTTAAATGTGATGATGCAAGCAAAATCTGAGGGTAATGCTACTCAATGCTAGAAGTCTAAACCTCAAGATGCACTCACTCGAGGCACTCCTTAAAATGGTGAACATTGACATCTGTGCAGTGACAGAGACCTGGTTCAAAGCTCCAGAGAGCACCCCTGCATTACCAGGCTATAATTCATACCACACCTTTTGGCCACTAAACCCAGACCGATACACTAAAGGTGGAGGCATGTCCATATTCATTAAGGATATCCACACCTCCAAGCTAGTTGCTCAGCATAATGCATCCGAGATTATCGAAGTTCAACTAACTCTGGGCAAAACCGCAATCCAGATTGTAGCTTGCTACAGACCCCCCCACCATGCCCCAGGATTCCCACTCCTCTTTTCTTGATACACTGGAAAATATTAAGGTACAACCCAATACTCTAATAATGGGTGATTTCAACTACCATACCATTAACTGGGAAAACTACTCATGTACCAACTCTTTTGCTCATTGTTTTCTGGAAATCATCAATTCCAATGCCTTGGATCAACTTATCCACACCCCCACCAGGGGCAGCAATATCCTAGACCTGGTCATCACCAACATGGGTGACCGGTGTCCACACCAGAGGTCAGCTCCTCGTTGGTCAGATCTGAACACAAGCTAATCACCCTAGACATCCACATCCCGCTCCCACCCCCCCCCCCATTAAGAAAACAACTGTAAAAATTTTCTCCAAAGCCAACTTCACGCTTCTTAAGACAGAAGTGGCAAACTTTATGACACCCATGCAGATGGACAATAGAGGTACGACTGCTGAATCCTACACAAATGCACTTTATAAGCACTTACATGAGTGCATGGATCGTGCTATCCCTAACAGAACCAAGATGCTATCCTCCAAAAAAAGGAAGCCAATCTGGTGGTCTTCTGCCATAAACAAACTCTACAACAGAAGAAAGAAACTGTTGCAAAAAAGAGTAAAATCCCATGATTGGAGGAAATCCCTGGTCAGCCTCAGTAAGAAGCTGAGATCCCTCATAAAATCTTCCAAAGCTAGTTATGAAAACAAAATCGTCACTGATTCTAAAGACAACCACAAAGCATTCTATAGCTATATCAAGAATCTCAATGGCAACACTCAGATCTGCTCTGAGTTACAGCACAATGACACTAAATATACAGAACCAACTGCTATTGCCAACATCCTGTCAGATAGGTTCAGTGCTAACTTTACCCCCCTTTCACCCCCTAAAGGGCCCTTCTTTAAATGGGAAGAATGAAAAGTTCCTGTAATCACAGCTGCACAGGTAAAAACCTCACTCTCCAAAGCCAAGAACACAGCATCCATGGGACCTGACAACATCCCAGGCTGCCTTCTACATGAACTACAGAATGAACTGGCACTCCAGCTAAGTACCATGTTCAATCATAGCCTCACCTCAAGCTTTGTGCCCATTGAATGGCACACCATGACTGTTATCCCACTCCACAAAGAAGGGGCCACAACAGACCCCGGGAACTACTGCCCTATTAGCCTGGTCTGCAAGGCCATGGAATGTATCATCATGGAACTCATAAATAAAGACATTGGAGATCTCCAAACTCTGGACCCCTCACAGTTCCGGTTTGCAAAAGGCAGATCATGTCTCCTAAACCTGATAGACTTCTTTGAAGTAGTCACCAAAGCCAAAGATGAGGGTAAGGTAGTTCACACAGCCTATCTAGATCTCACCAAGGCACTCGACACCATCCCCCACTCTGGAATTATAGATAAACTCATGAAACTAGGTATAAATCCCTATCTCACAAGATGGGTTGCCAACTGGCTTACTGACAGAATCCATACTGTGAAAGTAGCAGACTCCAAATCAGACTTCAGACCAGTGACAAGTGGAGTACCACAGGGTTCAGTCCTGGGTCCTCTCCTGTTTGGTATCTACTTCTCTGAAGTACAGGCTAACACAGAAGGTCTTTGGCTAACTAAATTTGCAGATGACTGCAAACTAGGAGCCATAATCGAAACTCCTAACAATGTGAACATCCTACAAAAGGGCCTCACTGAGACAGATGCCTGGTGTCAAATCCATGGCCTCAAGCTCAGTGCCAAAAAGTGCATTGTCATCCCCTTTGGAAAAACTCTGTACCCATGAACTACCACATAGGCAGTAGTCTACTTAACACCAGAAGTGTGATAAGAGACCTTGGGACACAGGTGGACAGTAGTCTTTCCTTTGATAATCACATCACCACAGTGGTCAGGACATCCTTCTGCATGGCACACCTAATCACAAAACGTTTCTCATCCAGAAAAAAAGCGGTCATTGTTCCCCTCTACTCATCACTCATTAGACCCATTATAGAGTACAATGCCCCTTTTAGTATGTACCTCACAAGACATCTACAACAACTGGAAAGGCCGCAAAAATACCTCACAAAGAGGATTACTGGCCTCAAACAGATGTCTTACACAGACCGTCTCAAATAACTCCAGCTTTACTCCGTTGCATATCACCTACTCAGAGGTGATCTCTGCCTAACATACAAAGCTATGTCAAACCCAGAGCTGTTGGACATGATTCACTTAAAGAAATCCCAATCCCTCTGAGCTACATGCTCTAGGGACCTAAACCTCGTCACCACAATAAACAGAACATGCTGGAGGGATAGATTCCTGTCCCAGAGACTTCCCATACTCTGGAACAGACTACCTATCTATGTCAAACAGAGCTCCTCATTAGCACTCTTCAAGAAAAATCTTGATGATTGGATAGGTAATAGGAAATTCACCCCGGGGATCACTTCTGTGGTTCTGCTTGACAGGGGCACAAGAAAATAATTTTCTTGGGTGGCGAAAGTCAGGGTACCTTTTTGGCTAGGCTTGTATAGGCCCTAGGGCCAATAGCCTAGTACCTACCTATGAACCTATGAACCTATGATGTAGCCCTTTCCTCTAGTACCTGTAGTACCCCCTGTATTACTGTTAAGTGTGATGATGTTGGCCTTACCTCTAGTACAAGTTGTACCTCCTGTCCTACTGTTAAATGTGATGATGTTGGGCTTATCTTTAATACATGTAGTACCCCCTTTCTTACTGTTAAATATGATGATGTCAGCCTTAACACTAGTACATGTAGTACTTCCTGTCTTACTGTTAAATGTAATGATGTTGCCCTTACTTCAAGTACCTGTAGTACCCAATGTATTCCTGTTAAATGTGATGATGTTGGCCTTACCTCTAGTAGATGTAGTACCTCCTGTCTTACTGTTAAATGTGATGATGTTGGCCTTACCTCTAGTACATGAAGTACATCCTGTCTAACTGTTAAATGTCATTAATTTTGGCCTTACCTACAGTACAATTAGTACCTCCTGTCTTACTGTTAAATGTGATGATGTTGGCCTTACCTCTAGTACATGTAGCACCTCCTGTCTTACTATTAAATCTAATGATGTTGGCTTTACATTTAGTACCTGTATTACTCCATGTATTACTGTTAAATGTGATAATATTTGCCTCACTTCCACTGCGTGTAGTACCCCCAGTGTTACTGTTAAATGTGATGATGTTGACTTTATCTCTAGTCCACGTAGAACCTCCTGTTTCACTGTTAAATGTGATGGTTTTAACCTTACGTCCAGTACATGTAGTAATACCTGTCTTGTTGTTAAATGTGATTATGTTGGCCTTACCTTTAGTACCTGTAGTACTCCCTGTATTACTGTTAAATGTGATGATGTTAGCCTTACCTCCAGTACATGTAAAACCTCCTGCTTACTGTTAAATGTAATGATGTTGGCCTTACCTCTAGTACATGTAGTAGCTCCTGTCTGACTGTTAAATGTGATGGTGTTGGCCTTACCTATAGTACAAGTAGTACCTCATGTCTTACTGTTAAATGTGATGATATTGGCCTTACCTCTAGTACATGTAGTACCTCCTATCTAACTGTTAAATGCAATGATGCTGGCCTTACCTCTAGTACCTGTACTACTCCCTGTATCACTGTTAAATGTGATGATATTGGCCTTACCTCTAGTACCTGTAGTACCCACAGTGTTACTGTTAAATCTGATAATGTTGCCCTTACCTCTAGTACATGTTGTACCTCCTGTCTTACTGTTAAATGTGATGATGTTGGCCTTACCTCTAGTACATGTAGTACCTCCTGCCTTGCTGCTAAATGTGATGATGTTGCCCTCAACTCTAGTACATGTAGTACCTCCTGTGTTACTGCTAAATGTGATGATGTTGGCCTTACCTCTAATACATGTAGTACCTCCTGTCTTAATGTTAAATTTGATGATGTTGGTTTACCTCTAGTACCTGAAGTACTCCATGTATTACTGTTAAATGTGATGATGTTGGCCTTACCTCTAATACATGTAGTACCTCCTGTCTTAATGTTAAATTTGATGATGTTGGTTTACCTCTAGTACCTGAAGTACTCCATGTATTACTGTTAAATGTGATGATGTTGGCCTTACCTTTAGTATATGTAGTACCTCTTGTCTAACTGTTAAATGTGATGATGTTGGCTTTACCTCTAGTACCTGAAGTACTCCATGTATTACTGTTAAATGTTATGATGTTGGCCTTACCTCTAATACTTGTAGCACCTCCTGTCTTACTTTTAAATGTGATGATGTTGGCCTTACCTCTAGTACATGTAGTACCTCCTGTCTTACTTTTAAATGTTATGATGTTGGCCTTACCTCTAGTACCTGTAGTCTGTCCTGTCTTACTATTAAATGTGATGATGTTGGCCTTACCTCTTGCTTAACTTCTTTCAGGACCATCTGGAATCCAGCACCGTAGGCCTCCTGCAGGTGGTAAGCTAAATCAAGTTATTTCACTAATACAGGTCAATTTCTAGTAATTTAATGTGCCATTTTATGCCTGTTGTGGATATTGCTGCACTCTCTGTAATAGTGGGAGCACTGTTATTTGTTTAGCATATATTTATTTATTTATTTATTTATTTATAGCATTTGTTAATCTGGAAAGTTTGCTGGGCTGGGAATGAGCCCATTTTCAGTGGAGTCCCGAGAGAAAAGTTCCACAAAATTACATACAAAGATAATTATTAATACAGTCCTGAGAAAAGTTTAAAAAATGACATACAAGGAACATATTAATTCAACATAGAGGAGAACATCAGACACTACTAATACACTGAATGAAAGTAATTAACAGTTGCAATTGTGGAAAAATAGGAGTAAATAAGTGCCATCTGTTCAACATAACACATGAAAGAAAACATAAAACTACAAGGTTTGTGGCGAGCATACAGATAGCATTTGAATGTGATATGTTTGCTAGGTTAATTGCCATGGGGAGTTGAGTGCAGTATAAGAAATAGTAGGTGATTAGAAGGGCTAGAGAGGGTATGGGCAGTTTGAAGTGACAGGGAAGCAATGAGTAGGCAGAGTGAAGAGAAAAGAAGTGATAGTGAGAGGTATAACACTCTGGAGGAAAAGTCGGGAGTTGGGGGTTTGATTTGGGGTACAGGAGCATAATCAATGTGAGCAGAGATTTTGTTTGAGGGATTTTTTAAAGGAAGAAAGGTTGCTGATAGTCCTGAGTAAAGGGGGAGATTATTCCATGCTTTAGAGAGATGGTGTGGGAATACAACATGTGGCCTGCTGTGAGCTTAGGTTTCTTAATGGACAGTAGCATTTTGTTTTTGGACCTGAGTTGTCGGTTAGGCTGATACATTGTCAGTTTGGTGGGGAGTGAAGGACATATTTCTGGGTTGTAGATGAGCTTGTGGGGTGTAGTTAATTGTAGAAAGGTGAGATAGTGAGGGGATTCTAGCCAGTTTAGTTGATGCAGAGAGGAACAATGATGGGTAGAAAATTTTGCATTTGTAGCAAATTTAGCAATTTTGTTGCAGCAAGAATCTAGTTTTTTTCTTAAGGAGGTCTCTAGATTGATGAGGATTGGAGCACCATATAAACGTTTTGGAAGCAGGAAGGATAAGGCCACAGCCTTTTTAGTGGAGAGGCTGAGGAAATAGTTGTGCCTATACAGGGCACCTAGTTTTTGATGTTTTTTTTTATGTTGTTATAGATGTGGAGGTTGAAGATTAATTTGTCATCAATGATGACACCTAGCAATTTGGTACTGGGGACGACTTTAATGTTGATGTTATTTTGGGATCAAATCGAGAATAGTGAGTTGTCAACAGGGCTGAATTTTGTGGGGTGAATAGTAAAAGTTTTGTTTTAATGGGATTAAGAGCTAGATGGCTTTGGGACATCCAGCTTTCATTGGAACTAAATGCCCCTTGGGTGAGATGCTGTAGTGTAGGGGCAGATTTTGCAGAGCAGATAATAGTAGAGTCATCTGCATATTGGATAACTGTACTGTGGGTGAAAGGAATGAAAGTTGTTGACATACTGAATAAGAGGGGTACAAGTATTGAACCTTGGGGGACTTGCATCATGGTAGTGCAGTTATTAATGTATGCCTGTGTTTTTCACTATTTGTCACAGGTGTCCATGACAGTGGGAGCGTGGGCTGTGTGCCACCTCATGTCAGTGTCTCATTGGACACTGATGATGGTCCTGAAACTGAGGCATAATTAGGGGATGCACAGGTTGAATTTGACACAGAGGTTGACACCCAGTCAATCCCTTCTTTTTTCCCAGAGACAGCCAGTAGGTCTACTGCTACCCATTCTACTAAGCCAAGAAGATGAAAAAGCAAGAAGCAAGAAGACAAACACACAAACTCCAAGGAATAGCAGTACTGCAGAGGGCCAACCACACAATTGAAACCAAGTCTTTAATCCTCTATTCACATGAAATAATAAAGAACAGTAAAAAAATGTTAAAAACTTTAAACACTTTAAACACTTAAAACACCGTGTAAAATATAAGCGCTTTCATTTCAAATCCTTTGGAGACTACTTCAGATAATGTCCAATCTTGTTTATGAGTTTAAACAGACCACGGTCATAATCATGTAATCAGGTCAAACAAGGTAACATATTTAAAGTCCCAATACTCCCCCCACTGTCACTAAATAACGCATAGTAAACATTTCTTTACCATTTTTTATCTCCGTAAAGATTTTTATTTTAGGATACTAGTAATTGAGATAGTCTCATTAAGACCTGGCCAGCTATCAGCTTTAAAAATAAATTGCCAGAACAGTTCCTGCTTTTCTAAATAGAGGTGCCATGGACTACCCCTTAAATTATGGTGCACCTGTTCCATGATAGTGAATTTAAAACCATGACGTGGAAAATCTATAGCATGTTTAGCCAAAGCATTAGTTGTTTTGTTCCTTCAGATGTCATAAAGGTGCTGACACATTCACTCCTTTAATATCTGTTCTGTTTTTCTACTATAAAAACAAAACATCTACAATCTTGACAGATTGCAGCGTCAACAACTCCTTTGCTACAGCAGTTACATTTTCTTTTTATGTGGAATAGCTCATCCCTTATACAGGATCCTTTCCCTGTATAGTTCATTTCCAAGATGAACACTGACCATATTTATTCATCTGTTTGGAGTTTGTTACCTTTGTTTTAGTAACAACAGCTGATTCTAGAATATCCTTTAAGTTCTTTTATTTTCTAAGAACAATACATTTTTCTTTCAGAAAACAGTTGTAGATAATTTCCTTCCCTCAACAGTGACAAATTGTTGTTAAGAATCCAACCGATCACCTTATTGTCAACATTAAAACTAGTAATGAAGGAGCTTGAATATGGATCTAGTTGCCTTGGATCCTTCATAATTAAGGCAGTATTAAGCTCAGATTGATTTTTTTGTTAAGATGGGAACATAAACGTTCCTATTTCTTTTACCAATGACTTCCTTGTTTATATTATTCACCAAGATTTTAGGGTAGCCTCTTTTTAAAAACATCAATTCCAACAATAAACATTCCTCCAAGAAGTCATGTTCATAAGTGATCCATTCTTGCAGCCCTTACAAACTGCCCATTGATTACTGAGCTTTTTGTGTCATGGGGTGGGCACTAGAGAAATGCAAAAATGTGTTTGAACACGTAGGCGTTTGATAAATTTTGGCAAAAATAGCACCTGTTCAAAAAATCTTTCTCAAGTAGTGCATCCAAATAGGAAATTTTTGTAGTATGTACCTGGCAGGTGAACCTTAAAAAATGCATACTATTATTAATAAACTCAAAAAGCATTTCAAATGTTCCCTTAGGGCCTCTCCAAATAATAAACAAGTCATCAAGGTACCTAATATAAGAACAAAAAAAAACTACTTAAAGGAGTTATTCTAGTGTATGCAATTTCTCCCACCTGGCCATAACAATGTTGGCGTATATAGAACCACAGATTGCCCTATAGCTACACCCTTTGTTTGATGATAATAATGGAGACGTACCTTACTATACTATATGAAGATGCATGCCTCCCCCATAGTGGCCTTTGTAGGCAATGTCAGAAGTGAAGTCCCAATGTAAAAGAATCTACCACAGACAAACTGAAGGTTATGCTGCTTATGGAGTGAAAATCAGAAACTGCATGCACTGGAAGAACTCCTTACCTTAGAAGATACCTATGTTTGTGCAGTCACACAGACATAGTTCAAGGCTGCAGACAGCACCCTGGCTAAGCGGGGGTACAATGCCTTCCACATGTTCACACATCAAAACGAGCATGAAAGAATGAAAGTTGGAAGTATATACATCTTCATAAAAGACAAATGGACAACAAGACTGGTCATAGAGTATGACTCTCTAGCTACTCCAAGTCCAAGTAACTGTATGCAAAACCCCATTCCATATCAGTGACAGCTACAGTTCCGCCACCCTGAACCACAAAGAGCACTCGGCCTACTTGTACCTAATTGAGTCACTCACTAAACAGCCACACATCTTGGTCATGTGTGATTTCAACTACACTTCCATCAACTTGGAGTCATATATGTGCACAAACACACTCACCTTAAGGTTCCTAGACTTTAATACACGTGCTGTGTAACAGATAGCTTGCACCCCCACAAGGGGCTTGATTGTCTTAGACTGGGTCTATATCATATGAGCGAATCGCACAAATTGCGAACACTCATAATATTGACTGTACCAGACCTTGAACTTCCTATTGTGGGGGACTGCACCCCCCCCCCCACTAAATATATATTCCAGCTCCGAGATCGCACTACAGTGAGGAAAGGGCAAATGTCCCATTCTTCACTGTACCACAATCTCAGAGAAAGCACTTTGAGGTCCGGTATGTTCGATATTATGAGTGTTCGCAATTTGTGCGATTCGCTCATATAATATAGACCCTCCTAGACTAAGTACTGACCAACATAGTGGTTCTCTGCACTAACCCCTGCGTGTTGGCCCCCCTTGTTCAGGTTAGATCACAATTCAGTCTCTTTCACATTCATAATCATCCTCGAGACCCCCTGAAGAGCAGAAAGGATGAAGCATTTCTCCAAGGCAAACTACAGGCTCCTAACTGATGCCATAAAGAGTTGCAAACCCCCTGCTACCACTGTCAACAATAACTGCTATACAGAGGTGTGCACAAATGGCCTGTATAAACAGCTGTATAAATGTTTACAGTTGGCTGAAAGTGAATGGATCAAAACAAGTTCCAAACAGAAAACAAGCCATCCTAGTGGGAATCAAGCATACATAGGTTATACACTAAGTGGGAGAAAGTAATGTCTAACAACAAGAAGGAACTCTCTCAGCAGAGGAAAGACACTGTACACAGCATGAACAGGGAAATTAGCTATCTTAAAAAGTACTCTAAAACCATGTACAAACCTAAAGTAGCACCCCAACCTAAAGATAATCAGGAAGCATTATTTAGCTACGTCAGACATCTAAAATTAAAGGCCTAGTTTTGTGACCATCTAATAGTTGTCAGTACCACTCATACTGACTCTCAGGACATCATCAACCTGCTATCAGACAGTTTAGGTTAAACTTCACCACCCCATCCCCATCAGACATACCCCAAAGCATGCCTGTCACCAGTCATCTACCTAATAACTTCCTATGAACCCTAGGGTGACATCTGCCTGGGTTGCAAGCCAGTGTCTGATGCTGGCTTCATGGGATGGTTGGATATGCAATAATCTGATATAGATTATTTCATCAGAATTGTTTGTTGAGCATATGGTAATAACAGTGTCCTGCATGCTGGTAAAAAAGGATCTCTGTAATGTCAAGTGTAGAATATGAATGGTCAAAGCATGTGTTCAAGGAGTCTGAGTATGTGAAAACCTGTATGTATCGAGATGAACTTTGTACTACGAACTATTGAGTAAACTGTGAATAGTGGAAAAGTACTGAAAACAGGATCCTGTCTGATAGCAGGAAATGTGCCTTATATGTAAGTGCATCCGATTTTCTTTCTCTGCCTATTGATGTAGTAATGTGAACTGCTTTAAGCCTACGGGTAAACCACTGATTGGTTAATTATCTTTTGTACTATTTTAATTGGTCTAGTTTATATTTTTGTACTGTCAGCAATATCACCAACATATAAGCTTATGCATTCCTTTGTTCGGGGAGTCTCCCTGGTACTTTCCATGAGGCTCCCACACGTGTGTAATAAATACCACTGAAAGAGAGGAAGAAGTGTCTTGTCTTCATTCAAGGTAAAATATATAACACAACAATTGGTGCCGTTTACTCGGATCTGAATTGACAACAGCTGCGGCAGTTGGGGATTGAACGAAGTACTGCTAGTAAAAGGGCCCATGACAGAATTTTCTGTTCTGGCAGTGTTTCTTTCATTTCCTGTACTTGCCTGATTTAAAATTTAGACTATATAATTTTATAGAAATGTAATAATTCCTCTCATTCAGTTGTTTTGAGGTAAGCGGCATGCATTTTTTTCTCTGCTATTGATTGTGCAGTATGAGAGTAGGTTAAAACAAAAAACTGGCGGCATAAGAGTGAAAGGAGATACGAGAGTGGGGAGAACGACATTTACAAAACGTCATAGCTAAATCTGTAAAATACAGTATAGCTTATTGTGTGAAAATGGGAGCGAGTGTGGGAACTAGGACGTACTAACCAATGAACCAATGAACCTATGTTAGTTAGCAATGAACTATAAAGGAGCCAGAAAGAATTATACCAGATGGTTATATGTATTTTTGTGTGTCCTGGGGCAGCTGTATGTTTATAAGTCAGTAGGTCGCCCTCACCGAGGGTGATGGTAAACTTGCCTTTCCAGTGAATGGTAGTTTTAATAAAAATATTTTGCTTAATCTCCAGGGGAAATTAAAGAAAAAAGGGAGAAGAATCTATGTGCCTATAGAATACCAGGGTTGTGCTGGGCCACATTTAATGATTGGATGACAGAGGCGAAAGAAAGAGAAAAGGATTCGGTTATTAGTAGTTTAAAGGATAATCAGCAGAAATTAAAAGAGCAACTGAGGGAATTACAACAAACTGCTAGTAATTTAGATATAGTAAACGGTAAGTGTTTGAAGGACCCACCCTTTAAGGGGCTTTATCCTGTGAAGGAATTAGCTAAATTACAGATAACTGAATCATCAGAAGACGATAATGCTTGCCCCCCCCACCACCAACTGCACCACCAATTGCACCCCCGCAGTATCAGCCCCCCCCTCGCCCAACAAAGAGCGGAAGCACAGCAGCCAGATTCTATCACTAAAGACCCCACCCTTAAAGAAAGAGAACGAGCAGTGGAGAGTCACTCTAGTGACTCAGATCCAGACACAAGCGATAGAAAAAAGGGACCAAAAACTCATAGTAAGACTCATGAAGAAGCTAAAGCCGTAATGTATTTTAGAGCTAAACCCTACTATAAAGGTAAAGGAAAACAACATTTACACCAGTGAAGGCATTTTGGTCAGTTCCCCGCTATAATTGACAGTGGGGATGGGTATTTCGGACCAGATAAATTTAATCCAGATTCAGGATCGGAGTCGTCAGACAATGACAGATTGTTACCTTTGAGGGAGGTACCTAACCCAGCTCATGTTAGAAGTGCACAGGAACCACCGACCACTGTAGTATCTACGGCATGGTTGGCGGTTGATTTTCAAGCCATTACTAAATCGTTACCACCTAGTCGTACTAATCCAGCTAAGTTCCAGCGTGTGCTGGCAGGACATATTTGTTTACAAAATCCTACAATAGAAGAAGTTAAGGTAGTTCTTCATTACACCATACCAGATGATTTGATGAAATGGATTTGGGACCATGCCAATGTCCCTACTCTGATTCCAAAACATGATGCACATGGAGATAATGGGTTTGAAGCGGTCAGACAGCGTATAGTAGATGCTATCACAGTAATAGTTTCACCCACACCCAACTGGTCCAAAATCAAGTCAGTTCTTCAAAAAGAAGACAAACCTGTGGATGAGTATTTAAATCATCTCACTGAAGCCTTTGAGGCTTATTCTGGGTACCCTGAACCCAGTGAAGGGCCGGCACAAAGTGGATTGTCGGCTGCCTTCGTAGATGAGTTACGCCCACAAGTATGGGATAAGATAAAGGAAGTGTGTTTAAACTGACCTAGTCTTGGATTGCACAAATTAGTTACACAAGTGCAATACCTCTCTGACCACTTAGCACAGGAAAAAAAGGAATTACAAGAGAAATTGGTTAAAGCGCATATTCAGATGTGCGCTACCTTTGGGCAGCGTGGATGGGGAGGATGTGGATGAGGAAGAGGGAGAGGTGGATGCCAAGGGGCTGGAAACCAAAATAGACAAAACTGGCAGGTAAATCAATCAGCCACACCTCAAAATCAGAGTGTTTCAATTGTGGCCAAGTAGGCCATTGGAGAAATGAATGTCTGTATCTGGCTGAGCAACCTGCCCCACCCACTGATACGTCACCTGAGTGGAATTCTAATTGGACTCCATCCAATTGGCAGTCATAACAATGAAGCTTCCCTGAACAAAGACAACAGCAGTTGTGCCCTTTCATACCTGTGGATCAAGATGGACCACATGTTATGTTACTTGTCAAAAATAAACCATACCCCTTCTTGATTGATATTGGAGCATCCAAATCTATGTTAGCCGGCGAAGCAGCAATAAATGTCCCCCTCTACAATAACGTAACTAGAGGGGTAGGTGTCTCTGGCATTCCTATTGAATATTCTGAAACCATCCCAGTCCCAGTAACTTTGGGACCTTTACAAGACAATCATGCATTTTTAGTAGGACCCTCAGCACCTTTTAAATTTATTGGGAAGAGATTTGCTCTGTAAGATGGGAGCAACTATCTTCTGTACCACTGAAGGAGTATATTTACAAGTACCTTCAGATAAACAAGATAATATTTTGGCTACTTTAGATGAAAACGCCATTCTGCAAACAATGTGTATACAGTCCAACATTGATAAGAATAAGCATTTAACCTCATTACGCTCTCATCTATGGACCACTCATGATAATGATGTTGGGTTTCTAATTTCAGCCACTCCTGTTAAAATAACCTTAAAACCCGCAGCAAAGTTACCTCGGGTACCACAGTACCCTTTGACGGTAGAGAGCACATCTGGTATTGCCCCCATCATTTCTGCCCTGGTACAACAAGGAATTATAGTACCTACAACAAGTCCATGTAATACTCCAATTCTACCAGTAAGGAAACCTGGTAAAGAAGCTTCCAGATTTGTGCAAGACTTGCGAGAAGTCAATAAAGCTGTCTTGCCTGTTTTCCCAATTGTACCAAACACAGCTACGATTTTAAGCTGTATCCCACCTACAGCATGTTGTTTTATGGTTATAGATATTTCATCAGTTTTTTTCTCTATCCCAGTACATGCAGATAGTCAGCATTTGTTTGCATTCACTTAAAAAAGCCAACAGTATACTTGGACCCAACTACCCCAAGGGTATGTAGAATCTCCAATCCTGTTCTCTAGAGAGATGCACAGACAACTGCAGGATTTACAATTACCACCACGTTCAGTATTGGTTCAGTATGTAGATGATATTCTTATCACTTCACAAGATACTCAGTCTTGTATAGAGGACTCACTTCTAGTTTTAAGGTTTTTAGCCGAACGAGGTTTTAAGGTAAATAAATCTAAATTGCAGTTTGCTCAAGAAAAAGTACAGTACCTGGGACACATCATTTCTATGGGTTCACGTCAAATACTTCCAAGTAGAATCACCTCCATTCTGACTGCTCCCCACCCTGTAACTCAGAGACAACTCAGGGGATTCCTTGGCCTAGCAGGTTATTGTAGACAGTGGGTGCCCAATTTTTCAGAAATTTCAGCCCTTCTGTTACAGCTTTTAAAGAAGGAGGTCACAAATCCTCTGCCTTGGTCCCCTGAACATGAAAATGCTTTTCAGGCTATTAAAACAGCATTGATAAACCCACCTGCCCTGGGGCTCCCAGATTACTCTAAGCCTTTTGTTTTCTTCTGTTGTGAAAGAAATAAAACTGCCCTGGGCCTGCTGGCACTAGTGCGCACAGGAGGCTATCGACCTATAGCATATTACAGCACTCAGTTAGACTCTGTTGCTTCTGGCTACCCACCCTGTTTATGAGCAGTGGCAGCTGCTGCTGTTTTGATTGATATGGCAGCACCATTGAAATTAGGGCATGACACTATATTAGCAGTACCTCATGCGGTACAAGCATTACTTTTAAAAGTAAAAACTCAATATCTTTCTAATGCTCGCCTCACTAAATATGAGTTAGGTTTATTAACTAATCCCGCTGTTCAAATTATACGTTACCCACCACTAAACCCTGCTTCATTAATTCAAACTAGTGACGAGGGCGAACCACATGACTGCGTACTTGTAGTTAGCACTGTTCTATCTCCTAGATTAGATTTGCAAGATGTTCATTTGCTTAATCCTGATTTAGTTCTCTTTGTAGACGGATCCTGTTTATGAAATAATTTTGGTGAACTTCAGGCTGCATGGTCAGTTTGCTCGCCATCTGAGGTTTTACAAACTGGACAATTACCACCTGGCACTTCTGCACAAGCCGCGGAATTAGTGGCACTTTTGCATGCATGTGAAATGGCCAAAGACAGATCTGTTACTATTTATACTGATTCACGTTATGCCCATGGTGTAGTTCATGATTTTGGTACCCTATGGAAGGAAAGGGGGGTTTTGACATTCTCTAGGGCACCAATTAAAAATTACCTGTATATTGATCACCTCTTACAGGACTTATTATTACCTTCCAAAATTGCTGCTGTCAAGTGTGCAGCTCACCAGTCTAATGACTCCCTAGTAGCTAAGGGAAATAATTTAGCTGACTGGACTGCCAAGCAGGCTGCTCTTTCAAATACTGTTCAGGGAAAATTTCTGCAGCCTATCTTACAAACAGTCACGTTTGACACTACTGTATTGAAAGTTTTACAAAGTGAAGCATCGGCATCAGAAAGAAAAACAAGGCTGGCCCACAATTGTTTCCAATGCTCTGATTCAATTTGGCAGCACCCTGATGGCAGATTACTTTGCCCTACATCCATGTTAAATTCTCTTATAAAAGCGTATCATTTAGGTTCATAGGTTCATAGGTTCGTACTAGGCTATCTGCCCTAGGGCATTTATAAGCCTAGCCAGAGTGTATGTGGCTTACACCACCCCTTAGGATGAGAATACTACGCCCTTTTAGGGTTTAGTTTACTATGCCTCTGTCTAGTAGTGACACAGAGATGACCCCCAGGGTAAACTTACGATCTCCCATCCACTCATCGAGATTTCTCTTGAATAGAGTCAGTGAGGAGCTCTGCCTAACATGGACTGGGATTCTGTTCCAGAGTGTAGGGAGCCTCTGGGTTATGAATCTGTCCCTCCAGCACGTTCTATTTATTTCTGTGTTGAGGTTTAAGTCACTTGTTCTCATGGCTCTGATGGATTTGGATTTTCTGAGGTGGAGCATGTCCATTAATTCAGGATTGGACATGGCCTTGTACGTCAGGCACAGATCACCTCTGAATAGGCGGTATGCGAATGAATAGAGCTGGAGTTTTTTTCAGTCGGGCAGCATATGACATATGTTTAAGACCCTTTATCCTCTTGGTGAGGAACTTTTGGGGTCTTTCCAACTGCTGCAGGTGTCAGGTGAGATACATCCCAAATGGGGCATTGTACTCAATCATTGGCCTGATAAGAGAAGAGTACAGGGGCACAATGACCTCTCTTGATCTAGATGTGAAACCCTTCATGATAAGGTGGGCAATATATAAGGTCTTCCTAACCACTTTGGCAATGTGAGTGTCAAATGAGAGGTTACTGTCAACCTGGGTCCCTAGGTCCCTGTTTACCTCTTCCATACTTAATGGATTACCACCTATGTGGTAATTTGTCGGTACCTTGTTTTTCCCAAAGGGTATGACTATACATTTCTTGGCGTTCAGCTTAAGGCCATGGCTCTGGCACCAATTATCCATTTCTATGAGGCCTCTCTGAAGGATGTTTGTGTCTGCTGGAGTATCAATTATGGAGCCCAGTTTGCAGTCATCTGCGAACTTTGTCAGCCACAATCCTCCTATGTTTGCCTGTACCTCGGAAAAATAAATGCAGAACAAGAGGGGTCCCAGGACTGAGCCCTGTGGGACACCGCTTGTGACTTGCTTAGAGTCTGACATAGCTCCAGCAACTCTGACCCTGTGGGTTCTGTCCTTGAGCCAGTTTGCAACCCATCTTGTGACATATGGGTTTACATTTAAGCTGGTGAGTTTGTCTATGATGCCCGAGTGGGGTATTGTGTCAAAGGCTTTTGCAAGGTCAAGGTAGGCTGTGTGAACTGCCTTGCCCTCATCAATGGCCTTAGTGACCGTTTCAAAAAAGTCGACCAAGTTCAAAAGGCAGGATCTGCCCTTGACAAAGCCAAATTGGGTAGGATCCAATGTCTGTAGGTCCCCAATGTCTTTGTTTATGAGTTCCATAATGATCCTCTCCATAGCTTTGCAGATCAGGCTCGTCAAGCTTATGGGGCGGTAATTTCCAGGGTCCATAGAAGCACCGCCTTTGTGAAGTGGGACCACTGTTGCCGTACACCACTCTTTGGGTACGTATCCTGTAGTAAGGCTAAGATTAAACAGCAGCCTTATGTGTGGGTTTAGTTCCTCTTGGAGTTCATGTAGCACACAGCCCAGGACACCATCCGGTCCCATTGATGCTGTGTTTTTAGCTTTAGAGAGGGTGGCTCTCACCTGGGCATCTGAGATGTTAGGGAGGCTACACTCTGCTGGGATAGTTATTTCTCCTTTTGGGGGGGGAGGAGAAATTTGCACTGAACCTGTCTGCCAGAATGTTGGCAATGTCAGTGGGTTCAGTGTATTTTGTGTCATTTTGGACTAACTCTGAGCATATCTGGGAGTTTCCACCCAGGTTTCTAACATAGCTAAAGAAGGCCTTGTGATTGTCTTTTGTGTCTTTTGTGATTTTTCTCTCAAAGTTGGCCTTGGATGATTTTATGAGTGATCGTAGATTTTTGCTAGTACTGATCAGAGATGCCTTCCCTTTAGGGATTTTGCTCTGTCATGTAGTAGCTTCCTCCTCCTGTTGTAAAGTTTGTTTATGGCTGGGGTCCACCAGACTGGCCTGCCTTTGGCGGAATGGGTCTTGGTTTTATTTGGGATTGCATGATCCATGCATTCTTGAAGGTGCCCATAGAAGGCATTTGCAAAAGATTCAGCAGTGTGGGTTGTGGTTTCCACTGGCCCAGGGGCCTTGAAAGATACCACTTCAGTCTTAAGAAGTGTGAAGTTTGCTTTTGAGAAGTTCTTCACTGTGGTCTTTTGTGCAGGGGGTGGGGGTGGGATGTGGATTTCCAGTGAGATTAATTTATGGTCTGATCTTACCAAAGTGGGATGTACTTCTGGTGTGGAGCATTTTTTCCCCATGTTTGTGATGATCAGGTCTAGTATATTGTCTCCACTTGTGGGAATGGTGACTAGTTGTTCCATTGCATTTGAGTTTATGAATTCTAGGAACCTTTGGGCTAGGGTGTTGATGCTTGAGTAATGTTCCCAGTCTATGTTTGGGTAGTTGAAGTCTCCCAAAATGATGGTATTTGGAGAGACATTCATACTCTCCAGTGTGTTCAGGAAGGCTGTGTGGGCCTGAGTTTGAGAGGGTGGTCTGTAGCATGCTACAAACTGTAAGGCAGTTTTGCCTATGGTTAGTTGCACCTGGATAGTCTCCGATGCTTCGTGCGTTACCACTAACCTGGAGGTGTGGGTATCTTTGATGAAAATGGATACTCCCCCTCCTTTTGTGGTTCGGTCCAAGTTTTGGGGCCGGAAAGCATGATATGAGGTAAAACCTGATAGTGCTGGGGTGCTCTCAGGAGCCTTGAACCAGGTTTCAGTCACTGCACAGACATCGATGTTCTCCATACTGAGGAGGGCTTCGAGGTCATGCATCTTGAGGTTTAGACTTCTGGCATTGAGCAGCATTACCCTTAGTTTTTTTCCACTTGTGTTTTCTAGGGAGGTAGGTTTGTCATTTGAGCCTTGCCTAAAAAAGGCATTATGGGGGTGGCAAGAGCCTTGGCCAATATCCAGAAGCCCAGGGGTGACAGGTGCAAGCCATCCCTTGCGAAGCAGTGTGGCTTGTCAAGCATGTCATCCCAAGCAGACAGACACTGGATCCCCTTAGAATGACACCAGTAATTAAGCCAATTGTTAAAACTTATCATTTTGTCTTTGTACTGTGGCATCATTCTTGGTGAGGGTAAGATGCTGCTCAGGGTCAGTGTCATACCGGCCTGGGCTACATAATCAGAGAGCTCCTCTATGTCTCTTTTCATGTAGTCCAGGGAGGTACATCTCAGGTCATTCACACCGGCATGTACAATGACTGAGTCATATTTGTACTTGCTGTGGAGTGACCAGAGTGCTTGTGATATGTGGCGGATTCTAGCTCCCGACAGGCAGCTTACTGTGACCCTCTCCTTGTTCAGTCTGGTGAGTGGGACGTCAGTGTGCCTGACTATGGAGTCACCTATTACAAGTGTGTCTGGCATGTTGTTTGGCCTTAAGGGCTGTGACTGTTTAGCACACTGACTTTGTGAACTATGTGTTGCATGTGCTATGTCTTGAGGTGGTGGTTGCTTGGGTGTCTGCTTTAGAGGCCTCTGTTGTTTTGGTAGATTTTTAATCAGCGCCTCCGAGTATGTTTTGGTGTGTTTATGTGTTTGGTTTGCAGTTGTGATAGTTCTATGTGAGACTGGGTTTGTGGTGTGCGTGGTTACCTTCTCCTCCTGACTGGTCTTGCCAGTACTGAATTGAGAGAGCTCAGCCTCCAGTTTGGCTGTATAGTTGCATCTCTTGCATATATTTGTATTTGTTGGGAGGAGGAGAGGGTTGTCTGTGTACATGAGGCAATTGTAACATTGCCTCAAGATTCCCAGATTCACCAGCTGAACAGGAGAGGACGGCAGCAACTGACCCTTCAACATGGTAGAAATAGTTAAAAAGATTGCTTTATAACTGAGTCAGAAAGGACCTATAGGGAAATGGGTACTCAACAGAATTTAGGTGAATGAAGTACTTTTGTTTGTTTAAGAGTGCTTTACCTGTATACAAAATGCTTTAGGAGCAAGTGCTGAGCTTTTCAGATAGAGTATAGGCTGTTTAGATTGCAAGTAGAACAGTTCTAATGGAAAAATTGAAGAGCAGACTTGGCGGAGCCAGAAAAAATTTTACCTTGTTTAACCAAGTTTAACCTTGTTTAACCGACACTGCGCTATGTGCACGACTGCACAAAGCCGTGCAAATGCGGATTTTAAGCAGTGAACTACAAAAGAGCTAGGAATGGTCCCAAACAACCAATTACTAACAGCTTCTTGTGCTGAGGTCACTTCCCCCAAGGATAGATAGGCTGCTCAAGGCTCCCCACTCCCACTGGTGAGCAAAGAAACTTCCTTCTATCCAAGTAAGGTAATGGACAACACAGGAACTACACCACAGCCCAGAATACAGCAATGCCTGTATACTGGTCTAAACTAGTCGAGAAAGGCGGGAAAACAAGGATTATTTTTTTGTTTTTTTGCAGAAATACACAGAAAATGCAGAGACAGTGATAAATTAGTTACAAAGGCTAGCACACTTTAGTGGGCAGCCTCCACTGTTCAATTAAACAAACAAACAAGCAAACTTTTGATTAAATTCGACTAAATGTAACTTTAAGTGCAGATTTTAAAATAAATGAAGTAATCAGTAAAAAAAAAAAACAGTTCAGGCTAGTTCAAAGTAAGCAGCAGAAGCTATTTTCAGTGAAAAAAAAAAGCAAAGATACTTAAATCCAGAAAGGTAGTCGCTTTTTCGAGTTCCTTGCTGCTAGGACCACTCTGTAAACCCACGTGGAGCTTGTCTGAGCAGTATAGCCAGAAAAAAACACCCAGAGGTGGATTTTAAGCAGTGAACTACAAAAGAGCTAGGAATGGTCCCAAACAACCAATTACTAACAGCTTCTTGTGCTGAGGTCACTTTCCCCAAGGACAGGTAGGCTGCTCAAGGCTCCCCACTCCCACTGGTGAGCAAAGAAACTTCCTTCTATCCAAGTAAGGTAATGGACAACACAGGAACTACACCACAGCCCAGAATACAGCAATGCCTGTATACTGTTCTAAACTAATCGAGAAATTTGCCAGCTCATGTAGGGGTACAAGCATTGATCAAGCAAATCCAGAAGGATTGGTTTGCCCCAGGACTTTCTGCTTCTGTGCAACATTTTTTGAGCATGTGCTACATTTGTTTACCGCATAACATTTCAAAGGGCACTCTGGCCCCCCGCTCAACCTGTGCCAAAACTAATGGGACCATTTTGTGCTTACAATGGGACTTTATTAAACTTCCACCTTGTGCTCATTTTAAATATGTTTTGACTATTGATATTTTTTCAGGGTGGTTAGAAGCCTACTCATGTGCTAAAAATGATGCTATTTCAGTTGCAAAAAATTGTGTTATGAATTGATACCTCATTTTGGTGTTCCTTGTCAAATATATTCTGACCGAGGAACACATTTTACTGCTAAGTTAGTTGAGTCATTGTGTACAATGTTAGGCATTACTTTGAAATGTCATTGTCCATACAGACCACAGGCATCAGGTCTTACTGAACGTATGAACCAGACCTTGAAAACCAGACTTGCTAATGTCACTTCAGAAACAGGCCTAACTTGGGTACAGGCCTTACCACTAGCCTTACTTTCTATGCGGTCACAACCGCATCTTACTAAAGGTCTTTCTCCACATGAAATTCTCATGGGTCGCCCTTTGTGTATGTCCATGACACCACCACCACCTTTTTCTGAATATGATGCATTTGATAATGATATTCTTTTGTATTGCAAATCTCTTGTTTCTTTCTTACAGTTTCACCACCGACAAGTAGCAGCTGCTCAACATCTTCTTGATCCTTTTCTAGCCTCCACTTTGCAACCAGGGGATTGGGTCTACATTAGATCATTCTCTAGAAAAACAGTGCTCCAGCCTTGCTGGAAAGGGCCCTTCCTGGTTCTTCTAACAACGTCATCTACTGTGCGACTGCTTGGATCTACATCTTGGATCCACATTTCATATGTCAAAAAAGTTGTGCCATCTGAAGATCAGCAGCCTTTACCTTTTTCAACTCCAGATTCTCCTCCCATTGCTACTCGTACTCACAGTAGAACTGTTCCAGTACCTGACAATGCCTAATATTTACCCTTTTGGAAAACTCCAAACTTCTGACACTACACAGACTCAACCACCATTTCCACAAAAATATTGAACAATCATTTTGGTGGTCATTCTTGTTGTACTATTATTCTTGCTGTGGCCATTTTTATTTCCTGCTCCATCGATGCATCACACCAAGCGAGCTATTTGGCACCCACCTTTCAACACCTATCAAGCCATCAAATATGCTTATGCTTCTAAATTCAACATCTCTAACTGCTGGATCTGCACTTCCATTCCCTCTGTACATGGGATATTGTCATTGGCTGCGGCTCCACTAAGTATCATTGATACATGGACTAGTCTACTTGACAACACTGCTAACATTACATCCAGTAAATCTATTGCATTACAACTTTCTCTCCGTCACAATGGCACTCTGTGTTTCTGACGGAATTACTCAAGTCAACATCACTGGACTCGAAAAATGGGACAAAGTATCTGCAACATGACAGTCGAATGCCAGTGCAATTATACAGAAGGAAAACACCTAGTCTCGGGCTGTCGAGTTTCATTTGATGCCATTCAGCCGACATTGATAAATGCCTCATTATTTGGTTCTCACAATATCGTATTTCTTGCCATATTCCATGGCATAACTACGGGCAGTGACCATTCTTCAAATGTTACCACCTTGGTGCAGGACTGTTATTTTATATGCAGAAGAAAGGCCTATAAATGGCTACCGGAAAACTAGTCTGGTAGCTGTTACTTAGGTTATTTAGTCCCAGCCATCCGACATACATCTGCCTTACCTCAAGGAAAATTTCAGAACATGCAAGAGGTTAAAAAGCCTGCCAATCCATTAGGCCAAATTGATGCATCATGGATTTAACATCATGACTTAGCTCATGCTGGCACTAAAGGACTATCTCATATGGACTTGGGTGATGACGTCATATCATGGGCTGGTATAATTCCAGCATACAGAGCAGCAAAATCAATCTGGGAACTGAGAAAACTGTCTAAATTGCTTGAAGTATTAAGCAATGCCACATTTTCTGCTTTAGAACTAGTGACTGATGAAGTGACTGCTATGAAACCTGTAGTCCTCCAAAACCGTATGGCTCTTGATTTCACCCTAGCGGCAAAAGGCGGAACTTGCGCTTTAATCCAGGATTAGTGCTGTAAGTTTATTCCTGACAATTAGCATGAAATTGAAAGTCATCTTGAACTCATTCAGAGAGTCTCCGAACTCTCTAAGGCCAAGGAGGACAATAACTCAATGTGGGCATGGCTAACTAACCTGTTCTCAAGTTGGGAGGTGGACTTTTAAAGCTAATTCTATTAATCACAGTATTAGCTCTTATTGCTTTTCCTGTTGTGTTTCTAATCAAAGCATTGATTTTGAAATTAATGTCTTTTAAGACTACTAAAAAGGCGCCAAAGTTTTATATGCCTGCAGTTATGAATATGGATGATGAAATAAAAATATGTGACAATGTTGAAGGAACTAGCCACATGGTTATGTTAGACTTAGGGCAGATGTAGGATAGACTAAATGGTGATGCTTACACAGCAGCAAATGGGGGATTGTAGAATATGAATGATCAAAGCATGTGTTCAAGGCGATTGAGTATGTGAAAACCTGTATGTATCGAGATGAACTTTGTAGTACGAACTATTGAGTAAACTGTGAATAGTGGAAAAATACTGAAAAACAAGAGCCTGCTTGAAAGCAGAAAATATGCCTTATATGGAAGTGTATCCAATTTTCTTTCTCTGTCTAGAGATGTAGTAATGGGAATTTCTTTAAGCCTATGGGTAAACCACTGATTGGTTAATTATCTTTTGTACTATTTTAATTAGTCTAGTTTATATTTTTGTACTGTCAGCAATATCACCAACATATAAACTTATGCATTCCTTTGTTCGGGGAGTCTCCCTGGTACTTTCCAGTAGGCTCCCACACATGTGTAATAAATACCACTGAAAGAGAGGAAGAAGTGTCTTGTCTTCATTTAAGGTAAAATATTAAATACAACACAAGTAACATCTGTCTCTCTCTCTCTCTCTCACACACACACACACACACACACACACACACACACACACACACACACACACACACACACACAGTTGACTGCAGTGAGAACAGAACCCCTGGCTAAGTACACAGACTACAGAACACATAAATATACACAAGCTCCATGGCATGTCTCACTTTTATATGTCTGCAGGTCAGCTAATAGTGGATGAAATCAGCAGGCCATGTGGGATACAAGAGGTTGGGAGGGTTGCATGAAATGGATGTATAGGCTTCTGCAAGTAAGAAAAGACTAGCAAGCCATGCCATTGCAGAAGTAACTGTAGGATAGCACAGCTACACTGCTGAGTAGACACACACACACATGCACACACACTCATCCAGTTGACTACAGTGAGAACAGAACCCCTACCTAAGTATACAGATTATAGAACTCAGTACTTTACACAAGCACCATGGTACAAGTCTTTTACGTCTTCAGGTTGTGATGCCTGCATAGGCACATAGATTCATAGGTTCATATAAGGTGAGTAGCCTAACTATATAGTGTGTCATAGGTGTGTAGAAGCCTAGCTGTGTAAAAACACAAGTACCCTTATTGAGCATAGTTGGATGTTTGAGTTTAGCAGAACAAGGTTGTCATCACCACTGAATGTCCCTCTCCATGAGAGTGCACACAGCATAATATATTACACTTCATAGTGTGGTTGATATATGTGTGTAAAAATACTGAGCCCCAGAGCTTATTTGCTTGGGGGGTGGACAACATATGTATGCATTGTGAATATATGACATATACTGAGAATGTGCCATGAAAAACTGATCATATGTACAGAATATTAGCTGAATTTGAGCTGTGATCTTCAGAGAGAGAGAGAGAGAGAGAGAGGTGACAACAATGTACTCATGTTGTATAGCCAGTTAGACTGAATCAAGTATGTCAAGAAGATATGTGTATGATATGGATAGCTATGTATGGGGCAATTTTTTTCTTTTTGGAGTGAGAGGAATGTTGGGAAAAGGACATAGGTATGGCTGAAGCATGTTATTTGGCAAGGTGAGGAAACAATTGCTGACAAACAGGACGTTCATGACAAGAGACAAGGGCAGTAAAGAACACAAGATGTGGGTGAACACCATGGTTTGAGTAAGGATGTGGACCTTGCAAACCCATGGATGTCAAGCTTGGTGTCAGTGAGAATCAAGTCCTCACCCACTGAACTGACATCACTGTCACTTCACTGCACAGATGGCTGCAAGGGCTGACATCTGCATCTCCTTGTATTCAGTACAATGATGGAGAGCAGTGTCCCCATCTAGAAAAGGCATGTGGCCACAGTGCAGCACAGAATTCTCTGCACCATCTCTGGCAGTTCTTGGGTGATAAAAATCATCCACTCTGCCACTGGTTGTGGTGGGAATCACAGGCCTGTTCTCTGGGGCAGAAAAACCTCAGAGACTAGGTAGTGCAGAAGCCACATAAGGGGTGCTACCAGGTTGTGACTTACACATGCTCAGCCTTAGTGCCATAGCCAGTGGAGTGGGGTTAGGTAGATACTGAGAGACAGGCCTACCCTGTTTGCTGTGGGGGAAAGCAAAAAGAAAAAAGAGAGAAAATAAGGGTTGAGGTTAGAGATTGCACAAGCAGTCTTATTTGCTGTTTAGGCTGAGGAGGGTGAGCTTCCACTTCAGGGTTCTCACTTTTATATTTGTAAAGAGCAACTTCTTTTGCTTATTGTGTAACCTAGTAATGACAGACATATGTCTGTCCAGGACAAGAAAACAGTGTCCCACAGGCTGCTGTAAAAGGTTCACTGTAAAGTCCAGCACAAACCAACCCCCCATTTAACTGCAGTGAGAAGAAAACCCCTACCTATTTAAGTACACATACTATAGAACACAATACTTAACACAAGCACCACGGCTCAAGTCCAACTTGGAGTGGGTCAGACAATAATTTATAGATGATGATATCAGCAGTGTCTGTTGAGGATAAGATAACAGTGTCCCATAGGCTGCTGCAAAAGGCTCAGTGTAAAGTCCAGCAACAGCTCACCACACACACACACACACACACACACACACACACACACACACACACACACACACACACACACACACACACACACCAACCCCCCTATTTGACTGCAGTGGGAATAGAAGCCCTATCTATTTAAGTACACAAACTACAGAGCACAGTACTTAATGCAAGTGCCACAATTCAAGTCCAACTTGAAGTGAGTCAGGCAACACTTTATTGATGATGACATCAGCAGTGTCTATTGAGGACAAGATAAAAGTGTCCCACAGGCTGCTGTAAAAGGCTCACTGTAAAGTCCAGCAACAGCTCTTTCTCACACACACATACACACACACACACACACACACACACACACACACACACACACACACACACACACACACACACATTAAAACCAACCCTCATTTGACTGCAGTGAGAATAGAACCCCTACCTATTTAAGTAGATGTTAGATTAGGGATTTTCATTTATTAGACATTAGACTGGCTAAAGAGTAAAATAAATTGTGTTTCATTTTATACATAAAAGACAGTTTTGAGCAGTGCAGTGGTTCAGCGGTTAACATCGCCTCACAGCAAGAGGTTCTCCGGTTCGATTCTCGGATGGGGTGCCTTCTGTGTGGAGTTTGCATGTTCTCCCTGTGTTCGTGTGGGTTTCCTCCGGGTACTCCAGTTTCCTCCCACATTCCAAAGACATGCATCTGGAGCATTTCTCCCCTGGCTTCTGTTGAAAACTGGCTCTGTGGAACGTAGTCGGACTTTCCCAGTCAACAAATGTTAAATAAATAAAATAAATAAAAATAAAATTAAGCAGAAAGTAAAATAACCTTGCTGGCCAAGCATGGAAGACAGTTTATTAAAAAGAAAAAAATAAGCATAAAGTGTGCAGACAGAATGTTCTTTGCTCAAGGGAAAGGTATAATCTTGTCAGCTACAGAATGTTCTTTAATGGAATGTTGCATGTCTGTATATATTGTTATTGTCAAGCACAAAAACATCCTGGTATTAATGGTTGTGTCTCTTTAAAACCTGCACTGAAAGGGAGGAAATTGGTTTAATGAAGTGATGAATTAACATAGCTGATTGAACATCTAACTGTTTTTAAACTGAGCTATGATTTTGTGTTTTTATGATCTGAAGAAGCATTGGTTTTACAAAGTGAAAGCACTTATCTGGTCCATTTTTACAAATAAATACTTTTACTGTGTGAAGCTGTGGTGTTACTGCCAATTTTTATGCTTTGGATTTTCGGTGTTTATCTGGGAGTTACCTTTATCAGTGGCTGGAACTTGGTTCTTGTGTTTACTGTTAATGAAGACAGTATTCATATATTGTGAACATCTAATAAAAACTTATTAAATAACCTATAGTGTTTGGAAAATTTATTCCGAAAAGTGCACAAGACTTGGTCCATAAAGGAAAGACTGGCACCTGTTCATCACAAGTTTGGGTAATTAAGACTTTCATTTCTCAGTCTCATTGCATACAGTGTATTTTATGTATAATTATTCATTCACAATTTTTTAAGAGCTTGTCTATACATGTTGTTTTTAATTCTGGTCAGAAACCTATTTAATATTAATGATTTTTTAATATTAATTAATTGTGATGTCACAGTAGTTGGCTATAAATGGAAGAGTATGGGAATGCTTGTTGATTCTGATGAAATCCCTATGTGAGAGAAGAAAGCGCTCAATCCAGTCGTTCTTTTATTACCTTTTTATTATTTTTTAACTTGTAAATTTGTCAATAAAAATTCAAGTGATTTCTGTCTCAGCAGTGATATATATTTTTTGGATTATTGTGGACTTTTGCACTGTTGGGTTCATTCATTTGATATATCTCCATAGTATTTTCAATTCTTACAGTACACACACTGCAGAATACAGTACTTATTATACACACCACAACACAAATTTGGCTTTAATAGGACTGCAGGTTAACTTATAGTAGATGACATTGTCAGGCCATGTGGGAGACAAGGAGCTGGAAGACCTGTATGAAATGGATGTGTAGGCTTATGCAAGTGTCAAAAAATTGGCAAGCTCTGCCATTGGAGAGGTAACTGTAAGATACACATGTCTGCTCTTCTATGTAGACACACACACACACACACACACACACACACACACACACACACACACACAACAACACGCAGTTGACTGCAGAGAAAATAAAATCCTACCTAAGTACACAGACTACAGAACACAGTACTTATCACACATGCCATGGCACAAGTCTGATTTTAACAGAATGGCAAGTGAACTTATAGCAGATGACATCGACACATCATGTGGGAGACAGGAGGATGGGAGGCCTACATAGGTACCTTCCTTCATGATGTCATCTGAGGCTTGCAGCCTAATAGAAGTAGGCTGCTTGGAGGACCTAGCTGTGTAAGAACACAAGTACCCTTATTGAGTGTACTTGGCTGTATGAGTTTTGCAGAGCAAGGCTGTGAGCACAACCAAGTGGCCCTGTCCATGAGTGAGCACACAACATTATGTCTGACACTTTGTATTGTTGTTGATATATGTGTGGAAAAGATAATGACACCCCAGTGTTCTAGTGCTTGCTTGGGGTGGTTTGGGGGGATCAAATTAATGTATTGTAAATGATATATTATTATTATTATGATGATGATAACATATACTGTTATTCTATTACTATATTATATTATATTATATTATATTATATTATATTATATTATATTATATTATATTATATTATATTATATTATACTATTAGTGTGCAATGTTTCCACATGTAGTTTTATGTCATACAAAGGAAATGGACATTAAACAGCAATAATAAAATATCATATATACAGTTCCATAGCACAACCAGCAATGGATTTGTGTGATGGTTAAGAAAGTGTACATACATGTGAGCTAGGCCTGTTTGCACTCAGATAAGCAGTGCACAAATATGAGGTGCATTGTCAATGCTTGCCACTATACCCCGGTCCCATCTGTGCTCCAGGCCAGCTTTCCATGATGGTTAAGAGCATTACATGAATGTATCTGTTTTCTATTTTTGGGTGCCTGCTTTCTAGGAAATCTGGTTTCCCCCATTTCTGCAATATTGTGCATCGCATAAACAAGATAAGCTTAGGCAAACAGGTTATAAGGTTGCGGCACATTGCACAGAATGAGAATTAAAAGAAGACACATAGGAAAAGATATTAAAACTAAGGAACACATATGCAAAATTTGTACAAGCACAGTAAAACTTAATAGTGCACATCCCAAATTTTGACATATGTCAGGAATTGAACCCTCACACTAATACAGCTTCAGAAAACAGGAGGGGATGCCTTAGTCCTCTTGGCCACACAAACAGCTTTGCATCAACAAAATGGAAAGTCATTCTTCACACAACCAACTGCATCAGAATGTTCACTGCTAACAAACCATCAGCTGTGATTTGTACATTTAATTCTCTTTATTATATTTGGAAATAGAGTGTTAGTGATCACACAACCTGTCATAATTAAGTTTAAAAATATACAGCTCTGTGTTACCTTTCTGTGTTTCTTGATAACTCATCAGTTATCTAACACATGCAATGTGTAAGCCATTCTATATCACTGGGCTTAACATGTGAGAGGATATTAACTGGGAATAAATAATATGATATGCATTTGCCAACAAATGAAGTCCAGGTCGGATGGCACAAATACACATATACTGTTCTTTTGGGGGTAGCATAGCTGAGTTATTGTTATGGCAGGAGCAAAGATACACACTCCAATGCTGTAACAGAGGAATACTGTAATCCATCAGCTACACCCTGCATATGCTTGCATTACAGTATAATGCTCTGTTTCATGGAGGTTTACACATTTTAGCAGCGTGCATTACTTACAAGTATATTCTTCCTTTCGGGAAGGGTGAGCGAAGCTGCACTTATGTCATGGCACTTAAAATGGAATTATTATGATAGTAATAGCATCTATCCTCTGTAATTGTGTCAGAATATGTGAAGCATTACATGCTAAGGGCAGTTCTGTACAAATGTAAAAGCTTTTATTTGCTCTTGTTTCTGTGTAGACTAATTTCTGTGGCTGTATTTGAAATGTTTTGGATTACACAACCAACATGAACGTGGAGTTTATATGGTTGGTTTACAGGTTGCTGAATCATTCCACCATGTTGATTTGCTTCATTAGCATAAACTTCAGCTAATTATGCTGTAATTTGCATGTTACAACAGTTTCTGTATTTGCATGTGCGTGCACACCGCACACAAGGTAAAAATTATCATGTAAGCTTTATTGGGGGATTACAGTATTCCTCTGTTACCAATTGTTTATGTAACATGATTACACACAATGTTTATGTAACATGATATACAATGATTATGTAACATTATACACAGTGTTTATGTAATGTTAAACACAATAGGGGGGACTCTATAAAGCCTACACAGTCTTTTTTGACCATGTGTGCATTGAGGCACAAAGCGCACATGGCCACAAATATTTTTAGATTCAGTAAACTCCACGTAATGGTGCTCGCTGACACACAAACATGGCAATTTCTGCAGCATGCAAATTACAGCATAAGTAGCTGAATTGTATGCTAATGAAACAAACCAACTTTCTGGAGTGGTTCAACAATCTGTAAAGCAACTGTGTAGACTCTGTGCTTGTGTTGCCTATGTATTCAAAAGTTTTCTGAATACAGCTACAGAAAGGAGTCTACACAGAAATAAGAGAAAGTAAAAGTACCTAGATTTGTACAGAACTGATCATAAGATGCAACTCAACACACATCATGACATTAATAGACATGGTGGGTGCTAGAAAATTAGATTAACAATAGCAAACATTCCTTTTTAAGTGCCATGACATAAATGCGGCTTTTCTCCCCCACCCCCAAATGAAGAATATTCTTATAACTAATGAAGACAGCGAATAGGGTAAACCCCCTGAAACAGACTATTCATACTGTCCTGTAAGCATATGCAGTATGTATCTGATGTAATGCAGTCAAATGTTATTAAAGCCTGTATTCCTCTGTGCAGATATATAGCAAACTAATGCTCTCCCTTGTGTGTGCAACATTGGGCTCCCCTTCAGTTTTCCAGCCTAAATGGTTACCAACCATGCATATTCAGTACTATCAGCATGGTAAAAATGCAAATAAAGTCAAACTCATTAGAATAGTTGAATCCCAAAAACTTGTAGCCATGTAGGAATGTTCACTTTCCGTAGGCACTTCCACAGTATTCGCATTCAATGGATGGCAACAGTGAATGATGACACCAAGGGTGTGTATCAGGTTATACTTACAGAGGTGTACATGTAGGTCTGTGAAGTGTGCAAGTGCATGTAAGCAGCACACAATTCACAAGTTATGTTTCATCCTCTTTATTGCTTGTTAAAATGTGTCATCTCTGTCTTTAAGTTAATTTTTTTATTGTTTTTGCATTGTTTGTGCAATGCAGCACTTTGCACAACCATGCGAAATTGAGCAATGGATGGCAGGTTTCTCTTTCCTTCTCACATCACTATTTCTGGAGTAGCACATGTATGTGTAGGGACAGAGTATAGATGGTCCTGGGTTTTAGTACAGGGTCTGCAACCTTTCCTTCACTTTTTGAGCTGCATGTTTGTGTGATAACACAGGAACAAAGAAAAGTAACAACAAGATTACCTGTGCTTACCTTATTTAAGTGTTGATAAATGCAGTGGCTCATAGGTGCACACCATACAGTAAAGAGCACCAACAGAGCTGATGTAGTTAGTAAAGTATAGATGCTAATTAAAGCATAAGCAGATGATTTTCAGTTCAGTGGAGCTATTCAACAAGCTATAAATAATCCATGTAGCCTCCATTCTGTTTTTCCCTGAATGCTTCAATACCATGGGAGTAGAGACAGGACATTTTTGCCTTGAAATAAAATTGTGCCAACTGCTGCATTGAAATGTAAGTCCTAAACTTAGAATACATGCTTTAATAATATTATGGCATATCCTTATATTTCTTAACATGGTGTAGTAATCAAGTAAATAGTGCTGGGTTTGTACAGAAAGTACCTTAACATACGACAGCAGGCACTTATTTTGCTTATATGTGTCCATTACTAATTTTTTTTTGTCTTATTCTTCCTGTTTTAATTGGACTTTTTGCTTGATGCGCTGCATAGTGCAAATACTGGAAGCAGCTAATAAATACATTTCAGGTTTGGTTGTGTTTATTTCAGTTGCATGAAGCATGTTGGACCACCTAGGAAGCAGACAGCTCACAATAGAAACCAGATGCATTCAAAAAATGCCCTTGGCCATCATGAAAAACCAGCCTGGAGTACAGCTGGTACTGTGATGTAGTACAGAGTATGCAACTTTTGTTTTACTGCTGTGACATTGCAGTTTACAGCAATGAAGTGCAACATAGACCTGTTTCCTCAGCATTCTTGTGGCAACAGGTGTAAGTGTAAGACTACCATCTCCATGGTCCTGGGTTCAAATACAGTATTACTCTTACTGATGGAATAATCCATGTATTATCACATTTATCATCAAATGTATGACTATGGGTATACTGTGTACTATAGTCCTGTAAATATATCCCTGCTATCTGAGCCAGCATGGCTTTAACTTTTGTGAAAAACACAGACACAACTGCCTGTACATGCAATTGCTTGCCACTGTTTCATTCTGCTTGTCAAATGTTTCACCTGCAGTCTTGTATAAATCAGTCTTGTGCAGTGGCACCTGTGTAAAGTACTGAATTCTGTAGTCTGTGTACATTGGACAAGTGGGGGTTCTGTTCTCACTGCAGTCAATGGTGTGTGTGTGTGTGTGTGTGTGTGTGTGTGTGTGTGTGTGTGTGTGTGTGTGTGTGTGTGTGTGTGTGTGTGTCTAGGCAGAAAAGCAAGTGCGTATTCTGCAGCCATGTAAAAGTCAGATTTGTGTTGTGGTACCTAAATAAAGTACTGTGTTCTGTAGTCTGTTCACTTAGATAAGTAGGGGTTCTAGTCTCACTGCAGTTTGTGCACCTAGATAGGTAGGGGTTCTAGTCTCACTGCAGTCAACTGTGTATCTGTGTGTTTCTAGCCAGAAGAGCAAGTATGTATCCTGCAGTCACCACCCTATTCTCACTGTAGTCAACTGTGTATCTGTGTGTGTCTAGCCAGAAGAGCAAGTGTGTATCCCACAGTTACCACCCCAATCCCAGAAATTGACAACATTTTGATACTTGCACCTGCCTATAGATCCATTTCAAGCAGGCCTCCCAACTTCTTCTCTCCAACATGCACTGCTGATGTCATCCACTATAAGCTGACCTGCTGCCATTTAAAATTCAGACTTCTGTTGTAGCACTTGCATTAGTATTATGTTTTGTAGTCTGTGCACTTAGATAGGCAGGGGCTCTGTTCTTACTGCAGTCAACTTGGTTTGTGTGTCAGCAGAATATACACGTTATCCTACAGTTACATCTCCGGTGGCATGGCTTGTCAGTATTTTGATACTTGCACATGCCTTCACATCCATTTCTTGCAGCTCTCACAGCTAGTTGTCCTTTAGCAATGTAAAAGTCAGGCTTGTGTCATGCTGCTTGTATAATGTACTGTGTTCTGTATTCTCTGCACTTAGGCAGAGGTTCTGTTCTCACTAAACTACTTGGTGTGTGTGTGTGTGTGTGTGTGTGTGTGTGTGTGTGTGTGTGTGTGTGTGTGTGTGTATGTGTGTGTGTGTGTGTGTGTGTGTGTGTGTGTGTGTGTCTAGTCAGCAGAGTTCACGTACTATCCTACAATTATGTCTCCAATGGCATGGCTTGTCTGTATTTTGATACTTGTACACGCCTCACATCCATTTCTTGCAGCCCTCACAACCTCTTGTCTCCCATGTGACCTGCTGATATCGCCAACTATAAGTTAACCAACAGCCATGCAAAAGTCAGACATGTGTTGTGGTGCTTGTGTAAAGTACTGAATTTTGTTGTCTGTGCACTTAAGTAGGGTTTCTGTTCTCACTGTAGTGAACTGCGTATATATATGTGTATATAGCCAGAAGAGAGAATGTATATCCTGCAGTTACTGCCCCAATCCCATAAAGTGAGATTATTTTGATACTTGCACCTGCCTACAGATCCATTTCAGGCAGGCTTTCCAGGTTTTTCTCACCAACATACACTGCTGATGTCATCCACTATAAGTTGAACAGCAGCCATGTAAATGTCAGACTTGTGCTGTGGTGCTTGTGTAACATACTGTGTTCTGTACATTTGGATAGGTAGTGGTTCTGTTCTCACTGCAGTCAATTTTGTGTGTGTGTGAGCTATTACCTGAAATTACAGAGAGCATTTCACACCAGCATGTGGGACACTGTTATTACCATATGCTCAGCAGACAGTACTGATGTCATTGGCTATATCAGATTATTGCATATGCAGTCATTCCACCAGGGCATGATTAGACACTGGCCTAGAAGCTGGTCAGATGTCACCTCATCTGATACCAGGCAGATTACAGTGACATGTCTTTTAATCTATACACATACATCATGGCATGGTTTGCAGGCCCTGTGTTATCCTGATGAGAAATCCATGTGGCCTGTCCAGCTGATGCATGTGTCTAATGAGGTGCATGCAAAAGAGAGCATTATACTATATTACTATACTGATGAGATTTTACTACAGTGCTGTCATACAATTCTGAGATCTGAATGTGGTGGCATGACTTATGATGTACACCATTTGTTTGTACTGGAAAGCCATTATAGAGAAAAGTTAGAAAGTAATGAGACACATTACAGTTTCTGACTTCACATCCCTTACAAAAGAACATACCATAAAGTAGTGAAATGATGCTATCCACTGTATAACTTGGCAATGCAAATATAAATGACAGGTATAATTATCAGTTCAAGTACACAAATGCAGATATACTAAACACTAATGTAGCTATGCACCCTGTGCATCAGACACAAAGCTTATGTATTCTGGAATCCAAATTAGAGAAAACAGGCATATGGCACAATTATCATCACTTGCACAAGGTGTTGTATGAGGGGGCAGGAGACCTAGGTCGACACAAAAGGTTGGTGAGTGTGTGTGAGTAAGAAAGAGAAGTAGGCAGCTGAATAATGTAACTGTTGTGTGTGTGTGTGTGTGTGTGTGTGTGTGTGTGTGTGTGTGTGTGTGTGTGTGTGTGTGTGTGTGTCTGTAGAAGCCCTCCATGTGAAAGTGATATATGAGAGTATGCATGAACATGGTCAAGCTCACTGCTAGCTCTGTATCTTTATATGTTGGACAGGAGTGGGCCATGCATGGTAGAGTTGGCAGTTCATCATTGTCACCCCCTGACCATGAGAAGTGGTTCTGCCAGGAATTACACTGGCATGTCCAAGCCCAAGGTTAGATATAGTGCTGCTACATGAACTCTTCTGATATTTATTTTATTTATTTATTTTACATTTGTTTACCGGGATAGTCCAACTGGACACATGCATTTACAGCAGAGGCCTGGAGAGAAATGCTCTACAATTAGATTAACATCAACATGGTAATAAAAACAATAATATAACAGTGATAATTGAAGTAAGTACAGACATAAAAAGTCTCATACAATCCAGTCTAAACAATAAACAATACATCAGCAGTAAGTGAGTAAATTTACAAAAATAGACAGTCTCGTACATCAAAGCTTTAACACTGGATTAGTGAGATATGATAAAAGAATTAAAAAATCATATGATTAGACATGACATATTATGCAATTTCAAGTTGACAGTAAGATATCTAACTGTAGCATATATACAGTAGAGATAGCAGGAAGGAAGGTGTAAAGTGTGCTGTGATTGTGAAATTCATGTGATGCATTGACATAGTCATGTATTCATATGATGTGATTTGAGACAATTTTTGAAATGTGTGTTAGTGGGTGCAGAGGTCAGAGAGGGGGGGGGGGGTTATTCCAGGGTCTAGCTATGGCAAGAGAAAAAAGATATTTCCCTGAGTTGTTGTTAGCTTTAGCAAAGCAGGAGAGGGATTTCTCAGTAGATCCTAGATGACAATTAGTTCTGGATGGAGAAAGTAACTGGCTTAGTACTGGAGTATTTTCAGGATGTCTAACAATATTAAAGGCAATCACTAGTTGGTGGTAACTGAGTAGCTGGGGAAGTTCTAACCATTGCAGTTCCCTTAGAGATTGACAGTGATGGGTTCTGAAGGTGGAGTTGTTAGCAAACTTGGCAATTTTGTTGTAACATGATTCAAGTCTGGTGAGATAAAGTTTTCTGACTTGGGTAAGAATTGGCGCAGCATACATTAGAGTGGAGAGTAGATGGGTTTGGGCTAGAGTCATCCGTGCCTGTTCTGAGAGAAATTGTTTATGCCTATATAGGGATCCCATTTTTTGTGGACCTTTTTTATGGTTTGTGAGGTATGGACATCGAAGAGTAGGTTATTGTCAATTTCTACACCAAGGAGTTTGGTATGGTCAGAGAAAGATATGATGGTACCATTTTTGGAAGAGACTGAAAAGGATAGGGGGTAGGTATAGATTTGTTGGGGGTAAAAAGTAGCAATTTTGTCTTATTGGGGTTTATGTTTAGTTGGATATCAGTAATCCAACGTTCTACAGAACTGAGGATTCTTGTGTAAGTTGTTGTAGAGTGGAAAGTGATGGAGCAGTGCAGATAAGAGTCAAATCGTCAGCATTCTGCATAAGGGAGGCATGCTGGGTGGAGTTGTATAGATTGTTGGTAAATATGGAGAAGAGTAGTGGGTCTAAAATTCAGCCTTGTGGTATGTCTATCATAGTTGGGAGTAAAGGAGATTGTATGCCTTGCCATTGAACTGATTGCTGCCTATGTGACAGATAGCTTTTAAACCAGGCAATAGAAGAGGGTGCAAAGGATAGGGAGGCCAGGGAGTCTAGAAGTTTGGAGTGTGAGACTATATCAAATGCTTTTGAAAGATCTAAAAATATTGCAGAAACAAAATTATTATTTCTATGAAGGTTGACCTGGTTGGTGAAAGAGAGGAGAGCAGTTGTTGTGCTGTGATTTTGCCAGAAACCATGTTGTGTGTTGGAGAGAAGATTGTGTGTGTTTAGGAATTTCATGACTTGAGAGTGAATACATTTCTCAAGCAGTTTAGATAAGGGGGACAAAATGGCAATAGGATGGTAGTTTGAGAATTCATAGGTATTGCCACCTTTATGAAGTGGTATAATATATGAAACCTTCCAGAGTTGGGGGATGTAGGCTTCCTGTATGGAGTGGTTGATGAGGATAGAAACTGGGTAAGATAATGATTCAGCAGCAATTTTTAGGAAGTTGGCTGGTAGACTGTCAACTGCAAGTGTGATTGGCTTTAGTTTTAGGAGGAGTTTTTAATAGTGGAAGTGGGAACTGGTGAGACAGCAAAGGAGGGGATATTGTTGATATCTGCTGGACTTCCTCCCTAGGACCACAACCCTAAGACCTGCCATGTCTGAGTGTGGACAGTACACTTACTGATGGAGCATGATTGGGAATGGCCACATTGGCTATCAGCAGATGTTGTGGCTGACCTACTCCCATGAGGATGCCATTCCCCTCCCAGCAGATGTTTCATTCCAGACACTGCTTGTCCCATGACAGGTTCCCATCGGTCTATCACAGACACCCCTTGTCCCAATGTGTCATTCATCTGATCTAGTGAATCGACAACATGGTGAAGGCAGTCAGGCATGTCAGCCTGTGCCAGATATACAACCCTGACCATTTATCTGTAGTGCCTTTCTGAATGGGGCTGTGCCTCAATGACAACTATAAACATATGTTGACTGACATGGGAAGAGACACCTGCATCAGGTGGACAAGGGACAGCAGTCCCCCTCTGAGCACCCCTATCAACCCTCCCGCATGGAACCTCTCTCACACTTTGGATACGGAGTCAACAGCCACCGAAGCCACAGTAGGCACACTTCCTTTTATCAGTATCCTCATCCTCCACCTGTCCAATATCTGTGTGCTGAATGGACTAGGTAGGAGTAAGCCTACTATCTGTGTCTGGGGAAAATGAAGGGGTAGCTGGATGTCAATATCTGTGTCAAATTCAACCTCTGCACCCCTGACTGTCACCATCATCATCGTCTGCTGAGACACTGAAATCAGGTGTCACAGGACCCACAGTCCCATGGTCTATTTAACCTCATAAACACAGCTGGATATTATCTGAAGACATCTCCAAAGGATTCAAGATGAAAGTGCTTATCATTCACACAATGTTTTAAGTGTTTAAAAGTGTTTATTTAAAGTTTTTAAAGTTTTTTATTGTCCTTTTCTGTATCATTCCAATTTAGCATATGTGCTGTGCTTCATGCAAAAAGAGGATTAAAGACTTGGTTTTAATTGTATGGCTGGCCATCTGCAGTATTGCTATTCCATTCCACTGAGCCCACAGATATAGGACATGTGGAGGGCAATGTCATTGAGCATGTAAGAGTGGCTACCGTGGCTTCAGTGCCTGTTGAGTCTGGCTGTACCCAAAGTGTTGACGAGATGTTACACAGGAGAGTTGATTGGGGTGCTCAGAGGGAGCCTGCTGTTCCTACCCCACCTGCTGCAGGTGTTTCTTTCTGTGTCATTCAATGCATGTTTAGGGCTATCATGAAGGCACAGACATGTTCAAAAGGTGCTCCAGACAAATGCTCAGGGTTGTGGAAGTGGCTCAATCTGACATGCGTGACTGGGTTCATAGGTTCATAGGTTCATACTAGGCTATCTGCCCTAGGGCATTTATAAGCCTAGCCCAGAGTTTTGTGACTTTCGCCACCCCTTTAGTTTGAAGGATACTATGCCCATTATTTAGCTGTGCCTCTGTCAAGCAGTGACACTGAGGTGATCCCTGGGGTATACCTGCGATCTCCCATCCATTGGTCAAGATTTCTCTTGAACAAAGCCAGCAAGGTGCTCTGCCTCACATGTATGGGGATTTTCTTCCACAGCATAGGGAGTCTCTGGGTGATGAATCTGTTCCTCCAGCATGTCCTATTTATGACCGTGTCAAGGTTCAAGTCTCGTGCTCTTGTGGATCTGATGGATTTAGATTTTTTGAGGTGAAGCATGTTCATTAATTCCGGGTTAGACATGGCCTTGTATGTCAGGCACAGGTCACCTCTGAGCAGGCGGTAAGCGACTGAGTAGAGCTGGAGCTCCTTCAGTCGGGCAGCAAAGGACATATTTTTGAGACCCTTTATCCTTTTGGTGAGGAACTTTTGGGGCCTTTCCAATTGCTGCAGGTGACGGGTCAGATACATTCCAAATGGGGTGTTATACTCAATCATCGGTCTGATGAGTGATGAGTACAGGGGAATGATGACCTCCCTTGACCTAGATGTGAATCCCTTCATGATCAGGTGGGCAATGTAGAAGGTCTTCCTAACTAGTTTGGCAATGTGAGTGTCAAATGAAAGGTTACTGTCAACCTGGGTCCCCAGATCTCTGATAACCTCTTCTGTGCTTAGTGAATTGCCACCTATATGGTAGCTGGGGGTAACCTTGTTTTTCCCGAAGGGTATGACTATGCATTTTTTAGCGTTTAACTTTAGGCCATGGCTTTGGCACCAGTTATCCGTTTCTATGAGACCCTTCTGAAGGATATCTGTGTCTGATATGTTTTCAACTATGGCGCCCAGTTTGCAGTCATCTGCAAACTTTGACAGCCATAATCCTCCTGTGCTTGCCTGTACTTCTGAAAAGTAGATGCCGAACAAGAGTGGGCCCAGGACCGAGCCCTGTGGGACACCGCTTGTGACAGTCTTGGAATCAGACATGGTGCCAGCAACTCTGACTCTGTGGGTTCTGTCACTTAGCCAGTTTGCAACCCATCTTGTGAGGTATGGGTTTACATTTAAGCTGGTGAGTTTTTCTATGATGCCTGAGTGGGGTATTGTGTCAAATGCCCTTGCCAGGTCAAGGTAGGCTGTGTGGACTGCCTTGCCCTCATCAATGGCCTTGGTGACTGTTTCGAAAAAGTCAACCAAGTTTAAGAGGCATGATCTGCCCTTGACAAAGCCAAATTGGGTTTGATCCAATGTCTGCAGGTCCCCTATGTCTTTATTTATGACTTCCATTATGATCCTCTCCATAGCTTTGCAGACCAGGCTTGTCAAGCTGATGGGACGGTAGTTTCCAGGGTCGGTGGAGGCACCGCCTTTATGTAGTGGGACCACAGTTGCCGTATGCCACTCCTTGGGTACGTATCCTGAGGTGAGGCTAAGATTAAACAGCTGCCCTAATTGCGGGTTTAATTCCTCAATAAGTTTGTGGAGCACACAACCAGGGACACCATCTGGTCCCATGGATGCTGTGTTTTTCGCCTTGGAGAGAGCTGCTCTCACCTGAGCATTTGAGATGTTTGGGAGGCTACAATCCTCTGGTATAGATATTTCTCCTTTTGGGGGTGAGGGGGGGGAATTTGCACTGAACCTGTCAGCCAGTATGTTGGCAATGTCTGTAGGTTCAGTGATCTTTACATCATTTTGAACTAGTTCTGAGCATATCTGGGAGTTTCCTCCCAGGTTTCTAACATAACTAAAAAAGGCCTTGTGATTGTCTTTTGAGTCCTTGGCGATTTTTCTTTCAAAATTTGCCTTGGATGATTTTATGAGAGCTCTTAGTTTTTTACGTATAATGATCAAGGGTGTCTTCCCCTTTAGGGATTTTGCTCTATCTTGTAGTAGCTTTCTCCTTTTGTTGTAGAGCTTGTTTATGGCTGGGGTCCACTAGACTGGACGCTTGTCTTTGGTACGAAGAGTCTTTGTTTTGTTTGGGATTGCCTGATCCATGCAGTCCTGGAGGTGCTGGTAGAAGGCATTTGTATGTGATTCAGCGGCTTTAGTGATGGTTTCCGCTGGTTCGGGGGCCTTGAAAGAGACCACACCAGTCCTAAGAAGTGTGAAGTTGGCTTTAGAGAAGTTCTTCACTGTGGTCTTTTTTATCTGGGGTGGGGGCGGGATGTGGACTTCCAGTGAGATTAGTTTATGATCTGACCTCACCAATGAGGGTCATACCTCCGGTGTTGAACATTGTGACCCCATGTTCGTGATGATGAGATCTAGTATGTTTTTGCCTCTTGTGGGTATGGTGACTAGTTGTTCCATGGCATTTGAGTTTATGAACTCTAGGAACCTTTGGGCTAGAGTGTTGGGGCTTGAGTAGTGATCCCAGTCTATATTCGGATAGTTGAAATCACCTAGTAAGATGGTGTTTGGGGTTACATTTATCCCCTCCACAGTTTTCAGGAAAGCTGTGTGAGGTTCCTGAGTTTGAGAGGGTGGCCTGTAACATGCTACAAATTGCAGAGCAGTCTTGCCTACGGTTAATTGCACCTGGATGGTCTCTGATGCATCGTGCATTGCCACCAACCTGGAGGTGAGGGTGTCTTTGATGAATATGGACACCCCTCCTCCTTTCTTGGTGTTGTCCGGATTTTGGGGCTGGAACGCATGATATGAGGTAAAACCTGATAATGCTGGGGTGCTCTCAGGAGCCTTGAACCAGGTTTCAGTCACAGCACAGACATCGATGTTCTCCATACTGAGAAGGGCTTCAAGTGCGTGCATCTTGAGGTTGAGACTTCTGGCATTGAGCAGCATTCCCCTTAGTTTTTTTCCTTTGTTTTGTTCTAGGGTGGTAGGTTTAGAATTTGAGCCTTGCCTAAAAAAGGCACTATGGGGGTGGCAAGAGCCTTTGCCAATATCCGGAAGCCCAGGGGTGACAGGTGCAAGCCGCCCTTGCGAAGCAGCGTGGCTTGTCCAGCATGTCATCCCAGGCAGACAGACATTGGATCCCCTTTAAATGACACTAGAGATTAAGCCAATTATTAAAGCTGATCATCTTGTCTCTGTATTGTGGCATCATTCTTGGTGAAGGTAGGATACTGCTCAAGGTCAGGGTCATACCTGCCTGGGCTACATAATCAGAGAGCTCCTCTATGTCTCTTTTCATGTAGTCCAGGGAGTTGCATCTCAGGTCGTTCACACCAGCATGGACAATGACTGAGTCATACTTGTACCTGCTGTCGAGTGACCTGAGTGCTTGCGTTATGTGGCGGATTCTAGCGCCTGACAGGCAGCTTACTGTGACCTTCTCCTTGTTCAATCTGGTGAGTGGGACATCAGTGTGTCTGACTATGGAGTCACCTATGACAAGAGTGTCTGGCATTGTGTTTGGCCTTAAGGGCTGTGACTGTTTGGCACACTGACTTTGTGGTCTATGTGTTGCATGTGTCTTGGTCTGTGGTGGCAGTTGTTTGGGTATCTGCTTTGGTGGCCTCTGCTGTTTTGGTAGATTTTTGGTCAGAGCCTCTGAGTATGTCTTTATGTGTTTATGTGTATGATATGAAGTTGTGATAGTGCTATGTGAGACTGGGTTTGTGGTGTGTGTGGTTACCTTCTCCTCCTGTCTGGTCTTGCCAGTCCTATGTTGAGAGAGCTCAGCCTCCAGTTTGGCTATATAGTTGCATCTCTCGCATGTGTTTGTGTTTTGTGGGAGAAGGAGAGGGTTGTCTGTGTACATGAGGCAATTGTAACATTGCCTCAATATTCCCAGATTCATCAGCTGAGCAGGAGAGGACACTAGCAACTGACCCCGCAACATGCTAGAAGGAAAAGTTAAAAACTATGTGTAGATGGGATTGAAAAGACTTCGAGGGATGTGGATGATCGAAAAGGGGTATTAGGCTGGTAGGGTGCTATGTATAATAAAAAGTGCTATATCAGAGTAAAGAGTACTTTGGGAGCAAGTGCTAGGCTATCCGGATAGAGAATAGTCACTTAGGAATCAAGTAGATCTAAACTTATTAGGTATAGAATAGGGTGGTTAGATTAGCAGTACAGCTTAGGAAGAGCTGTTCTAAGGGAAAAAATGAAGAGTAGACTTTAGGTAGCCCGAATAGTTTAACCTTGATTAACCACCGCTGCTCTTGTGTGCCCCTGTGGCAACTCCGTGCTAAATCGCGCTAAAGCCTCCACCATGTCACCAATTCCATGGATTGGATTAATAACACATTGGAATGACAGGTGTCTGTGATGGACTGAGGGGTAGAATGGAATAAGCAGTGTCTGTGATGGAACATTTGCTGGGGGGTTAACAGCATCCTCGGGGGCATAGGTCAGCCACAACATCTGCTGAAAGCCAATGTGGTCATTCCCAACTACGCTTCCATAGTGGCAGTACTTCAACTGGTCCATCAGGGAGTGTGCTACTTATACCCAGATGTGGCAGGCCATGGAGTCATGATCACAGGCATTCCTGTGAAGGGAGCACATCAAACAGACATTGGTCATGCTCAGGTAGTAGCACTCCATCTGAACTTGGGCATGGAGGTGCCAGTGCAACTCCTTACAGAGCCAGTTCCCATGGTTGGGGGTGACAACAATGAACTGCTACCTCTACCATGCAGGGCTCACACCTGTCCATCATGCCAAGATGTAGAGCTAGCACTGAGCTTGGCTGTGTTCATGCAGACTCTCACACACCACTTTCTCATGGAGGACCCCTACAGACACACACACACAGTCTGCCTGCTTCACTTTTTCCTTCACACACACTCACCAAACTTTTGTGTCACCCTAGGTCTCTTGCCCACCCCAGCACCCCATGCAAGTGATGATAACTGTGCTTTATCCCTGATTTCTGCCTTTTGGATTCAGGGATACAAACGCTTTGTGTCTGATGCACAGGGAGCATAGCTATATTAGTGCATAATATATCTGTGTTTGGGTTGTTGAACTGATAATTGTACCTGTCAGTAATATTTGCCTTGCCAAATGATACAGTGGATAGCATCATCATGGCAGTCCTTTGTAGTGTATTTTCTTGTAAGGGTTGTGAAGTCAGGAACTGCAATGAGTCATTACTTTATAACGTTTCTCTTTAATATTTTCCAGTACATACTTGTAGTGCTTATCATAAGACACGTCATCACATGCAGATCTCAGGACTGTATGAAAGCACTCTAGTCAAATGCATCAGAACAGTGATGCAGTGTAATGCTTTCTTTATAAGGAACCTCACCAGACACAAGCAGCTGCTGGCAAAAACCACAGGGCATTCTTGTCAAGATAACACAGGGCTTATTAACCATGACATGATGTATGTGGGCAGATTAATAGATATGTCACTGTCATCTGTCTGGTATTGCATTACATTGTAACTGCAATTCTAAGCCTATTACTTTTGGTCTAAGCACTTGGGCTTCAGGCAATTTGTCTTACGTTACGAAGGTTTGTAGTCTACATTCTGGTGGGAGGAGAGGGTAGCCTCTGTCCTTCTGAGCTAATTGCTGGTTGAATGCTTATTGTGGCTGTTGTTCTAAGTCTCTTTGTTATGGTTTAAGCACTTGGCCTCTAAACCAGTTATTTTACATTAGGAAGGCTTTAAATGTAGACTCTTGTGGCAAGAGAAGAAGATTAGAAAAAACAATTACTGTAAAGTCAGTAATGATAGCAAACATTGAATTATCAGACACAGATCCTGCATTCAAAGTGCATACCCTTCAGATATGTCATGATGAAGCAAAACCAGTTATTCCATCAGCTGTATTTGTTGGAGCATGTTATGTAACATTTGTTCACATTCTTTAGCCTTTGTTTAACCACTATTTATGGCTTTGTCCACACTTCTTACTGTAAGTGGTTGACAGGTTTAATGCTGTCCTTCTTTTTTTAATCACAGGAGAACATGCAGTAGTTCTGTGTCACTTGCGTCACCTGATGTCAGTATCTCATTGGAGTCTGATGATGATGGTGGCCAAGCTGAGGCACAGTCAGGGGTTGCAGAGGGTGAATCTGACACAGAAGTTGACATCCAGCATCCACACACAGGATCCCCAGACACAGCCAGTATACCTATGCATACCCAGTCCACTGAGGCCACACATATTGGACAGTTGGAGGATGAGGACATAGACCAGGGAAGTGTGTCTACCATGGCTTCAGTGCCTGTTGACACTGTCCATAGCCAAACTGTTAGTGAGTTACCACACAGATTGATAGGGGTGCTTGTCAGAGGCCTGCTGTCCCTCTACCCCCTGGTGCAGGTGTGTCTTCAAGTGTCACTCAACATAGGTTTAGGGTCATAATGCAGGCATAGGTACATTCAGGATGTCACTCCAGGAGAATACTCAGGGTTTTAGATGAGGCACACATAGGAAACAACACCAAGCTCCGTTCCACTGATTTAGTTGCTCTTTAGCGCCTCAGCCAAACAGCCTTCAAGAAGTGATGTACATTACATAAAACCTTCCCTATAAAAAGACCTTCAATTAAACAATTATCCAATACACAAAGTTACCTAATAAAACAATTAGATTAAACATTTCCAATTTAATTCTAAGTTAAGCCCTCCTGGATAGAGGGTATCATACTTTAAAATGTATATTGCTTCCTTATATAGCAGCATATATTTTATCCGACATTTATCTCCCATTTTTATAAATACTTTTTCCAAAATTGCTGCCTGTAGCAAGGTGTAATCTTCATCATGCTTGTCTGAAAAATGCATGGCTATAGAGCTTTCAATTTTTTTTTCTTTTTTATATCTCTGAGGCACAGTCTGACATCTGTGACTGCCACCACCATGCTGCTGATGCACTGAATCAGTTAAATGACACGTATCAATGGGACGTGGCCTTGAGGTAGTGCAGAGCATCTGTCATGGAAAGAACATTGTCTGTGCTGGGATGTCTGCTGGGAGGGAAACGACCCCATGGGTGAAGGTCAGCAACTACATCTTCTGAGAACCAATGAGACCATGCCTGATCAACCTGCCATAGTGGCAGTACATCCGCTGCTCCATCAGAGAGTGTACTGCCGACATCCAGAAGTAGATGTGGTCCTGGCCATTCCTGTGAAGGGAGGACATCCAGAAGACATCAGTCACCCTCATGCAGTATCCCAGCATCTGATCTTGGGCATGTAGGTGCCAGTGCAGCTCCTGGCTGATCCATTTCTGTTGTTCAGGGGTGGGGACCATGAGCTGTCTACCATGTACAACTCACAGCTCTCCAATATACAGACACATACGGCTAGCAATGAGCTTGGCTGTGTTCATGCAGCCACTCACACATCAATGTCACATTAAGGGCAGCTACTGACACACATGCTACATCTACATGTTCCCTGTTGGCTGCTACCCTTACTGACTCACACATACACTCACTAACCTTTTGTGTCAGCCTAGGCCTCCTGCACCCACACAAACCACCCTGTGCAAATGATGAATGTGTCACACCTCTGTTGTGTATCTTTTGCCTTCAGGTATACTGACAATATGTGTCTGATGCACAGGGTGACTACTTACATTTAATAATGTATTTTCTATGTCTATTCGTGCTGTTGTCCTGATTATTGTAAACGTCATTCATTTAGTAGTTAGCCAGTTAGACAATTGTTAGTATAATAATTCCTCTACTTTCTAGATGATTCTTTATTAAAGCTTGTGAGAACAGTCAGTGACATGTGTCTCATTAATATATATATATAACCCTCTTTTTCAGGATTGCTTACTGCTAACATATGTGTGCACATCCAAAGTTAACCATCTGGATTGTATGTCAGCACTGCAGGCAGAAGTCACATCAGTAATACTGTATAATGTTTTGTTTTTTCATGCACATCACCATATCTTCCGAGGTTAATAGGCTGTGACAGGGATATTGTCCAAATGGTGTTTTGACCTGTAGCCAGTACATCAGAGTATGATATGCAATGGCAGGTATAATGCATGATCATTATTCTTACAGAGAGAACCAGCAATGTCCAGCATAGAATCATCAGTGATCCATGGTGGATAACATGTTCACATGAAGTCAGCCAGCCTGAGCTCAAACAGGTTTCTGGATGTGCTCTGCATGACATAGAGTAGGAGTCCTAATGTAGATGAGTGACAACCTTTGAGACATGTATGTGTCTACCCTGCATGCTCTATGTATGTCGTACTGCACACTGTGGTCCCTGGACAGGTGGTTATGACCCCATATAGCTTAAGGACGGGCAGCATATTCATCTCATTTGGCCCAAACCTTCTAAAGAAATGTAGGAAGACAAAATTACCATGCTCCATACTTCAGACCTTTTATAGGGGCACCATTGAAAGTGTCCTGACCAACAGCATTGCAGTCTGGTATGGGAGCTGTAACAATCTGGATCGGAAGTCTGTCAAGAAAATTGTAAGGTCAGCAGAAAGAATCATTAGCAGCTCCCTTACACCTCTGGGAGATCAGAACAATCAGACAATGCACATATTCTATGCCCATCTTACTTTACTAAATTCTCACTCTTACTGAAATATACCGACTCCATCAAGTTAAATAATTTCTACTATTAAACCAAGACATAAACTGGTACTACCAATAAACTGGTACTACCAATAAACTGGTACTACCATTATTCCAGTTGCAAATGGTTTACCATGAAACTGTCTGGTCTGCATGACCAGACAGGAGGAGATGGCAACCACACACACAACAATCCCTGTCCCACATAGACCTACCACAACTGCAAACCAAACACATAAAAACACAAAGACATACTCGGAGGCTCTAATAAAAAACTTACCAAAACAACAGAGGCTCCCAAAGCAGACATCCAAAAATCCACCACCTCAAAACAAAACACATGCAACACGTACTTCAATAAATCAGTGTGTCGACCAATCACAGCCCTTAAGGCCAAACACCTTGCCTGATACACTAGTAATAGGTGACTCTATAGTCAGACACACTGATTTCCCGCTGACCAGGCTGAACAAGGAGAAGGTGACTGTGAGCTGTCTATCGGGAGCTAGGATCCGCCACATAACACACGCACTCAAGTCACTCCAAAGCAAGTACAAATATGACTCCGTCATTGTCCATGCTGGTGTGAATGACCTGAGACGTACCTCCCTGGACTACATGAAAAGAGACATAGAGGAGCTCTCCGATTATGTAGCCCAGGCTGGTATGACCCTGACCCTAAGCAGCATCTTGCCCTCACCAAGAATGATACCACAATACAAAGACAAGATGATCAGCTTTAACAATTGGCTCAAGTACTGGTGTCATTCTAAGGGGATCCAATGTCTGTCTGCCTGGGATGACATGTTGGACAAGCCACACTGCTTCATAAGGGATGGCTTACACCTGTCACCACTGGGCTTCCGGATATTGGCAAAGGCTCTTGCCACCCCCATAGTGCCTTTTTTAGGCAAGGCTCAAAAGACAAACCCACCTCCTTAGAAAACAAAAATGGAAAAAAACTAAGGGTAATGCTGCTCAACGCCAGAAGTCTAAATCTCAAGATGCAGGCACTTGATGCACTCCTCAGCATGGAGAACATCGACGTCTGTGCAGTAACTGAAACCTGGTTCAAGGCTCCTGAGAGCACCCCAGTGCTACCAGACTATACCTCGTATCATGCTTTTTGGCCCCAAAACCCGGGCCGAACCACAAAGGTAGGGGGAGTGTCCATATTCATCAAAGACACCCACACCTCCAGGTTAGTAGCAACACATAAAGCATCAGAGACCATACAGGTGCAACTAACCATAGGCAAAACTGCTATACAACTGGTAGCATGTTACAGACACACTCCCAATATCAAGAACCCCACTCAGCCTTCCTGAAGACATTGGAGGATATGAATGTATCACAAAATACCATCATACTGGGAGACTTCAACTACCCAAACATAGATTGGGTACATTATTCTAGCCCTAATACCCTAGCCCAAAGGTTCCTGGAATGCATAAATTCAAATGCACTGGAACAACTAGTCACCTCTCCCACTAGGGGAGATAATATACTAGACCTGATCATCACAAACATGGGGACAAAATGCTCCACACCGGAAGTATACCCCTCACTAGTGAGATCTGACCACAAACTAATCACCCTGGATATACATATCCCACCTCCACCCCCAGCACAAAAGACCACAGTGAAAAACTTCTCAAAAGCAGACTTCACTCTTCTTAAGACTGAGATGGTATCCTTTAAGCCCACTGTGCCAGTGGATACCACATCCCACAATGCCGAATCCTTCACAAATGCTTTCTATGGACATATCCAAGAATGCATGGATCATGCTATCCCAAACAAATCCAAGTCCCTCTCCACCAAAGGTAAGCATCCTGTCTGGTGGACCTCAGCCATAAACAAATTGTATAACAAAAGAAGGAAGCTACTGCACGTCAGAGCAAAATCCCATAAAGGGAAGACATCTCTGATCAACATTAGCAGAAAACTACGTTCTCTCATAAAAACATCCAAGGCCAACTTTGAGAGAAAAATCGCTAAGGACACTAAAGATAACCACAAAGCCTTCTTCAGTTATGTTAGAAACCTGGGTGGAAACCCTCAGATATGCTCAGAGTTGGTTCAAAACAACAAAAAATACACTGAACCCACAGATATTGCCAACATTCTGGCTGACAGGTTCAGTGCAAATTTCTCCCCTCCTTCACCCCCAAAAGAAGAAATACCTATCCCAGCTGAATGTAATCTCCCTGTCATCTCAGATGTCCAAGTGAGAACCACCCTAAACAAAGCAAAAAACACAGCATCAATGGGACCTGACGGTATCCCGGGTTGCGTGTTACGTGAACTCCAAGAGGAGCTAAACCCACACATAAAAATGCTATTTAACCTTAGCCTTACTTCGGGATATGTACCTGAACACTGGCATACAGCAACAGTGGTCCCACTCCACAAGGGGGGTGCCTCTACAGACCCTGGAAACTACCGCCCCATAAGCTTAACCAGCCTGGTCTGCAAAGCAATGGAAAGAATCATTATGGAACTCATAAACAGAGACATAGGGGACCTACAGACACTTGACCCCACCCATTTCAGCTTTGTAAAGGGCAGATCCTGCCTTTTAAACCTGGTTGACTTTTTCAAAACAGTCACTGGAGCCATTGATGAGGGCAAAGCAGTCCATACAGCATACCTGGACTTGGCTAAGGCCTTCGACACAATACCCCACTCAGGCATCATAGATAAGCTCAACAGCTTAAAAGTAAACCCTTATGTCACTAGATGGGTTGCAAACTGGCTAAAGGACAGAACCCATAAAGTTAAAATCGCTGGAGCAATGTCAGACTCAAAGCCAGTCACAAGTGGTGTCCCACAGGGATCTGTCCTGGGACCCCTCTTGCTCGGCATTTATTTCTCAGATGTTAAAGCAAACATGGGAGGGCTGTGGCTGACAAAGTTCACAGATGACTGCAAACTAGGTGCCATAGTCGATACACCAGCAGACACACACATCCTACAAAAAGGCCTCACAGAAACGGGCAACTGGTGCCGGAGTCACGGCCTTAAACTAAATGCCAAAAAATGTATAGTCATCCCCTTTGGGAAAAACAAAGTACCCACAAATTATCACATAGACAGCAACCCACTGAGTATGGAAAAAGTAATCAGAGACCTAGGGACCCAAGTCGACAGTGACCTCTCATTTGACACCCACGTTGCCAAAGTGGTTAGAAAAACATTCTACCTTGCACACCTCACCATGAAGGGATTCACATCCAGATCCAAGGATGCCATTGTACCCCCAGACCCATGATTGAGTACAATTCCCCATTTGGTATGTACCTCACCCGACATTTGCAACAGCTGGAGAGACCACAAAAGTACCTCACCAAGAGGATCAAGGGTCTCCAACTTATGTCTTATTCTGCCAGACTAAAGAAACTTCAGCTCTATTCAGTAGCATACCGCCTGCTCAGAGGTGATCTCTGCCTGACGTACAAGGCCATGTCCATAGGATCTGATGGACATGCTCCACCTCAAAAAATCCAAATCCATCAGAACCACGAGAGCTAAAGACTCAAACCTCGGCACAAGTATGAATAGGACATGCTGGAGGGATAGATTCATAACCCAGAGGCTTTCCATGCTTTGGAACAAGATCCCAGTTCGTATTAGGCAGAGCCCCTCACTGACTCTCTTCAAGAGAAATCTTGATGAGTGGATGGGAGATCGTAAGTTTACCCCAGGGGTCACATCTGTGTCACTGCTAGACAGGGGCACAGTAAACTAATTCTATTATATAAGGGGACCTTCACTGTGTCACTACTAGACAGAGGCACAGTATTCTAATTTTATTCTGTACATTTTTGTACCATTTCATGGGGTGGCAAAAGCCACATCACTATGGCTAGGCTTACAAATGCCCCAGGGCAGATAGCCTAGTACTATACTATGAAACTATGAAACTATGACATATATTACTAATAAAGGTTTACTTTCCTCTGTTGAAGCTGTCTTAATTAGTACTGCATACATAGTACATTAGATTATTTTTGTTGCGTATTGTGTTTCAGACCGCAACTGTATACCATGAAATATATTAACTATTATTATTAATGAATGTTCTTTGATTTCCCTGTATTTGTACTGTCTTCATACCACTGTAAAATATGTTATTACCACATTTGTATGTATTGTTATACCGTTTAAACACCTAAATGTATCTGTAACTTGTCTTTCTGTGTGGAGCGTTATTCCCCGGGCCTCTGTTGAAAAAGAGCCTTTGGCCCAGACAGACACCCCTGGTTAGAAAATGTAAAATGAAATAAAAAATAAATAAGTAAATAAATCTACACACATGCCAATGCATCAACAGGGCCAAAAAGATTTCCAGCGATCAAATGCATCCTGCCAGTGGTCTGTACACACACCTGTCCTCAGGCAGGCGATACAGAAGCCTGCATTGGAAGATCACCAGACTAAATAACAGCTTCTTTCTGCTCTCCATTAGACTGTTGAACTCTTGGGAAAAACAAACCATGATGTCTGTTACTAAACTAGCCTATCAAGTGGCTTATTTTATGGATGTCCAGTAACTAAGTGCAATACTAAGGTAGCTCACCTACACACTGAAGGACTGCAAAGTGCAATATACAAACTGTGCAATAATTCAGTCTAATCATAGATATGCTGCTATTTCTTCAATTTTACTTTGACAATATTACCTTCACATTGTTCTTTGTCTTCCTTGTCTCCTGCTCTGGGATGTGTGTGGGTCACTGCTGTCCTACTTTACTTACTAACTGCTACTTATTAATTAAATTTCTACTGTGATATTTTATTAATGTTTCTCTGTCTATATGTGCAACTGTTTCCTGCATTGAGAACAAAGCATTGTAATTTCATTCAGCTACACTGCTGTGTAGTTCTGAATGACAATAAAGTTGACTTTGACCAAAGATGGCCATGTAATGCTGCAATATTCTGGCTTATATATACATATATATATATATATATATATATATATATATATAAAATACTGCATACACTGACAGATACTTCAGTCTGCCCACAGAAGAGACATGTTGGAGACTCTCAGATGTATTCATACTCGGAAATGTCTGATATCTGTCAACTTCCTGCAGGTGTCTGGAACAATACTTATCAAAGGGAGGATTATATACATCAGTAGGGCTGTGATGGATGAGTATAGGGGAGTGATACACTTTTGGTCAATGGCATGCCTTCCGTAATTGGATTTAGGAGGAAGGATGCCTTCCTCCCCACAGTATACACATTTGTCAGTCGACATGTGTTTCAAGAGGTCTTCTTTACATGGTTGACTGTTCAGAAAGTCGACCTTCATATAGCTAAGACCATATGATCGACTTTTGGAAAGCCGACTATGTAAACTAAACACATAAAACACAACAAACACTTACCTTAAACTGTTAGCAGGGAGGCTACCCCCCCTGCACCCACCTGTGGGGGGTCCACCCCCCACCCCTGTAACTTAAATATACCAACTCCGAGATCGCACTACAGTGTGGAAGAAGGAAATGTTCCTATTCCGCACTGTACGAAGATAGCGGTTCCCCATGGTCAGCTTTTCGAAAGTAGATCATATGGTCTCACCATGTGAAGGTGACCTATGTCAAGATATATTAATGCATAATTGGGGTATACCATACTCTGGTGTTTTTCTTTAAATAAGCAGGAATATGTATTAACATAGGGTATGGTGATGCATGTTTGTGCAGTTATTCTAACACCCATGGCTTTGTCAGCAGTCATTAGTGGCATAAAGATATTTTGCCACACATCCTCTGCTTTCTTTTGGGATGTTTGATATGTATGTGGAAAATGAAAGGGGAGACAGCACTGACACATCTGCTACCATACAGGTGACAGGTCAGCTGCTTAAGGTGAGGTCTCCCACTTTGACTGGCTTTTGGTGGTCTGTGATCCGATCTGCAACCCACCTGTTAACAGGAGGTGTGATATTCACCTTGGTGAGTTTTTCAGTGGGAACACATGCTGGACTGTGTTGAAGTGCCTGGCCAAGTCACAACAGGGTGAGTGTACAGTCTTGTATATGTCTGTGCTCACAGTATGGATTTTACACAGTTTTTTCAGGCACAAGCTAAGCATAAGAACAGATAACAGGAGCAGATATGCTCTTTGAAGGTCACCTGTGTATTTTTTGTGTGAGTTGCATACATATTGTTTCCATTGCCTTAAAGCAAACATTGAATGCAGTTATCGTAGTAAAATCCCATTTGTATGTTGCCTATCCTACATTTTGTTTGTGGGAAATGTTCGCTGTATTCCATTCATTGTGGACACCAGTAGTACTCAGACCATGGATTAATATAGTGCCCAGTGCAGTAGCTCACTATTGTAGCACATGAACAGCACATGTCAGTATGTCATCTGGTGACATGGATTCTGTACTTCCCATGTTAAAGTAAGCAGTGATACCTTGCTTTCTGAAGATACCACAGTTTGGAAGGGATGGTGCAACCATGTATTAAGCTTGGTGTTGTGAGGTGGGTCACTTTACAGCCACCTGTGTCTGCCAGCAGGTGTGGAATTCACAGTGGGTCAGTGTGTGCAATACCATTCAGAATTACTTCAACATACATCTGAGTAATATATTCCATTCTGCAGATATAAATTATGGCAGACCTATGGTTATGTTTGGATATGTGTCATTAATTATTACCATAGTTACTATATGAGGCTTCTTCAAGTCTTCAAGGTGACTCATTATTTTGTGGTGCATCGAGGTAAGTGGGCTTCCCGGACCATTTTGTACATATGGTCTTTGTAAACAGCAGCTTCTGTCACTTACTGTAGAATGTAGTACTGGCAAACATCCACCATTATGGATTGTCATTCCCAGTGGATCTGTCTTACAGCATATCAGGCATGGCTGTGTGTATATATTTGTGTAAATTTGTAATCAAGGCATTAGGGTGTAACTTATACCAGCTGTCCATGTCATTTGTGTAAACCTGACCTTGGATGTTGGGTAACCCATACCTTAGAAAGATGTAGGTAACATAGATAATGTTTTTGAAACTGAGTCCTCACTTAGGGGTTTAATTAGGTATTCTAAACTGTACACATACTGTGTTATTGTTGGATTAATAGTATAGGCACTACACATGTGCCATGGCATTCATCAGTCATATAGTTGACGAACAGGTCTGATTTATTATAGACCCTTGCTTGGTGCTGCACTATTTGATCTATGTCATTTCCATTTACAACATCCACTTATGTTTGTGCACACAACTCTGTCCTCCTATAATTATCCATGTGAGGTATTATTTGCACTAGTGAATAAAATCATGTCAACTAGTCTTGCCTGGGGAACAGATGGAAACTGATAGGTGAGGATGACAGGTTTGAATCTGGTAGCTGTATAAAGACTACTAACAGGATGTGATCTGAGTGGTATTTTCTGGTGAGCAACTGATGATGTGTACATTCTGAGGTCATTCTTAGGGTGAATCTATAGTCCTGTCATTGACTGGTAGATGTTTTATTTGTTGCTTGTTATGTAACAGAAGGTATGACAGCTACCTAGACCTGTTGATGATCTGCTCTGCATTATGGAAGCAGCCGAGTCTATCAGAAAATTATAGTATCATCTATGTACATACGAGGGCAGAGTGTTAAGGCATCTGCACATACACCACAACAGAGGAGATAATCCAAGGAAGCACTGTTAAAGCTCACACTAGGTGCAACAACAGTAATCTTCAAATAGAGACCCCTATTGTACACCATTGCCAGCAGGGTACAGGTATGAGTCCTATAAAAACAGATGGCATCCTAATATGCTTACTCTTTTGGCTACTGCCATGATGGTTTGACACATCAGATCATCCGGTTCCATTTCCTCTTACTCTGTACATCTTGCCTATCCTTGGTCACCACATCCATAAACCTAATATTAGGCCTTACTGTTTTCCTTCTACCTGCCAGCTCCATCCTCAGCATCGATACTCAAATGTAACCCAGCATACCTCCTAAGTGCATGCCGAAAGCAATGCACTCTCACATCTCTGGACTTGTGTACAAACTATAGAACCTTGTGCTGACACTGTCATATATTGATTACTAATCCTGTCCATTCTCAGCACAAGCTATGCAGATCCTAACATCTGGAACTCTTCCGGCTCTTGTTATGACTCCTGTATTTTTGTCAATGCCACCATCACCAAACCATGCCACATAGCTGTTGTCAGTACACTCTTGTAGACCTTCCCTTCCATTGTCATTGCTATCCATCTGTCACAAATAATTCCTGACACTCTTCTTCACCCCCTCCACTATGCATGCACTATCTTCTTCACCTCCCGTCCACACTCAGCATTACTGTGTACTTTAGCTCATATGTATTTAATAATGTACACCTTCACAAACTGCACTCCCTGCATTCTCACCATTCATCTATCCTTCCTGTCATTCACAGACACATATTCTGTATTAGTCCTCATGTCATTCATTACTTAACTCTGTATAGCATAACTTTGCCTCCCCAGGGTCACCTACACATGTTCCCTGATCACAATATCCTACATAGACATCATAGTCCATGGGGACCCCTGTGTGATCTCCTGTGTCAACTTGACCATCACCATTGCAAAGAGATGTCATGATGTTAGTGCATAGCATGAAAGGAGTGTCACTGTCATCTATCTTATATTGCATGAGGTGACATCTGCCTGTCTGCTAAGCCATTGTGTGCTCATGGCCAATTGTAAGCAATATGTATCCAATAATGTGATTTACCTGATGACATCAGCTGTGTCTGTTGAAGACATGAGGACAGTGTACCATAGGCTGTGGTAAAATTATCTATAAAACATCCACCAGCTGCTAACACAAACACCAAGTTGACTACAGTGAGATTAGAACTCCTACTGGCTAGTGAACACAGTACTTAAGGCCCACACCACGGCACATGTCTGCCTGTCATACAACTGCTGGTGATCTTATAGTAGATGACATCAGCAGACCCAGTAGGGGAGAGGAGGTTGGTGGACTGGTAGACATAAGGACGTTTTTTGCAATGCAAGCACAAAAGCAATGCCAGTCTCCAAGGCAGTGTTGAATACACACTCACAGTCTTTGTAATGGAGACACACAGACATACAAAGTTGGCTGTAGTGAGATTAGAATTCCTACCTACCTATCAAGGTTTACAAACTAGAAAACACAGTACTTAAGGCATGCACCACAGCACAAGTCTGACTTCCATAGGACTGCAGGTGATCTTATAGTAGATGACATCAGCAGGCCTTGTAGGGGACATGAGGTTGGAGGACTGCTAGACATAAGGATGTTTCTTTGTGAGCACAAAAGCAATGCATAACCATGCCAGTCTCTAAGGCAGTGTTGGACTCCCACTCCCACTAATCTTTATGGACATACACACATACACACACACAGACACACCCACACACACACACACACACACACACACACACAAATACACTGAGGACTGAACCGCTACCTATCTAAGCACACAAACTACTATACACCATTTTTAATGCAAGCACCACTACACGAGTCTGACTTTAACACAACTTAATGTGATCTTATAGTAGATGATATCATCAAGGGATGTAGGGAATACCGACTTGGTATACCTGCATAGGCACATTGCTTCTTTGTGGCATCTGAGGCTCATACACTAACAGCTGTATACTGTTTAGAAGCCATAGCTATATAACAGCATGAGTCCCTTATTGAGCACATTTAGCTGTTTTTCTTTGGCAGTGCAAGCCTGTGTGCACAATGTTATCACCATGTCCATGAGGGAGCATATAACATTATTACACCTTTGCTTTGTGTTAGATGTATTGTGTCGTACAATTAAGGAGATCCCAATGTTGTACTAATTGTTGTTGAGGTTGGTTGTGAGGAAACACTTATAGATGCTTATTAACTTTCTGTACAGATAGTTACACTATGCCCTCAGTTTGCAATGTTTCCACATCTTGGACATATAGAACAGTAAGAACACAGATATATGTAATTGGTGTAATAGTTAGCATACCTTTCAACCTCATAGAGCACAATATCTGAACAAAGTTATAATTAATATAGTGGATGTTGAAATAAATTGTCCTTGCAAACCTTCACTGTTGATGGAATAACAGATTTTGCATTAGCATGCATTTTCTGAAAGGTATGACATCCATAAATGAAATGTATCTCATCGTTTTCTGACTTAAGTCTCAATGATTTAGCAATAATGTTGTATAAACCAGCATATTATGGGAAACAGTACAAAAGTTATGTTAATATATGGACATTCTTTATTAATCAGGATAGTTTAGAGCTATGATAGTTACAGTACATATAGCAAAAATGCATCCTCTACTTGTCTGCGTGATGTTAAGCAGTGCACAAATGAGAAGCACATTGCTAGCATCCAGTCTTCCTGTTATGTAATGTATATGTCCTACTGCAGCCAACTCCTCTCAGTACTGCAGGCCATGATTTCACAATTGGTACAGGCAATGTATAAGTATTATCTGTATATTTCCTTGTTCTGCAGATTTTCGCTTCATGCAAATTAATTCATCATTATTAATGTTGTTTTCCACATACACCGCGTTGCACAAATGTGTACTAAATATATTCAGATTAAAACATTATGGGACACAGAATCACACTCTGTACAAACATAAACTATAGCAAAAACACCTCCTAAACTTCAACTTGCATCAGTATTAGAATCCAAAACACTATTGAAGCTTCATCAAGCAGGATGGCTGCCTTTATTCCTTTTGGCCACACAAGCTGAATTCTGATCTGGGGTCATTCCTCACACAACCACCTTCATAAAAACTGTACCCTGCTATTGAACCATGCACACTATATTGTACAAGTACTTCTTTGACTTACATCTGGATGCAGACTGGTTAGTAGACAGAATTCCTGTCAAACAGATGAAAATAACTGTACATCTGTCTGTCATACCATCTTGTGGGTGGGGGACACATTTTTTGTCAGAAGAAGTTGAGTATTCACTTGCTGAAAAGTGCATGATACTGAACGCACTTCAAGTCTATTAGTAAATAAAAGGAAAAATATTCCAGCATCTTGTGGAGAGCGTCTTGAATCCAACCAGTACGTCTTTATTCTGTCAGACCACTCATTGTCCGAAAGAATGTTTTTATGTTCCCAGCTAGCCAGCACCAAGTTAGCATAGCTTCCCCCACATGGTGAACCCATAGCCACACCAATCTGTTGTTTGTAAATTGTATTGTCCAACATACAAAGTTGTTAGTCAGAATAACTTCCATGATTTCTTGAAATAACCTAATTTCTCTACTGTTGGCCCCATGCACTAATAGTCTCTTGACTACCCCCACAATTCGTTCCTCATGAGGAATAGAGAAATATAAGTCAACCACATCAACTGTTAAGAACATTAAAGATTCATCATATTTAATGTTGTTAATGGACGTTAGAAATGCCCATAAGTCTCTGCAAACTTGTTCTTCTTTTTCAACATACTTCTTCAAGATAGAATCAATGTACTTCGCACTTGCATATGTGATAGACCCCCGGGAGTTGACTAAGGCTCTCATGGGTGGATTTTGTTGGTCTTTGTGCAATTTTGGCAATCCAAATAATGTTGGTATTTTAGGAATTCAGTCTAGGAATTTTTCAGATCAATCAGGAGACGCTTTAAGAAGTCAGGAGAGAGGGGCTCAGGTTACAAGCTTTAACCAGTGTGTGACAGAACATTTCTCTAACCAACGATGTAACACTGCCCCTATTAATGACGTAAGGGAAGGGAACTACAACTCTTCCCAGAGTCAAGGTAATCGGGCTCAAAGTGGTGTTTCAAACAACGTATATGACCAGTCTTCTTTTTCCAACAAGGCCAAAACCATCGACCCAAGTACAACACGAGGGCAAAAGGAGCCAAGAAGCAGGTAACCAAGTGGAACAAATAAGTATTAAACCTAACATTCTGTTTAATAAAAAAGGTGATTTTAAAATGTATAACTTCTCTGACTATGACATTGACCCTAGGCTTTGCGAAGTTTTTAGCAGGGGTCTAACTTTTGTTCCAGATTACCACTTTAGACTTCCTGATACATTAATTGATCTAAAACTTTTCACCCATAAACTAAGTTTAAACTTGATGTTTGGTGAGAACAGTTCTGTTAACAACAGCCTGAGAGTGTCCAGTACCTTCAACCCACCAATGCACCCATTGTTGGGTGTTTTAGAACATTTATGTGGGTTTGACCTTAGGCACTTGCAAAGAAATAACAAGAATAGTGTTGGTACACTAAACATGAATGCTGCAGAAAGGGATATCCTGAGTTTAACCAAAAGTCTTCCTATCCGTTTTTTAAAATCAGACAAGGGAGGTGGACTAGTAGTTATGAACTTAAGTGACTACAATTCAAGAATGTGTCCGGTCTTGGAAAGTGGTATTTTTGCTGAATCCAGTGTCAATGAGAGGAATGGGGCCTATAAAAAGGTCCATTGTTTCTTAAATGATTAATTCATCGAAGGTATGATAGACATGGACATATTCAATTAATTGTCTACACCTAACCCTAAATACCAACATTATTTGGGTTGCCGAAATTGCACAAAGACCAACAAAATCCACCCATGAGGGCCTTAGTCAACTCCCATGGGTCTATCACATACGCAAGTGCGAAGTACATTGATTCTATCTTGAAGAAGTATGTCGAAAAAGAAGAACAAATTTGCTGAGACTCATGGGCATTTCTAACATGCATTAACAACACTGAATATGATGAACCTTTAATGTTTATTAACAGTTGATGTGGTTGACTTATATTTCTCTATTCCCTATGAGGAAGGTATTGAGGGGGTAGTCGAGAGACTATTAGTGCATGGGGCCAACAGTAGAGAAATCAGGTTATTTCAAGAAATCATGGAAGTTATTCTGACTAACAACTTTGTAAAGTTCGACAATACGATTTACAAACAACAAATTGATGTGGCTATGGGTTCACCATGTGGGGGGAGCTATGCTAACTTGGTGCTGGCTAGCTGGGAACATAAATACATTATTTCGGACAATGAGTGGTCTGACAGAATAAAGATGTACACAAAATTTTTGGATGACATTTTTATACTGTTTAAGGGTACTGCATCCGAAGCCCAGAGTTTTGTGCAACACCTTAACAGTAGCACCAGTTTTTTCAAGTTCACCCACACATATCATGACAATAACATCACGTATTTAGACATTGAGTTAAAAAAGAACATAGAAGAACAGTGCTATGTAGCCAGGATCTACCGTAAACCCACATATTCTAACACCATGCTTCACTACACAAGTTGCCATCCTATACATCAGAAAAGATCTGTACTTAAAGGACAACTTGTCTGTGCAGCAAGAATGGTGACTGATGCAGTGACTTTTCTTGAAGGATGTGAGACACTTAAAGTTATGTTTCTAAAGAGAGGTTACCCAGACACATTGGTCCTTGATTTAGTTAATGAAGTCGTAAACAAAAGGAGAGAAGGGTTTTTATAAACCACTTCTTAGACCTACTGTTAGGTCAGTCACCTCAGAAGAGGATGTGAATTTGGAAGTAACCACTAATACAAATCATGATTGTACACAAACAGTAGGTGTAGCCACTAGAAAGATTTCAAGTAGTTTTGTCACCTCATTTTGTTTGGAAGTCAAAGCAATCGAGGTTATATTTAAATGAAACTTGAGCATATTCATGATGGAACCAGACATGTTGAAGAAGTTGGTAATTCACCATCTTTTATTTACAGGAAGAACAGGAACTTGAAACAGATCTTAGAAATGGAACCCCAGACCTGTAGTAGATGTGGTGGTACATTTAAATGTGGAAACTGTAACTATTGCAGATATATAGCAACAGGGTCAGAATTCACAGCAGGTTCCTTTAAGGTAAAAACTGAGAGTAGATTTAACTGTAACTCTAAATCCATTGTCTACCTGGCTAGTTGTGTTGCCTGTCCAGCATATTATGTTGGTAAGATGGACAGAAAACTAAGAGAGAGGATTTATGAGCACACATACCGTATTAGAAATAAGTCACATTCTAACGCATTGGCAAGGCATTGTGCTGAACACACAACACACCACTTTCACTTTAGAGTAATTTGTCAGATTACTGTTAATCTAAAAGGGGGTCCTTATCATCTAATTTTGGAAAGACAGGAGTTGATTTGGCAACTGCTTCTCAACTCTTATAACCTCCCAGGTTTGAATGAAGTCACTTCCATTGTCTGTATTCTGAAATTAAAGAGCCTAATGCACTAGACAAGTCTTTTGTCTAAGTAAGTGTTTTAAACAGCTCTATTTGTAGTTGAGTAAAAGAATGCAGGTTTTCGCTTCATGTTTTAAATCTTTTGAAAAATATGTCTCATCTTACATCTAAGCTTGTTTCACCCTTGTTGGTGATTTGTGAAAGCATTACGGTTGAGTCGATCAACACTGGTTAAAGTTTTAATTGCAGTCTCTTATTTTATTTTATTCTATTTTATTTTGTTTTGAGTGCAGCGTTCATTTAGTCCACTTGGAGCGCTCTTGTAACTCATAACAATGTGTATATAAACATTTACATTTACATTTATATATACATTTTCCATAGTTTTTCATCATTTTTATCACATATTTAAGAGTCACACCCTGTCCACCTAAATGCAGTGACTCAATGTGTTTTTATTTGTGCATAAAAGCAGCTATACATTATTGTTCTTTACAGGTTTTCACAGTTGCTGTTTTGTATTTGACTTGTTGCTGATGTCATGTGTCCAAGCTTAATTACTTAATTACTTATGCAACACCATTGGTTAATGTTTTTTTGAAACCACCATGTGGTCTGTATTAAAGTGAGTACTTGTGCTACTGTTGTAGGTCTGAAGAAGTCTTCTTAATTAAGACGAAAAGCGCTTAACCATTTATTTTTGTATCATACTGTTTAGTTGCAAAGTAATAAACCTGTTTTTACTTTTTTCGCTTTGTAGACTTTGTATCTTTGAGCCTTCATTTGTTTCCTGACTTACTTTGCATATGCAGTGGATGACACAGCATTATTTCAGGGCTGACTCTGTCTGATGCAAGCAGTACACAGTCAATACATGTACAGATAAAGGTTGTGTACTTTGCCTGACATCAATTTTAATATCTGTGAGTAGGAGGAAAGTGTTAGACCATAAGTGGTCAGCGAATGTGCTATGAGTTGTCTCTTAACCAAAGCAATTGCATAGTGAGTACACCTGTGTCTACCTACATGGATAGCAGCTGGGGGTTCCTTCAATGAGTCGTCTTGTGACTGGGGCTGTGGTGACCTAGACAATTGGTGGGAGGATGTGTACCTGTTCCCCTTGCTGATCCTGCTGCAGCTGTCTCCACAGGAGCACATTGTGTAACATAGCACAAACTGTGAAATTTGTGTACACACGCTTGGAGTATACTGCAAGGCTCCAGCACACATGTTTAGGGACTGAAACCGTGACTTCAGAAGCCCAAACATACATTATATGATGTTCCTAGTTCGTGTGTGTGGCTCATTATGGTTTTCTTCCATGGGTGTGTGTGCATTTCTGATGGGCGTCATCATCCACGGTTCTAGGCAGTAGCAAGCATCCCCCAGTAAATGGCCATGTGGGATGTCCACCCTAGCAAACATCTGGTACAGCTGTGATGTGTGCCAGATATGGGAGTTGTGATAACTGCCAGGGTTGCCAGTGTACACATTCAAGATAATCCCCTGGGCATTGTACATGACTTGGCAAATGATGAAGTGGTATCCCTTGTGGTTGACATATATTCTACCCTGCTCACCAGATGGTGCCTTGATGTGTACATGAGTGCAGTCTATGGCAACCAGTACTTCAGGGTAGTGCACTACATGGTAGAACTGTTGCATATTTCTGTCCCTGTCCTCAGCAGTGAGGGGAATATATATAAAGCTCCTAAGTGCATATACAAACATACATATAAAAACCATATTGTACAGAAAATGTATAAAAAAATATATTCAACTTATTATATATTTATACATTTATACATATATTTTTTATGGTTACAAGAAGCATTTAATATGTATAGGTCGTATATTGTGTATGTTTTCACTTCTGTATTCATTATTTTTACAAGCATTGGGTATTTCACTTTAATTTTGTCTTTATGTATTAAGCATCAATTATTCAATGAATTCATTATTTGGTGCTATTGACTTCAATTGCGTGGGTATTTATATACTTGTTCAGTGTCTGGTTTGTATTCTGAAGAAGTCCAGCCATTTGGCAGATGAAAGCGCTAAATAAACTGTTTTTCCTACTGTGTTGGTGTTTTTCACAATTGCCTTTGATATTTCTGCATACTGTCTACATGAGCTTTGGAAGGTTCTGGAAAGCTTGGCCTCTCATTTGTAAGCATACGTATGTGCCTTCCTGTAAGCTCATATGTTGGACAAATCTCAGTGGCCTTATTTAACATCAAATAACTGTCTCAAAGCAAAATATTTCTCACTGTGTCATTATTAATACCACGCACGTCTGTCTTTTATTAACTTGTCTCTCAAATCACCAAATCTGCATGTTTTAGCCTTTTTTCTGAAGTTGGTTATATATGCTGCAAAAGTTTCACCAAGTTTTTGATCTTTTGTGTAAAGTAAGTGCCCTTCCTTTGTAATATTCATTTGGAGGTTACACATTTGTTTAAATTCACATTTTAAGTACTCAAGGTCTTCTTGCATTTCAGACAGTATCACAATGTGGCAGTCTTCCCCCTCCCCTGCAAACACAGCAGGTGCATACACAAATGAACGCTCTCTTTCTATGCCTTCTGAACCAGCTAAATTAAGCAGAATAAATGCCTTTGTATGGCTTTGTCAGAAAAAGCAACCTGTATGAAAATATTGTATTCCCGTTCAAACACTCTCCAATTTTGTGCAATATTCTTATCAAACACAAGTGGTGCATTTCTGTGAAATCCTTCTGCCATGCTCAAAGATTATAGTAAAACACAATGCAATCCTGACCCTTGTAATTATGTATGAACATGCACACACACCAGGTACTTGTAATAATATTGAAATGCACAATAAACTGTTTGAAAGACTGTACTCTGCAAAGTATTCTTTGAAATGACTGTACTTTGTGAAATATTCTTTGACATGGCTGTACTTTATGAAATAACTGCATTGTAATACTCCACATACTTGCAAACACTTTGCACACTTTGGCTTATTTTAAATAATTTTAAATAGCTTCAGTTAATGAAGTCGCACAGCAAAAAATACGGTCATTTTCCCTTCTTTGTACATTTTATGTGATTTGGATATTGTTTCAAACATTTTCATAATTATTTTGAATACTTTTATCAATATGTCACAGTATCAGACATTTTGTTTAATAAAAAAATTCATTATGAGCATTCTCAGTATTTTGTTTTATATTCGTAGTGAAAGAAATCATTTAAGCAAGTTTTAGTATCTGGAATTTGTTTCTGGCCTGTTTTGTAAGTCGTTTGAGCAGTTGGGATGATCCAGTCATGTACATTCCCCCATTTCTAACCGGTTGCTTCACGGCTGTAACTCTGGGTCCCAGTCTGACACCATGACACTCTTCTTGTTTACATTAAGAAGATGGCGAGGCCTGGGTGTTCATTTAAGTAGTTTAGTGTATACAAACACATCGGGATGGAGAGCAGGAACACTGAGCTTAAATGAACTATTTAACTAAGTGACTGACTATGTACTTGCGTGCTTTCATTCTGGCTGCTCACTCAAAATGGCACTCTTGCTTGCACATGCTCAGTACTTATATGCACTTATCTCACACACTGATCTAAAGGGGGAATGCACATTCAATTAAAAATACACTTTATTTTATATTTGGTACAAAATCTTCAGTTATTCTGGGCTGGTGTATGAAACTCTAAACAGCAAAAGTACCTTAACTCATTAAAAAAATGTAAGCAGGGAGAAGTTTCAAACCATATTTCTTTACTACAGGAAACAATATCTAAGCATTGTAGAGTAGTCCTCTCCACCAGCACTAAACACCAGTGACAGCAGCTAAGTGTTACCGAAAGTCACTTCAAAAATGTTGGAAGGTAAACGCTTCTGATCTTGTACCCATGGCACAGAAAGCAGCTTTATAATTTATAAAAAATCTTTTGCCCACTAATCCAAATGGGAGTTCACAAAAGGGTCGCTTTTTCATTGGTTTATATTTTTGAACAATAAGCAGCACAAACCTCAGATGTCTGCCATTATTGTCTGGCTGTAACGGTTTTTCAGGTTCAAACATGGTGCAGGTTTAAGATGCAAAATCAAGAGGATAGGGATGTGTCTATGGGGGGAGACATACCTCTGAAAAAACATGGTACAGACTTTTGGACAAAGTTGTGTAATACTACACTGACTAACTTAAAAAGTTAGTAGCACTACAGGGATATCATCACAATGTTTTCTGTACACTGATAAAAATGAAACTGTAATGTCTGTCATTATTGGTTTGAATGTATGGATTCACTTTAGAAGCTCGAAATACTAAAATATCGAAATTCAGTATTTCGAGTCCATAAAGTAGAATCCTGAAAAGAGAGAAACCTCAGAAGCGTGAAATTCAAAATCTCGAATACCAGAAGTTTTGAATTTCACACTTCTGAGGTTTCACTGTGGTTATGGATTCAGGTAAATGTGTATGTGTTAAGGGTTTTGGGTAGGGGCTGTGGTGTGTGTTGTGTGTTTTCTTGCTTGATGTGTGTGTGCAAGGACAATGTAGCTTGTGTGGTGGTATTTTGTGTGTGTTTGTATGTAGTGCGACCTCGGGGTTAGAATATTTAAGTAGACATGGGAGGTGCAGGGGGGCTTGCCCCCCTGCTTTTATGTAGTAGAGAGCTTGTGTTTGTGTGTGGGGAGGAAGGTGTGTGTGTGTGTGTGTGTGTGTTTGTGTGTGTGTGTGTGTGTGTGTGTGTGTGTGTGTGTGTGTGTGTGTGTGTGTGTGTGTGTGTGTGTGTGTGTGTGTGTGTGTGTGTGTGGAATAGAAGCGCGAAATTCAAAATCTCTGGTGTGACAGATTTTGAATTTCGGGCTTTTAAGTTTTTGTTGTTTTAAGGTTTCGACTTTATAGCCTCGAAATACTGAATTTTGATATTTCAATATTTTGAGGATATAAAGTGTATCCATATATATATATATATATATATATATATATATATATATATATATATATGTGTGTGTGTGTGTGTGTGTGTGTGTGTGTCTGTTTGTGTCTGAATGGGGGTACTTGTGCCAACATAATGAATTAGCTGCCTGAGGCGCTTATTTCAGGAAAGTGTCGATTTGTACTATCAGTAATTACTGGAGATTCAGAGACATACAGGCTTATAATAAAATAGCCAAATTTACAGTAAACAATAACAATAAACACACCACTGTCTAGCCCTCAGAGTATTAGATTGGTTACAACTACCACATCACCTAGCTCTTTGTCAGCTAACTATAATGCACAGACTTATCTATAAGCCACAAAATTACCCAGCCTTTACAAATTAATATAATACTAACCCCCCAACAAAAGTTTACACTTTAGGCAAAATCATTAATCAATATAACCAAATCACCGTATACTGCAGGTGACTCTCTAAATTCAAACAGCATAACTAAACTATGGAACCATATCCCACTACCACTAATTTATTCGTAATGTAAACTCATTTAAAACACAACTAAAGCTTCACCTATCAAATCACTGTTATCTGCTGCTATATCTCTCTATGATGACTGATACTGTTATTGTCACCTTGCCATATCATCAAACTATTTCTCTTCCCCAAAATCCTCACCAATACCTGAATAGTTTTACTAGCAGCTCCAAGCTATATACATAGTTTGTGAGACACTACTCACCCTCCTCATTGCTGAATACTTCTAATACAAACCTTATGATGGACATATTTAATTACTCTAAACCTGCAGAATACCTCGCCTGTTATCTAAAATATTAACATTTTCTGCCCTACTAAGTTCCTTGCCTCACTTCTCTTTCTTTGATTTTTTGTTATTTAATATTTGTTTATTGTGAAAGTCCAACTGGGACAGGGCCTATTTTTCATGGAGGCCTGGGGAGAAACATTCCAGATGCATGTCTAGAAGAAAAATTGAGCACCCAGAGGAAACCCATGCAAACGTAGGGAGGACATACAGATTCCACACAGAAGGCACCCCAGCTAAGAATCGAACCAAAGAACCTGCTGTTGTGCAGCAACAATGTTAACCACTGTACCACTACACCACACTAGTCACAAAGTTTAGTACCTATTTCACAAACCTACTGATACACCTCTTCAATTGATCAATGTTCAACATCTTCTGAATGCATAAATATCTTTTATACTAGAATAATTTATTTTATTTCATATGAATGTAGTGTAATTA
>NC_056737.1:1006381403-1006453903 GCF_019279795.1 Protopterus annectens
ATTACTAGCCTTCGATCCAAATGTCTTCTTGGCCTCTTCTCATGCCATTGCCTTTTCCTGTCCAGTTATTTGTTCCCAATACTCTGGTTCCTTTGACAGCTTCCTCCAGTAAATTCCAGCCCCCTCTTGCCTATTCTGTGTCCCTAATTGCAGTCATCCCTATAGGGAGAATATTCTTTCTCCATTCCCGTGTTGGCCTAGTTTTTAGAATACTTTCTGCTACTTTAAGAAGATGATATGCTGTATGAGTCTTGTTGTTCTCCTTAAGGATCGATGTCCAAAATCCCACTTTTTCCTTATTTCTTGAATTACTCCCTGCTTCATTACCATCCATTTCCTCTTTGACTTGTAGCTTTCTGCTTGTGTTATGCACAAGAGTCTTAACTGTGTATCTCTAAAATATCCCTTCAAATTGGGTGATCCTAAACATCCTTACTGAACTGGGAGGATCAACTTATCCCACATGACACTTTCTTAATTACTGTCCACAACGTCTCTGGTTGCTGAAAATATGCCTTTTTTGTGTATAAAATTAAAGGCACTAAACCATTTTTACTGCGTGCACCTCACCAAACATATCCTTAGGTAAGAGCTTCTAGTTTCTCAGTTTTTGCATTATCTTTTGTTTAGTCTCTTCCCACATATCCGTCACTGCCACACCAGTCATTTTTAATCCACCCTCCTAAATATTTCATTTTATCATGCCCCCATAAATATGGGTATTGCTGAACAAATGTATGTATTGGTACATATTTTGCAGCTGTAGCCTTTGCTTTAGCTTCATTAATTCTATACCTCCCCCCCAAAAAATGGAACTGTCTCGGAATGTTTTTTTTAATACTGATATGTCCTTTTTTGGTTCTAGCAGGTACAAAATAATATCATCTGCAAATAAAGTCAACTTTTCTTGAACACCATGCCAATTATACCCTTACATTTCTGAATCCCTTATTTTCTTTGTCAACGGTTCTATATATAGGTTCATAGGTTCATAGGTAGGTACTAGGCTATCGATGCTGGGGCCTATACAAGCCCAGCCAAAAAGGTACCCTAGCTTTTGCCACCCAAGAAAATTATTTCCCTGTGCCACTGTCGAGAAGAGCCACAGAAGTGATCCCCGCGGTGAATTTCCTTTTTCCCATCCAATCATCAAGATTTTTCTTGAAGAGTGCTAATATGGAGCTTTGTTTGATATAGATATATAGTTTGTTCCAGAGTATGGGAAGTCTCTGGGACAGGAATCTATCCCTCCAGCATGTTCTGTTTATTGTGGTGACAAAGTTTAGGTCCCTAGAGCGTGTAGCTCGGAGGGATTGGGATTTCTTTAAGTGAAGCATGTTCAACAGCTCTGGGTTTGAGATAGCTTTGTATGTTAGGCAGAGATCACCTCTGAGTAGGCGATATGCAATGGAGTAAAGCTGGAGTTTTTTGAGATGGTCTGCATAGGGCATCTGTTTGAGGCTGGTAATCCTCTTTGAGAGGTATTTCTGCGGCCTTTTCAGTTGTTGTAGATGTCTTGTGAGGTACAAACCAAAAGGGGCTTTGTACTTTATAATGGGTCTAATGAGTGATGAGTAGAGGGGAACAATGACCTCTTTTTTCCTCGATGAGAAACCTTTTGTCATGATGTGTGCCATGTAGAAGGATTTTCTGACTACTGTGGTGATGTGATTATCAAAGGAGAGTCTACTGTCCACCTGTGTCCCAAGGTCACTTATCATACTTTCAGTGTTAAGTAGACTACCGCCTATGTGGTAGTTCATGGGTTCAGAGTTTTTACCAAAGGAGATAACAGTGCACTTTTTGGCATTGAGCTTGAGGCCATGGATTTGACACTAGGCATCTATCTCAGTGAGACCCCTTTTGCAGGATGTCCACATCGTTAGGAGTTTCAATTATGGCTCCTAGTTTACAGTCATTTGCGAACTTCATTAGCCAAAGACCTTCTGTGTTAGCCTGTACTTCAGAGAAGTAGATACCAAACAGGAGAGGACCCAGGACTGAACCCTGTGGTACTCCACTTATCACTGGTCTGAAGTCAGATTTGCAGTCTGCTACTTTCACAGTGTGGGTTCTGTCACAGTGTGGGTTCTGTCATATAATGCAAATAACAATGGGAAAGAGGACAAACGTGGATACCTCTACCTGGTTCTACTGTTCAGGCACAACTTATCAGAGAGGAACCCTTCCACTGTGATTTTTTTTTCTGTGATTCCTCATATATCCTTCTAATTAACCTTATTATTGAATCAGGAAATACAAACGCTTCCACTGCCCTACTCATAAAATCTAAGTTTACTCTATTAAATGCTTTCTCTACATCAAGACCTACCAGTAACAGTGTGTTTTCTTGCATTCTGCTTCCCTCTGGATCATTGTTTTGTTAATGTTGTCAAATGTTTGCCTCCCCTCCACAAAACCACAGTGGTCCATATCTATCAGTTTTGGCATCACATTGCCATTCTTTTAGCTGTTACAGACATAAACAGTTCATAATTAGGACTATAACATTTTAAGACTGAGGAAAGCGTGGTATCTATTTCTCACATTTCCTAACAATTGCATCTCAGATGTATGTACAGAAGATCACTGAGGCTTTTGTGGGGCTGTGACAGTCTGATCATTGAACTGTTGGCACAATCACACCTCAGAGGTGTGCATACACCATCACTATAACTTATGTAGGGGCAATGTGCTGCCCAGCAACAATAGGCAAGAAAACATGACTGTGATTTTGTTCTCTTTTCTCACAAGCACGTATCACGACATGTATACAGCTGACGAAGTTTGAGAGGTGGGAGTAAGGAGCAATATTGTGAATATACATCTGAGATCAGCAAGTTAAAATACGTATGTATGTTTTAGTTGTCAGATGGATGCACAGAATGTAGCTTTTGGGGATGGAGGTGAAGAGCCAAGCTGTATGATGTGTGATGGCAGCAACCTGAAATATCTGAATGAGGTCATTTATTCATTCACTTTTATCCCAATCTAACATCAAAGGGATACACAAAAGGTGACTATCTTTTTTTCTCATTTGACAGGGAGTCAGACACTTTTCCAAGCTATGATTCATCTCTTTGCAAGCATTTATCTTCTCAGTTTATTGGGAACTACTTTTCTGTTAACTTTGATCATTAAGCCTTGAGCATAACTTATTTCTTCAATGACAAAAAAAATATAAGAATGCATTTCTTTATTTAGCTGTGATTTTGTCCACGCCATAATTGTAACAAAAGACTCTGAAAAAATCTAACATGTACCTGATTGTGTCTATAATTCTCTAACTTCTGAGGCCCAGACATCCTCCAGACTATCTATTGATTCTTTTATTTCCTCCACACTTATTAGATTGCAGTCTTGGCCATTTAGGGAGTGGTCGGAAGATGCAGTAAGACTGAATTTATTTCTTTAGCCGTAATTTTTGTTCAAGGCATCTCTGGCTCAAAAAGTATGAAAAAAGCAGCTCATTATATCTAGAACCTGATGGCTTCTGGGGTGCTAAGACCTCAAGCCTAATTTAAGTATTTTCACCTCATTTATTATAGGGTAGTCTTGGTCAGTTAGGACATGTATTATGGGGTAGTCTTGGTCAGTTAGGTCATTTATTATAGGGTAGTCTTGGTCAGTTAGGACATGTATTATGGAGTAGTCTTGGTCAGTTAGGTCATTTATTATGGGGTAGTCTTGGTCAGTTAGGTCATTTATTATGGGGTAGTCTTGGTCAGTTAGGATATAGTAAAAGGATGCAGAAAAATCTGAAGAGTCCAACAAAGTATGAGAAAACAAGAAAAAAGTAATCTGAATGATATAATGATATGGCAAGGCCAGGATGAGGGGGGGGTGCACTGGTGGTATGCAGTGAAAGGCCCATGGAATAATTTCCTAGGGGTTTCATTTCAGTAAAGGCCAGATTTAAAATATCCTGTAATGCCAGGGACAGCCCCATTTCAATTCATCACACTGTATATATATATATATATATATATATATATATATATATATATATATATATAGTTTTTTACTCTCCATAAAACATTTTATCACACTGTAACATCTGGATAAGGAAAAAAACATGTAATATGATTGATTTTATTGGATTTCTGGTATACATTTCTTTTGATTGTCTCTTTATTTACTACTATGTATCATATACCTGGTTGTAAATTAGTATTAAACATGCCCTTGTAGACACCCTTCTCAAGCTGTTTAATTTTAGTTTAGCTACTGGATTTGCCCCTGATGAGGGATATACTTCAGTGATGATGCCCCTCCATAAGGGTGGCCTTACAACTGAGCTGATCAGTTAATGTCCTATCAGCCTTACAAGCCTCATCTGCAAAATTGAGGGGTGTATCATATCTAACTTCATAAACTGTGATATCAAGACTCCTGTTTGACTTGACCTCCAACAATTTCACTTTGTGAAGGGCAGATCCTGACCATTTACTCACTCAAACTTCTTCAAAAGGGTTACAAAGGCTGTGGATGGTGGCTATGCAATACAAGTGATGTGTCTTGGTCTGGCAAAGGTCTTCAGCACCATTCCCCATGCTGACATAATACAAAAGCTGATTACTTTAAATATCAACCCAGATGGATAGCAAACTGGATGAAAGACAAGACCCACACAGTGCAAGTTCCATATGCCTTATCAGTAGGTATGAAAGTGGCCAGTAGTGTCCTTCAGGGCTCAGTGTTGGGGTATCTACATTTAGGTATTCACTTCTCAGATCTCCAAGTGGAGAGCCAAGACCTCTGGCTAACAAAGCTTGCAGGTGACTGCAGGTTGTTGTTAAGCTACTCTATCCCATTTATACCTTCCTGAATGAGATCTCCCTAATAAACCCTTGGTGAATTAAAAATGAGCTCAAACTAAATGCCAAAAAGTGTAGTATCACTTTTGGTTGGCAATACCTCCACACCACTAGTAATGTCTTTCAGCTTTTCCTGGTTAGGGGTCGCCACAGCGGAACTCCGGTCCGCTAATGATTGGCAATGGATTTTTATGGTGTCGAGTTGCCAGCCTGACACCCAATCTTCAAAAAAGGCATGCCCATTCATGCACGCACCTACCTGTATGTCTTTAACGTCACTCGACCGTGGGGATGACATACAGACTCCACACCACTACAATATGAAAATGGTGTCAGGGACCTAGATACTTGGATTGATAACTCCCTCCCTCCCTTCTGACCATAATGTGACAGTAATCATCATTAAATCATTTTATTTAGCCCACCTAAGTGCCAAGGGAATATTATGACAGTCTGAAGAAGTAATCAGTCCCTTCTACTCAGCATTGATGAGGACAGTTATGGAGCATAAAACTCCCTTTGGGATGTATGTCATTAATGATATTAAACAATCAGCAAGACCCCAAAGGTTCCTAACCAAACAGCCCACAAGCCTAAAGTCCCTGAGCTACCAAGATATGCTGGAAGTTCTATGCCCTTATTCAGTGTCTTACAGACTTTTGGAGGGAGATCTGTCTTGCATACTGCATCATTGGAGACCCAGTTGTCCTGGGCTTCCTGTTTCATCATAAGTCCCACATCTCCAGCAATACTAGAACCAAAGACATAAATCTTCACCAGCAGATAAATACAAAAGAGTGGAGAGACATGCTTATAAGGTGGCACCTCTGAAATCTTTGCAATCAACTTCCACTACAAGTAATTTAGTGTGATTCACTACCTACTTAAAACATAAACTAGTGACTGAGAAAGGAGGTTCTGCCTGAGGGAGGGTACTTACAAGGCGTGAATGGTCATAAAATGTGTTGGTCTTGGAATATCTATGAATATCTATGAATCAAAACAGTTTTTATGGCTTATACTCATAGATTGCCCAGAAATTCTGCCTATCCCCATAATGATCCTGAATAGCATAAAGTAAGAAAGTGAATGAAGAATTAAATACAGCAGAATAATTACTATATTAGAAGTCAGTGTGGCTCCAGTGAAATGTACCTTTCTGGAAAATTCTGCTTAAATAGGTTAGCCAAAGCCCGTTATGGTACTCGGTAGGAGAAAGGCAATAAACATGTAGGTCTGTTCAGACTTATGTAAATTAAACTTTACTTGTAAAGCATACGTGTGTGTGTGTGTGTGTGTGTGTGTGTGTGTGTGTGTATGTGTGTGTGTGTGTGTGTGTGTGTGTGTGTGTGTGTGTGTGTGATGAAAGAACAAACATGGCAGGGCTAGCCACACAGAAGTGTGAATGTTAGTTCTCAATGATTATTGCTGTTGAAGTGACACTCCAACCCCATGTGCAAAATGGAAAAAAGGGGTTGTGGGTGGCTGGATGGCTGGATAGATGGATTGTAGAGGATACATTTCAGCTGTATGAAGTCACATGTGAATGTAATGCTTATTGTGTAAACTGGTTTTGCTGCTATTGATACTGGCTTGTGGCTGAAGAGTCAATACATCAGCCCACTAGCAATAAGTAAATAAACAGATAAATAAACTGTTCACAATTTTGCAGAATTCCGCAGTTTTTTTCTCATATTTTGTCTCTCAAAAATAAAAATGCTTGATTTTCTAGTAAAACACTCAGGACCATCATAGATTTCAACTCTCCAGAGTTTTACAGACTGTCCAGCTTAATGACTCATATTTCTAGTCTGTTTTTCATAAAATGTGTGGTTTTCTGGTAAACCAATGAGGCTTCTACTCTCTAGATAGTGAGATATTTGAGTATGAGTCTCCACAGCCTTCAGAAAATCCATGTTAATGTAAAACTTGTTATTCTAGCAGTTTTATAAGTTCATAAGAGCAATATATAAAATAAATTGCTGAATTTTGGCTTTTATCCCCTCCTCCATTATTTTTGGGTTTGTCCAGAATTCTTACGCAAAAGCTAATAGTTATGCAGAGGATTATTTTTAGTCACAAATGCAACCTATTAAAGATTTACACTTCTAATGTTTAGAAAATTCTATGAAAATTTTAAGTAAACAAATAATGTTTAAATTTGTCCCTGATTTTCAGCTTTCATTCCCATGCTATTTTTGCATTTGTCCAAAATTCTTGAAGAAAGCAGATGATTGGTGATATTCAGAAATACTTGCAGAGGCATTTCTACAGTAACTGCACATTCAGGCAGCTGGAAAAAGGACATTTATTACCCAGAAATGTCAGTGTTAATGTTTCCTTGTAATCACTACTTTGTCAGCAGTTTCTGGGCACATTGGGCACCTGTTAAAAGTGGGGAAGTGTTCTCACCTCCACTACCCTATGGTTCCAGCACCCAGGATCATTAAGTCATCAAGCAGAAATACTCAAAATGTAAACTGTCAAAAAACAAAAAAAACAAAAAAACAATAAATGACTTAAACTTTTCCTTTGCCCCTGTACCTCAACACCCCGTGAAAAGTATATATATATATATATATATATCTATATATATATATATATATATATATATATATATATATATATATATATTTTTTTTTTTATATGAATTCCAAGATCACAGTACAGTGAGGAAAGGGACACATTTTCTTATTACCACTGTACTACAATCTCATACAGAAATAAAAGTCAATATGGGCAATCAGCTAATTTCCAGTTACACAAGATGGCTTTTATTCTGCTCAACAAAAATAGTTTGACAAAACAAATGTAGATACATAGATTCATATAGTGTGTGTGTGTGTGTGTGTGTGTGTGTGTGTGTGTGTGTGTGTGTGTGTGTGTGTGTGTGTGTGTGTGTGTGTGTGCATGTATATGCATCTATCAAGCTACATATATATATATATATATATATATATATATATATATATGGGTCCACTTTGTAATTTCAAAATACTGAAATCCTGAATTTCAGTATTTCAAAATTACATACCCAAAATCACATAATCATGAAAACACAGAAGCGCGAAATTCAGAATCCCGAAGCACGAAGATGTTGAATTTCGTGCTTCTAGTGGTGCGGTGTGTGAACGGATGGGTGGAAGTTTAGGTAAGTATGTATGTGTATGTGTGTTCGTTAGGGGCTTTAGTGTGTGTCAGTGTGTGTTGTGACTGTGATCTGTGTGTGTGAGTGACTGTTAAATGTGTGGGTGTGAGTTTCCATTGTGTGTCTGCTTGTGCGATCTCGGACTTAGCATATTTAAGTAGGGGGTGTGTGGGGGGTGCAGGGGGCTTGCCCCCCTGCTTATCTGTAATGCAGGATTATCTGTTGATTGTGGCGGGAAGTTGTGTGTATGTGTATGTGTGTGCTGTATGTGTATTGTGTGTTTGGGATTTTAAATTTCGCTGTTATGGGGTTGGGTTTCGGTATTTAGTGTTTTCCGCTTTGTAAGTCCGCAATACTGAAATTCGGGATTTCAGTATTTCGGGATTACATAGTGGACCCATATATATATATATATATATATATATATATATATATATATATATATATATATATATATATATATATATATATAGATACAGTGGATATTAAAAGTGTACACACCCCTGTTAAAATGCCAGGTTTTTGTGATAGAAAAAGAAAGACCACAAAAAATAATTTCAAAATTTTTCCCACCTTTAATGTAACCTATAACCTGTACAATTCAATTGAAAATCAACCAAATCTGTTAGGGTAAAAATATAAAAAATAAAAAATATACACTATCTGGTTGCATAAGTGTGCACATCCTTAAACTAAGGCTTTGTTGAAGCATCTATTGATTTAATTGCAGCATTCAGTCTTCTTGGGTAGGAGTCTATCAGCATGGCACATCTTGACTTGACAATATTTGCCCACTCTTCCTTGCAAAAGTGCTCAGATTGCGAGGGCATCTCTTGTGCACAACCCTCTTCAGGTGACCTCAGATTTTCTATTGGATTTACATCTGAGCTCTGGCTAGACCATTCCAAAACTTTAATTTTCTTCTGCTGAAGCCATTCTTTTGTTGATTTGGATGTAAGCTTGGGGTCATTGTCATGTTGAAAGGTGAGATTCCTCTTCATCTTGATCTTTCTAGCAGATGCTTGAAGGATTTGGGCCAAACATGACTGGTATTTGGAATTGTTCATAATTCCCTCCACCTTGATTAAAGCCCCAGTTCCAGCTGAAGAAAAGCAAACCCAAAACATAATACTGCTTCCACCATCCTTCACCGTGTGGGTGGTGCTCGTTTGGTGATGCAAAGTCTTGTTTTTGTGACAAACATATCTTTTGGAATTGTGGCCAAAAACTTCAACAATGGTATCTTCAGACTGTAACACATTTTCCCATATGCTTTTGAGAGACTTGATGCATTGTTTTGCAGTTTTAGCTGGGCCTGGTTGTTTTTCTGTATAAGAAAAGGCTTCCGTCTTGCATCCCTACACCATAGTCCAGACATATGGAGAATACGGGAGATTGTTCTCACATGTAGTACACAACCAGTACTTGCCAGAAATTCCTGAAAATTTTGAAATTATTTATTGTGGTCTTATTTTTTTACACAAACACATGGCATTTTAATAGGGGAGTGTACACTTTTTATATCCACTGAATGTATGTTTTTTATATATATATATATATATATATATATATATATATATATATATATATATATATGGATTCCCTTCACAAGATCAAAGTTTCAAAACTTCGAGCTGCAAATCGTTGAGACCATAAAATCACAGTTTTGAAACTTCGAACATTTCAAATGGAGATCACTGTACAGTTTGGAATGGGAAATTTACCATTTTTCTCACTGTAGTATGATCTCAGAGTTGATATATTTATTTAGTAGGGGGTGTAGGGGGGGGGTTGTCACCTGCAAAAATGTAAAAAAAATGTTTTTGTTTTTATTTTTTTTTAATTACAGTTTGAAGTTTCAAAGCTTTGATCTTATGGTCTCAACCATTTGCAGTTCAACGTTTTGAAAACTCAAGCTTGTGAAGTGGATCCATCCATCCAGATATATATATATATATATATAGATAGATATCTGGATCCACTTTTAAATGTTGAAATTCTGTAATCTCGACTTTTAAAACAACATACGTAAAACATCAAGATTTCAGAATCTCGACATTTAAAAGTGTGTTCAAAAAAGACAGAATCTTGACATTTAAAATTGTGTTTAAAAAAAAAAAAGACAGAGACTTTTAATAAAGTGCAAGCCCCCCTGTGCCCCATACACTCCCCCGTACTTAAATATACCAACTCGCAGATCGTGCTACAGTGGAGAGAACGGTAATCCTCCTGTAGAACTTGCCATTCTCTTCACTGGAGTGTGATCTCGGACTTGATATATTTAAGTAGTGGGGTGTGGGGGGTGCAGGGAGACTTGCTCCCCTGAAAACAGTTTCTTTTACTTTATTTTTTTAACCTTCTTTAAATGTTGAGATTCTGAAATCTTGATGTTTTGGGTACTTTTTTAAAAATCGAGATGTTTTTTAAAAGTGGACCCATATAGCTATCTATCTATATATATATATATGGGTCTACTTCATTTGATCGAAATGCCATTTGACCTAAACCCATTTGATCGAAAACGAGTATTCAAGGCAAATAACAGGGATTTGTTCCCATCCCCAATGTTGTGTGACCCTGGAGTTGGGGGAGTGGGGGGCTTCATCCCCCTACCCAGTTTCCTTCAAAAGAAGAAAACTAAAAAAAATACAGATTTTAAATGAAAATAGGTGGGGGGCTTTGCCCCCTACACTGCCCAATTTGGGAGCTATGCCCCCCAAACCCCCAAACTATATATACCAACTCCAGGGTCGCACTACATTGGGGAGGGGGACAAATCCCAGTTTTATGCCTTGAATACTGGTTTTCGATCAAATGAGCTTTCGATCAAATGGGTTTAGGTCAAATGGTCTTTTGATCATATGAAGTAGACCCATATATATATATATATATATATATATATATATATATATATATATATATAGAGAGAGAGAGAGAGAGAGAGATAGAGATATATAGATATGTATATAGATATAGATATATATGTGTGTATATAGGTAAACATTTATATAGAGAAAGATACATAGATACGTCTGTATCTGGGTCCCTATCATCTCTATAACAACACTGAAAATGCATTACACTGAAAAGGATAGTACTGTATAGAATTGTGTAGCATTTATGCCATGGTGTTATTTCTTGCCATAGAAGGTAATAGGGAAGTGAGTCTGACACAGTATGTGTAAATTGTGATGGTCAGCATCATGTTGTACCCCCATATCTGTACATGTCCATGTTTGTGATAGCGACATCTTGTTGTACCCCCAGAGCTGTACATATCCGTGTTTGTGATGGTCAGCATAATGTTATACCCCCAGATCTGTACACATCTGTGCTTGTGATGGTCAGCATCATGTTCTACCCCCAGATCTGTACATGTCCATGTTTGTGATGGTTAGCATGATGTTCTACCCCAGATCCGTACATATCCATGTTTGTGATGGTCAGCATCATGTTGTACCTCCAGATCTGTACATGTTTGTGTTTGTGATGGTCAACATCATGTTGTACCCCCAGATCTGTAGATGTCTGTGTTTGTGATGGTCAGCATCATGTTGTACCCACAGATCTGTACATGTCCATGTTTGTGATGGTCATGATGTTGTACCCCCAGATCTGTACATGTCCATGTTTGTGATAGTCAGCACCAAGTTGTACCCCCCCAGATCTGTAGATGTCTGTGTTTGTGATGGTCATCATCATGTTTTACCCCAGATCTGTAGAGGTTCATTTTTGTGATGTCAGCATAATGTTGTACCCCCAGATCTGTAGATGTCCGTGTTTGTGATGGTCAGCATCATGTTGTACCCCAAGATCTGCAGATGTCTGTGTTTGTGATGGTCAGCATCATGTTGTACTGCAGATTTGTATATGTCTGTGTTTCTGATGGTCAACATCATGTTGTACCCCAGATCTGTAGAAGTCTGTGTTTGTGATGGTCAACATCATGTAGCCACAGATCTGTAGATGTCCGTATTTATATCCCATGAAAAACAAAATGAAGTGCGGGTGCAAGTCCAAGCCACACCACGAATCCACAAATGAAAAATAAACGCTGATGTTTAACGCTAGTTTATTTTCAGTAAAAATGCGTTTTCACCGCTGAAAAAGCCAGCAGCTTCCTCAGAACAAATACAAAGTATCAACCGCCAAACTGTTTAAGTATAGACAGGAAATGCATAAATTCTCATCATTTCCTGTTCTGGCGTGAATACTTAATACGTCCAAATAGGAAACTTAACTGCCTACTGACAGCCAGAAGGAATTTCCTCTGGAAATAAAAGCGTGATACCGATACAAAGGGTTTCCAGTACTTTGTTCGTGTGTTTATATCCCAGATCTGAAGATGTCTGTGTTTGTGATGGTCAGCATCATGTTATACCCCCAGAGCTATACATGTCCATGTCTGTGATGGTTAGCATCATGGTGTACCCCCAGATATATAGATGTCAGTGTTTCTGATGGTCATTATCATGTTATACCTCCTGATCGGTACATGTCCATGTTTGTGATGGTCAGCATCATGTTGTATCCCCAGATCTGTACATGTTTGTGTTTGTGACGGTCAGCATCATGTTGTACCCCTAGATCTGTACATGTCAATGTTTGTGATGGTTAGCATCATGTTGTATCACCAGAGCTGTACATGTCCATGTTTGTGATGGTCAGCATCATGATGTACCTCAGATCTGTACATTTATGTCCATGTTTGTGATAGTCAGCATCATGTTATACCTCCAGATCTATAGATGTCCGTGTTTGTGATGGTCAGCATCATGTTGTACCCCCATATCTGTACATGTCTGTGTCTGTGATGATCAGCATCATGTTGTACCCCTGATCTGTACATGTCCATGTTTATATCCCCAAATCTGTACGTGTCCATGTTTGTGAAGGTCAGCATAATGCTGTACCCCCAAATCTTTGCATATCAATGTTTGTGATGGTCAGCATAATGTTATACCCCCAGATCTGTAGATGTCTTTGTTTGTGATGGTCAACATCATGTTGTACCCCCAGATCTGTACATGTCCATGTTTGTGATGGTCTGCATCATGTTGTACCCCCAGATCTTTAGTTGTCCGTGTTTGTGATGGTCAGCATCATGTTCTACTCCAGATCTGTACATTTCCATCATGTTTGTGATGGTGAGCATTATTTTGTAACCTCAGATCTGTAGATGTCCGTGTTTGTGATGGTCAGCATCATGTTCTACCCCAGATCTGTCCATATCCATGTTTATGATGGTCAGCATCATGTTGTACCAACAGATCTATAGATGTCTATGTTTGTGATGGTCAGCATCATGTTATACCCCCAGATCTGTACATGTCCGTGTTTGTGATGGTCAGAATCATGTTATACCTCAAAGCTGTACATGTCAATGTTTGTGATGGTCAGCATTATGTTCTACCCCCAGATCTGTACATGTCCATGTTTGTGATGGCCAGCATCATGTTGTACCTCCATATCTGTAAATATCCATGTTTGTGATGGTCAGCACCATGTTATACCCTCTGATCGGTACATGTCCGTGTTTGTGATGGTCAGTATTATGTTATATCCCCTGATTGGTACATATCTGTGTTTGGATGGTCATCATCATTTTGTACTCCAAATCTGTACATGTCTGTGCTTGTGATGGTCAGCATCATTTTGTACCTTCAGATCTATAGATGTCAGTGTCAGTGTTTATGATGGTCAGTATCATGTTATACACCCAGATCTGTAAATGTCCATGTTTGTGATAGACAGCACCATGTTATACCTCCAGATCTGTACATGTCAGTGTTTGTGATTATCAGCATCATGTTATACCCCCAGAGCTGTACATGTCCTCATTTTTGATGGTCAGCATCATGTTATACCCCCAGATCTGTACATGTCAGTATTTGTGATAGTCAGTATCATGTTATACCCCCAGATCTGTACATGTCCATGTTTGTGATGTTCAGCATCATGTTGTGCCCCCATATCTGTACAGGTCCATGTTTGTGATTATCAGTAACATTTTATACCCCCAGATCTGTACATGTCCGTGTCTGTGATGGTCAGCATCATGATGTTCCTCAGATCTGTACATATCCATGTTGGTGATGGCCAGCATCATGATGTACCTCTGATCTGCACATGTCCATGTTTGTGATGGTCAGCATCATGTTGTACCCCCAGATCTGTACAAGTCTCTGTTTGTGATGGTCAGCATCATGTTATACCCCCAGATCTGTACATGTCAGTGTGTGTGATGGTCAGCATCATGTTGTACCTCCAGAGCTGTACATGTCAGTGTTTGTGATGGTCAGCATCATGTTGTACCCCCAGCGCTGTACATGTCAGTCTTTGTGATGGCCAGAATCATGTTATACCTCCAGATCTGTAGATGTCCATGTTTCTGATGGTCAGCATCATGTTATACCCCCTGATCAGTACATGTCTGTGTTTGTGATGGTCAGTATTATGTTATATCCCCTGATTGGTACATATCTGTGTTTGGATGGTCATCATCATGTTGTACTCCAAATCTGTACATGTCTGTGCTTGTGAGGGTCAGCATCATTTTGTACCTCCAGATCTATAGATGTCAGTGTCAGTGTTTATGATGGTCAGTATCATGGTATACCCCCAGATCAGTAAATGTCCATGTTTGTGATGGTCAGCACCATGTTATACCTCCAGATCTGTACATGTCAGTGTCTGTGATTATCAGCATCAAGTTATACCCCCAGATCTGTACATGTCCATGTTTTTGATGGTCAGCATCATGTTATACCCCCAGATCTGTATATGTCAGTATTTGTGATAGTCAGTATCATGTTATACCCCCAGATCTGTACATGTCCATGTTTGTGATGTTCAGCATCATGTTGTGCCCCCATATCTGTACAGGTCCATGTTTGCGATGATCAGTATCATTTTATACCCCCAGATCTGTACATGTCAGTGTGTGTGATGGTCAGCATCATGTTGTACCCCCAGAGCTGTACATGTCAGTGTTTGTGATGGTCAGCATCATGTTGTACCCCCAGAACTGTACATGTCAGTGTTTGTGATGGTCAGCATCATGTTGTACCCCCAGAGCGGTACATGTCCATGCTTGTGATGGTCAGCATAATGTTCTACCCCCAGAGCTGTACATGTCAGTGTTTGTGATGGTCATCATCATGTTGTTACCCCCAGATCTGTACAAGTCTCTGTTTGTGATGGTCAGCATCATGTTGTACCCCCAGAGCTGTACATGTCAGTGTTTGTGATGGTCAGCATCATGTTGTACCCCCAGAGCTGTACATATCTGTGTTTGTGATGATAAGCATAATGTTATACCCCCAGATCTGTACATGTCAGTGTTTGTGATGGTCAGCATCATGTTGTACCCCCAGAGCTGTACATACCTATGTTTGTGATGATCAGCATAATGTTATACCTCCAGATATGTACATGTCAGTGTTTGTGATGGTCAGCATCATGTTGTACCCCCAGATCTGTACATGTCAGTCTTTGTGATGGTCAGCATCATGTTGTACCCCCAGAGCTGTACATGTCAGTGTTTGTGATGGTCAGCATCATGTTGTACCCCCAGAGCTGTACATGTCAGTGTTTGTGATGGTCAGCATTATGTTGTACCCCTAGAGCTGTACATGTCAGTGTTTGTGGTGGTCAGCATCATGTTGTACCCCCCAGAGCTGTACATGTCAGTGTTTGTGATGGTCAGCATCATGTTGTACCCCCAGAGCTGTACATGTCAGTGTTTGTGACGGTCAGCATCATGTTGTACCCCCAGAGCTGTACATGTCCTTATTTGCTCTTAAGCACTGACTTACTGTATGTGCTGTGTTTTTCTTTCCCCATGGTTGTGTGAACATGCAGTTTGTGTATATAAATAAGGGGTGTATGGGTGCAGGGGGATTGCCTCCTTGCAAAAACATGTTTTTAGGGTATATTCCTTGTGGAGAATGTTTTCAGTGCTATGGGGTTTTAGTGATATGGGTTTGACCTTATGGCTTTCAGTGTAATGAGTTTTCAGTTTTTTGTCATAGACCTGTAGATATAATAAGTGTATATATATATATATATATATATATATATATATATATATATATATATATACATGGTTTCACTTCAGTATCTCAAAATAATTATACACTGAAGTTCTAATGGCTGATGCCGAACGCTGAAGTTTGAGAATTTTCCAAAATACTAAAGTGGTCCATAAAAAAAAAATAAACAATACAGACAACATATATGCAGGGGGCAAGCTCCCCTGCACCCCCACCCCCTACTTAAATATACCAACTGCAAGATCGTGCTACAGTGGAGGAAAGGGAAATCTCCCATTCCACGCCAAATGCGGAAGCGCAGAACGGGACATTTGTCATGTCCCCACTATTGTGCAATCATGTAGACAGTATATGTAAGTGAGGGGGGTGCAGGGGGCTTGCCTCCCTGCAGAAACAGTAGTTTTATGTGTTATATATTTTTTTTTGCGCCGCTTCAGTATTTCGAAATACTGAAAGTTTGGCATTCTGATCTTGGTCATTAGAACTTTGTGGTTTCAGTATTTCAAGATACTGAAGTGAAACCATATATAGACACACACACACATATATATGTATATGTATATATGTGTATATATATATATATATATATATATATATATATATATATATATATATATATATATATATATATATATACATACATGGGAAATGGTCTGATACAGCCAACATTGCTACATGTGCAGTGTTTCCAATAGCTGTCAGTTGGTCTGTTCATAGTAATTACAAATCTAAAAGAAAGTGTACTGTAGCATTTATTAGTAATGGCTACTTTAACTGTTAGAGAGATTTCTTAATAGGCTCCAAGGTGGCTAATGTTTCCCGCATGTCATTGTTGGCTAATATAAATCCCAGGTTAGGCAGGGTTAGGATTAAGTCCAGGTTGGCCGAGGTGTATAGATCCGTAGGATGAAATAAAATGAGATTCATAAGTAGACATGTTTGCAAGTTTATGAAGTGACAAGCAGACTGGACAACAGACAAAACAAGTATTATTCTTCTGTATTACACATACAAACAAGCGGTTAAAATGCTTAGCAATATTTCAAATATTACCTGGTATGTTAATGGGCTTCAGGAATACAGTAAGATGGAAATCTTCTGGCATTCCGTTAATAATAAATAGTCTCATATAATATGCATCAAAGAAACATAACTAGCATCTGGTCAGGTGGAGAAAAATTAGTAAAAATCGATTAGCGACATGAGAGCAAAAGGAAATAGCAGGAAAAGATGCAAAGTTGCCATAATAGTAATAAAATCATTAGATATTTGGTTATCGAAATTAACATATGAAGAATATGGGAAACCCTTAGTGATAGAATGCAGTGTCATAAAATAGTAACAATCATTAGCAGACCGGAGTTCCACTGTGGTGACCCCTAACCGGGAAAAGCTAAAAAGACACAACAACACTACTGATTGTCCCTTTTACCAGCAAAATACCATTCACGCTTGAACTCTGTAGTTATTAGTATATTAGATGGGATGAATCACCACAACATCAGGTTGTTGGAAGACTACAGTACTATTTTAGACACAAAGAAAGACTAAAAGCATTAAATTATTCAAGCACGGTTTGATCACAGTATTACATAAAAATCTGACACATACAGACTTGATGACCCCTACAGAATTAAATATCTGAATTACAGGGACTTTACCTTTTTCTCAGTGCTAAGAAATCCTGTTCAGTAATCAACTACATTCTTATAGCAAACTGTGTGGCTAAGGGACAAAGGGATGTACTGTCTAGTCAATACATTTACAATGGCAGCTACATGAGGTATTATTATCAATCAAAAAGATCTGCAAAGCAATTAGTGGGTGGCACTTAAAGTGAGATGGTTAGCTATGCATCATTTAAAAATAAAAAGTATAAACAACAAATCAAAATGTTGGAAGAAACTATCAAAGACTTGACAAAATGGGAAGGAATTTAGACAAGTAAAATCTAAACTGATAGACATATGACACGAGTCATATTATAAGTAAAGAATATTCTAGGATACTGGAGAAGGATCCACTAAAAATGTTGCTAATATTCTAAAAGTCTATAAGGCCAAGAACTGGGTCTCAAAAATAATGAAAAGCAGATGTAGATAGATCTGTATGCAATCTTGCCTCAGTCGTATAATGTTCACATATATAGTTGAACAAACAAGAATACCAGCATTACACAAGAAATAATAATAAAATACCTAACTATTGTTAATAAACAATATATAGTAGGAGAAGATACAGAACAGCTTGTATGAATATAATATGACAAGAAGTTGCAGAACGTATCAATAATCTCAAATAAGGGACCGTGCCAAACCCTTGAAAGTCACAATTGCCTCATTTTTACTAAATCTAGACAAACACATAAAAAAACTAAATCTGTGGCACATTCATTAACTGATCCAACACCATTTTCATCCTTAAGCCCAGCACAGCTACTACACTCAACAAAAATTATAGACTGGTCTTTCTTATTAACATGTTGATACCAAAGACCAAAAGGGTGGCGCAGTGGTACAGCGGCTAATGCTGTCACTTCACAGCAAGAGATTCTCTGGTTCGATTCTCAGCTGGGGTGCCTTCTGTGTGGAGTTTGCAAGTTCTCCCTGCATTCGCATGGGTTTCCTCCGGGTACTCCGGTTTCCTCCCACATTCTAAAGACATGCTTCTGGAACATTTCTCCCTGGGCCTCCGCTGAAAACAGGATCTGTGGAACTTAGTCGGACTTTCCCAGTCAACAAATGTTAAATAAATAATAATAAAAAAAATCACTTTAAAGAATCGGTGGCATACTTCATTTTGGATTTTTCATACTAGTTTTACTAATAACCAGCAAACTCAAGGTAATAATGTCACATTAAAATTATTAAAAGAGTATAATAACCAAAAGATACTATAAAGAAGGCAGCGTGACTCTACATGTGTCCAAGGCTTTGATGGAATATACAATGCAGTAGAAACCATACAGCTTCATACTTTCTTTTATCCAGCTGATAGCAAGCATGTATTGATGTCAGTGGCACAACAAGTTACACACTTGACTTTGCTGCAGGAAGAGCAGAAGGTTGTGGGTTCTGTTAATACTCCAGGTGATTGGGTTGCTGATACCCTTGAATATGTTGTCCTTCATATGAGATGGTAAGCCAAGGTCACATCTGCCCACATTGGTGGTAACTTACGTGAATGCAAAAGCTCTATTGAAAAGACTAAAGGCTTTATTTTTATGCACATCTTTTTAACTGCTTACAACCATTCATCATAAATATTGCATAAACAAAATAATTCAAAATTCAAAATGCACTTGTTCAGAACACATGAATAGAAGATATTAGACTTGTCCGAATAAGAAACGATTACTGATCTTATCCCCAAGCCCCTTTCCACATCCATCTTTTTTATATATTTTTTTCAGACTCCAATTGTCCCATATTTGATTATATAACAATTCATTTCATCTCATATTCCAGTCGATCAATATTTTATCGATTATTTTAGTCTATGTTTTTCTTCCCTTTATAGTAACTACACACTAATTTTTCCACATTTATATTTTTACATACTTTCTTGTCTATCTGATTTTTACATAAATTCCCTACCTTAAGTATACAACAATCTTTCAAAAATGCTCCAGAATTCCTTTTGTATTGCATCTAATATATAACTTGTCTTTCATCTGATTATTTTTCATATTTGCTTTCAATAAAAGCTTTTTTTTTTCTTTCATCAATCTCCCCCCAAAAATAAATAAATAAATAAATAAAAATAAAATAAAATTAAAACAAATAATTTCCAAAACATCTTTGTATAGTTCTAACCTTCCTTTTATCACAATTCTATCTTCTTTTTTTATTTTGCCAATGTCTCACATAATAAAGTATTTACTTTATGATTCCAAACCGATCCTTTCTACTTTTAAAATTTTCATTCCACTTTAGATTCCATTTTTTAATCATTTCATAATGTTGAATTTCAAAATAACCCTTTAGTTCTTTATCTTTTTGTATGTCAAGACTTGTATATATTTGTTCCATAGTATTTTTCCTACATCATTTTGCTCCTTGTGTCTGCATGTGTGTGTGTGTGTGTGTGTGTGTGTGTGTGTGTGTGTGTGTGTGTGTGTGTGTGCAATGATGCCAGAAAAATATATGGTTTGTCAACCCTAAACCCCCTTCTTCCTTCTTACAATACATCCCTCTCCTTTTAACAAGATTTAATCAGGATACCTGCATAAAACTGAAAATAATCTGTAACAATTCTTTCTCAATCTCTTCTCGTATAAATACACTACCATGCCACAATTTACCTAATACAAATGAATGTACTAAATATACTTTCTTAAAATAAAATGGCTCAAAATTCTTCAACATATTAACTGTTTTTATGATATCAGAAACAATCTCCCCATTGATCTTTAATTAATGCATATTCTCCAAGCTTAACCCATAACAACTTAATTTCTGCATAGAAAAATAAAACACCTGCATTTTTTCTTTTCCTCAATATCTTTTACTTTTTTGTTTATTCATATTTAAACCTACTTCGATCATTCACCCCATAACTCTGTTATTTTCTTTACTCCATCCTTTACCATTTGCAATAATTACTAAATCATCTACATAAGACATATACATGAGAATATTTATTCCTGAATCTAAACTTATTTTTCCATCTCCAACTCTTATTTTTAACATTTTATTATTGTAATCATAACTAAAGTGAATATATAACTGGACATACCTGCTTTAATCCCTTACTAATCTTAATTTCATCACTAAAAATGTACATCTATTTTCACACATAACTTTTCAAGTATAGATTCTGCTAAACCTGTAAAGTTCCTACTTCTTACAAAACCCATAGCATTTCACATCATACTATATGCTTTCTCTATATTACATACTGCTATATTACCATTTTCCATTCCTTTTTTTATATTATCTACCATATCCCTAACAAATATTAACAGTTCTTTAATTTCATTTCCTAACCCATAAACACATTCTCTAATCATTCTCTAATCACCAGATCTATAGTTTCATTATTTTTTTTGCATTATTCTCATAGAACTCTTGTAATCCATATTATTCAAAGTTAATGGTCTACAATTTCTCATATTCTCCTTTTCTCCCTTCTTGTATATAAAAGTCAGTATCCCATCACATATCTTATTGTTTCACATTCCTGTCTCAATTCACTCATTCATATCACCACATTTTTTTCTACTTCCATTTCCTGATAATACTTTCATCCTAAATAATTAGGCTCAGGAGATTTTAACATTTTACCACTGTAATATACTATTATAGTCTTCCATTGTTATCCGTCTTTGTATTTTTTTCATTTAAACTATCAGCAATTTCTTTAACTTTCTATAGTATTTTTTCCTTGATAGATACTAATTCTTAACATATGTTTCCATTTTACTAATTAGCCTTTATATTCTGAACCAGTTGCCTTCCTTGATTCTTAATATGTGTGATTCTTTCCTCAAATGTATTTGTTCCCAAAATGATGACACTTCTTCACTTCTCCCCTTTAATAAGTATTTTTATTTAAATATTAAAGACCTTTGCTTTTTCTCATTCTGTTTAATCAACATATTTTTTATTCTTTCTTTTTGTCTTCCATTTATTGTTTCCTCATATTCTTTTATCAATATCTCAGACTCTTGATAACAAAAATCTTTTCTAACTTCATATATTTCTGTTTATGCTTTTCATTACAAATCTGCCAGCAATTATCCATTTCTTCATAAAAATGTAACATAATTAAAAGATCTTGCCACAATGTATCCATTTGTTTCTTAAACAATTCTTCTTCAGAACTCTCCAATGTAATCTTGTATCCCTTTGCCTTTCTTCATTATTTTTTCTCTGTTATATTTGTTGATTTTATAACACAATGATCTTAAAAGTCAGTTTATTATAACTTGAGCAACATTCTCCTGTATTTCTTCCTGTAATATCACATAATCTATACTAGTCTTACTATTTCCTCTCCTATATATATTCACTTTTTCTAATTTTCAGTACTCTACCCTTAGCCATTTTCTTGCAACTTACAATATCTTTATTAATTATTCTTCCATTTTCCACAGATTACAATTAAAATCTCCCATTACATTTATACACATATTTCAAACTGCATATTTCCTTATTTCTTTAAATAAGCATTCCTTCTTCCTACTTTGTGTATATGCAAATAATCATATTATTTCCAAGCATCTATCTCTTTTCTTACATCATAAAAATAACACATCGTCCTCGTTTTACACAATCGCATCCAACATATAACACATCGTCCTCGTTTTACACAATCGCATCCAACATTTTATTTATGGTTTTCTTATCATTATCATCACCGAAGATGCTAATAATATTCGAGACTCAACCCTTAGCCAAATAAAATATTTTATATCACTCCCATTTATCATACACTTTAATATATTGTATCACACCCATTGTTTCTTCAATAATAACATATTTGAATTCATTATCCTGTCTTTGCATCTAGTAAATATTGTTTCTCCCATCTTTGCAATTAGTGATTAGTGAGCAAATATTGTTTCTCCAACTGACAAATCACTTTTTCATAAATTTAGGCTTCAATCTGACTCTTTAGTTGTTGGACTCTAGCTAACTGCATGCACCACTTCTTGAAACTATATTTAGAAGGGGTCCAAAGCTTACTCCAATTTGGCTTGACCATAGAAAGTAGATTCTAGTAGCTTCTTAGCCAACTTTCATTAACCATTTTTTATCTTGGTAGATCAGCCATAATGGGTCAAATATCCACCCAGATAATTTAGGTTTTAAGTTGTCTAAATTTGGACCTGTTGATATAGAATTGTGATCTTATATGGCCACAGTGATTATATTAGAATTTTATAAATATTTCATGAGATTGTTTGAAGTCAAAAATGCATCTAATTTACTGAAGGTTCTCATCTGACAGCTAATAAATGTAAATTCTTTGACATATGGGTTCTGTACTCTCCACCCATCACAGAGACCTCATTTTAAAGTCAATTCTTTCAAAAAGACTGATGTTTTGTGACACTGAATTCCCGGTTGGTATCTGTCTAGTGTAGGCTCAATCACTGTGTTAAAACTCCCATGCAGAATGATATAGTCCTTACGTGTAATGTATTGATCCATAGCACGTGACAGTGACCCCCCCATGAAGTTGTAACATTATTATTCAGCACATAAAAATGTATTAACCAGTATCCAATGTCCGCTTCTCTGCAATGAACAGTGATCCACTTACCTTTATCTTATACTAGACATTCCTCCCTACCTTGCATTGACCTGTGTATTAAAATGGCTACCCCATGCTTGGCAGGCTTAGCACAACTACTTAACACCTGACCTTGCCACCTTCACATTAAACTTTGTTCCTCTTTTTCACCTTTGTTTCTTGTAAAAACACAATGTGTGCACATTGCCTTATCAACCATTGTATAATCATTCTAGCTTTCTCTCATGGAGAGATGCCTTTGACATGCCATGTTGTCAGTGTTATCCTATGATCAGAAAACACATTCTGTCTGTTCATATGACTCTTTAAATTAACAACATTTGTAATTGAAATGTTATTCTTATTGGGGCTTAGATTTTCAAAATGTTTTATATATGCGGATTTTATTCTGTTTGGTCTGATGAACCAGGCTGTATACTTGTAGAAGTGCTAACCTAATAAACAGTATTACCCTGGCCATATATTGGTTCATTTATTTTTATTTTATTTTGGTATTGTGTGAAAATATGCATTCTGTCCATTCATATGACTCTTTAAATTAAACATAGTATTTGTTTTGATTTAACTACCAACAGAGATCACTTACAATTCCCAACAAAATGAAACACGATATAAAGATTTGTTAGGTTGAGCACTAACTAGGATTTGTCTTCTTGTCTGAAACAGTCTTTCAACAGCTAAAGCGTACAAGCCTGTAACTTTGGTATATTATATACAGTTTTCTTTTCCCCTTTTTTGTATATTTATTAACTACCCTAAGTAAATGCTGCAAGTAGGCAAACAATACAGTCCAGTACCTTATTTAACAATTACTTGGCGGTAATTATGTCCCTTATAATCTTTACAATGTCATGTAATGTTTACTCTGTTGTATATATAAAGAAAAAAAAAAGAAAGGCATCTCATATTAACTGTCATTTACACTCATAGTAATACAATCTGTCTCTTCAGTTAGGTAGTTGACTCTCCAAACCAGTTCAAGTCCACTTCTCAAATATCCTCAATAGTTAAATCAGTGCAATTAATGTCTGTATCACCCAAAGGAGACAGAAGGTCCTCTTCACGAGCAGCGCATCTCATTCCCCGTCAGCTCCAAACAGTTTTTGGCAAATTCCACCACAGTTTGCTAATTTTGATATTGGTCTTTGTAGTGGTTGGGTCTATTTTATCTTGTAGAAGGACGTGTTCAGCAAACACGTCTTCATCGACAAGTAAACAGTGAACCCTGTAGTCACTGAATGGCCAAATCAGCAACTTTCTTCTCAGGGGGAAAAAGCGCTTGGCCTAATAAACAAAAAAAAAAGTTCAAACCCTACATTTGCCCCCACACCCCCCCCCCAACTAAATATACCAACTCTGAGAAGGCACTACAGTGGGAAAAAGGGCAAATCCCTGATGACAGAAAGGAACTTTTTTTCCCTTGAGGAAAAAAAGTCACTGATCTGGCTGGTCTGCTATTACAGGGTTTGCTGTTTACTTGTCAATGAAGACGCATTCACTGAACACATCTTTCAACAACATAATATAGACCCTATTGGTTTACCCTTCTTATGTGCAGGAAATTTGGATGGAGTGCTAAAATTTGGCTTTTCTTTCCTTTTACTGTCTGTCCTAGGAGATGGGGGTTTAAGCACATCTGCTTAAGATTTTGATCTGTGTGCATCACTATGGTGGATGTATTGAAATGTTTGCAGATCATTGCAGGATAGCTGGGTATTTCGGATTGACCCCGAAACCCAGTTCAGATGCCCATCTTAACAATGGAGCTAAGGCCTTACTTTTTACAATCTTAATCTAATGTACAGTTACTTTTAAACTGGTATTCAGTTCCCTAACTTGCTTAAGTATTTTTCCTCTATCATTAAAGTCAAAGCATTTGAAATGAAGTGCCTAGGGTAAATGCAATTTACCCTATTTGACTGAATTCTATGAGCTCTTTCAATAAATGGAGGGGACTCCATATTTAAAAATGATTGTAGTTCTTTTTTTATAAGCTTACTTGCATCTACCCCTTCCATTCTTTCAGGCAGGCTCATCACTCACAGATTATTTACTATGGACCTGTTTTCCATCTCACCCATTTTGGTGTCTATTTGTACAGTGTGTGGTTGTAAGTCTGCAATATGCTCAGAGTGCATTGTGGTGATGGCCTTTTATTCCCTCATTTCTGTCTATTGATGGGTTTTGTCAGCTGCAGCTTTTCCAACATTTGCTCATGCCTAGCCTTTGCTGATTTAATTTATTAGCTATCTTCTGTGTTGGCCTGAATCAACTGCATGGTAGAGTCGACTGCTACTCAGATCATTCTTACATGCTCCTGAAGGATTCGCTGGTCGTCTGCCATCATGGTAAGTGAACTGGCTCATTTTCAGGAAAGTCTGTTACACAAAACACTTGAGACTACGTATATTATGCCATCCTACTTCCATTTTTTAAGCTAAACAGGAATTCAAAATCTACATTTAAATGCTCTGTTCACTTGATGCTGATAATTACTCCATCCACTTTCTACATGTGTTTGTGTGCACCTTCCCCACAGAGTATATATATTTTTAAAAAAGTATGTTTTTCACATGAAACACAGTTTTTGGGTCAAACAGTTACAGGATATGTTATTAGACAAGGACAAATGGTATAAAACATTTGTATAACTTCCTCAGATTTGAAATACCTCAGTATGCGGAATGCATGATTGACCATGGCTATTATAACTCACCCACTTAATTAGCCATAGTTGGCATTCCAGTTGCCCAGATTTGGACAGTATGCAATCTTGATAAGGCTGACATTAAAACATAGTATGGACTCATTCTAAATTCTGTTAAGTATGTGTGTGTGTGTGTGTGTGTGTGTGTGTGTGTGTGTGTGTGTGTGTGTGTGTGTGTGTGTGTGTGCATGCACGTGTGGAATATGAGTAAAATGGAATAAGTATCTGATAATCTATTTCTGTTCATTGCTTGCTCATTAAACTCCATGTATACAGGGTGTTCGCAAGGTTAATAGAAAAATCAGCTGTGACTTCTGAATATGGATAGATGGATGGATGGATAGATGGATGGATGGATAGATGGATGGATGGATAGATGGATGGAAGATAATGTACGCCTATCTATGTGATATGAAAGGAAAATTTTAAATTGGTCAAGCAATTGGAAATCATACATTGTGCACCACATTGAAAGGCTTACATACGTAATTTAAAATTTAGAGGTTTATCTATTCTCAGCTTTATTGTTATTAATGGTTACACTTCAATAGCTTAATAATGCACGTTCAGAAAGTGATCAAAATGCCATATATAAAATGGAGTAAAACAGCTTCTGAAGTCATGAAGTCAATAAGATTATCCCAGACTTGTAGACAACACCTCTCAGAAGTCCCAGATATAATAAGCACAAACACAAGGATCCTTAAGGAAATTTGAGGCGATACAGAGCAGAGAGATATACCAGTAACAATGTGAAATAATGGATGCCACAAGTTTTAAAGCATGTGTTACTTTGTCTAGTCCCATAAAAGTATATGTCCTTTATTTTAATCCTTTAAATCATAAGGCTGTACAATAATGTATAGATTTTGGATTTATAGTTGTGAATCTTTCAAGGCTAAACTGCATGCACTTTTTATTTTTATTAAATTTTGGTAAAAGAAATCTGTGCTTAAAACAATGACACTTAAGAATTATCATGAAGATGATCAATAGGATAGAGTAAATGTCCAGACACTGGACCCAAACCGCAGTCAACAACAAACCAGCAAAAACAGTAAATATTCCAAAAATGACAAAGGATTCAGTTCCCAACAGAAATTTATTGTTGTATGTCTTGTCTTAGCACCTCGGCCATTACAGCCTTCAAAGTGCACAAATTTACCAAAAAACACTCCCCTATTTATACATCAGACAAACATTTAATCCAATTAAAAAAACAATCAATTAAATAATTAAACACACATTTTTAAAATGTTAAAGCAGACTTCTCCAATTAACTTCTTTATTTAAACCTCTTGGTGTCAATGTCTGGACCCAAACCAGTTTGGTTTCATCAAGGGCAGATCATGCCTACTCAGTTTGGTGGACTTTTTTGGGATGGTGACCAAAGCAATGGATGAGGGCAAAATCATTCACACTGCCTACCTTGACCTGGCCAAGGCATTTGACACAATAACCCACTCGGGTATTGTTGACAAACTGAAGAGGTTAGGTACAAACCCATATGTCAACTGGTGGATAGCCAACTGGCTCATAGACAGGACTCAGGAAGTTAGAATCAGGAAATCCACCTCTACAAAGAGGCCAGTCACAAGTGGAGTCCTTCAGGTATCAGTTCTTGGACTGCTCCTTTTTGGCATTTACTTCTCTGAAGTCAAGGCCAATGTCACTGCTCTCTGACTGACTAAATTTGCAGATGATTGCAAATTAGGAGCTGTCACTGAATCTCACAGTGACACAGATGTTCTCCAGGAGAGGTGACACAGACAAACAACTGGTTTCAGAGTCATGGACTAAAACTAAATGCCAAGAAATGCACAATAATATCCATTAGGAAGTCATCTATCCCTAGTAACTGTCATATTGACAACACACCCCTTAGAGTTGACCCAAATGTCAGGGACTTAGGGACACACATGGATAGTAATCCAGCCTTTGATCATCACATGTCAACAGTGGTGAGGAAATCATTCTATGATGCGCAACTTATAAACAAAGGTATGGCATCTAAGTCCAAGGAAGTCAATGTTCCACTGTATTTGGCATTCATCAGACCTATCATTGAGTACAATGCATCTTTGGGATGTACCTATCCAGGCATATCCAACAACTGGAACGGCCACAGAGGTTCTTATCTAAAAGAATACAGGGCATAATTAATATGTCCTATGCAGACTGCCTCAAGGCCCTATTCCTGTATTCTGTCTCCTACAGACTTTTGGCATACAGGGTATTGTCAGACCTCACTCTGATGGACCTGCATATCCACAAAACAAACAGTAGCAAATGTATCCATTCTAAAGACTTAAACCTTGCCTGTGATATAAATAGGACTTCTTGGAGCAATAGGTATGTATCCCAAAGACTACTCAGTCTATGGAACAGGCTCCCCATCCATGTGAAGCAGAGTTCCTCCTGAACCCAATTCAAGTGCAACTTGGACAATTATATGGGAAACTGGCAATCTATCCCTGGTTTGGCACCTATGTCTCTAATGCAAACAGGTAACCTGCAAATAGTTCCTCTCTCAGGCCCATACTTACACTTATCAAGGGTATCAGAACTTTACAGAGATTTGGGATGTGGTTGTTAGCCTAGTAAACACCTAAGAACCTATTAAACTAATTAAGTTTAGGTTCCCAGTGTACAACCTGCAGAGCACTGTTCCACATAGAAACTCACTGCTGATATGTTTTCTATTTCTTCAGAAGCAGTCATTCGTTTTGAATGGGTTTTTCTATTTTTCACACATTTGTGTGACAGTATAATTAGTGTGTATATGTCTACATACACACACACACGCACACACGCACACACACACACACACACACACACACACACACACACACACACACACACACACACACACACACACATACAATCATCATCATCAGCCCCTCCTCCTTTTCCCATTTTTCTACATGGTGTCGGGGTATTGTGTTAACTGTCGCCAACTCTCTCGATTCAGTGTCACACTCCTGCCTTCTTGGACACTCATGCCTGACTGTTGTAGATCTTCTTTCACACAATCCATCCACCTCTTTGCTGGATGTCCTCACTTCCTCTTACCTTCCTCCTGTCTGTCCCAATTCTTCTTCACCAGATTGTCTTCTGCTTTTCTACACATGTGCCTAAACCAAATCAATCTGTTCTCCTTGAGCTTTCCTGCAATTGGAGCTACTTTGGTCAAGGTGACCATTTTGTTACACAACTTAAACTGGGACACTTAAGCTGCAGCCTATTTATAGGCCTACAGCCCTAAACTAACCCCTGCACCCTGCATGTGGAACATGCCTTGCAACACTAAAGTCAAAGATTCTGGGGGACATCTTTACAAAAATAGGGACAGATTTTAAATATTCCTTTTCTAACCTTAGAAAGTTGTTAGAATAACAGTATTTTGTGTTAGCATGCATTTTCTGAAGAATATGAAGCCTATAACTCAAAAGTATGACATTATTTAGTTGGTTCAGTTCTCAGTGATTTACCAGAAAACCATAAGTTTTATGAGGATCAGACGCAGACCAAAAATATGAAGCAAAAATCTGGACATTCTGGACAGTTGTGAGGTATGCTACGCACCAAGGGAATTGCCTATATGGATAATTTTCTGAGAAAAGCAGTTTCTTCTCTGTTCATTGCCAGTGTGTCTGTTGCACAGAACACATTCCATGGAATCCACATGATGTGATACTGGGTGAGTAAAAGTCACAGAGTAGTAAATAATGGGGTGGGGGGTGGGGGACAAAGGACCAAAATTAGGGACACTTTTTAAATATTGCTTTTACAAACTTAGAAAGTTGATAGTATAACAGGTTTTACATTAGCACAAATTTTCTGAACAGTATTGTCTGAAACTCAAATGTCTGTCAATATTTTCTGACTTAAATACTCAATGGTTTGCCAACTATTTGCTAGAAAACCATAATTTTATGAGAAATGGACCAAACTATGAAGCAAAAATCTGGACATTCTGCAAAAATCTGTACAGTTAAAAACACACCTCTGAGGTTCCCAGCTCAAGAAATCTGGACATAGCCAAAAATAATAGGGGGACAAAGGCCCAAAAATATGGATACATTTTAATTATTGCTAATATAAACTTAAAATGTTGCCAGAATAAAAAGTGTTGTGTTAACATGAATTACCTTAAGGATATGACGCTCAAACATCAAATTATTTAGTGACTTCAACCCTAAATGACTTACAAGAAAATCACAAGTTTTATGAGGAACAGACTTAAAATATGAGTCAAAAATGTGGACATTCTGTGAAAATTTGAGAAGTATGGTTAAGAGGTATGATCGAGAGAGAGTGACAGTGAGAGACTGTGTATGTGAGAGATCTGGAGAGAGTGAAAGCCATTGTGGGTTACTGCATGTATGAATGAGGAAATTAGCGTGTGTGTGTGTGTGTGTGTGTGTGTGTGTGTGTGTGTGTGTGTGTGTGTGTGTGTGTGCGCGTGTGTGCATGGGTGTGTGTGTGTGTGTGTGTGTGTGTGTGTGTGTGTGTGTGTGTGTGTGTGTGTGTGTGTGTGCGTGTGTGTGTGTGTCAGAGAGCGAGAGAGATGAGTGAGAGTAATCCCTGGCAGCAGCATCAAGAGGTTTGCATACCTAACAGTCAGTAACATTCATTTTATTTCATTTAAATTTGTTTTGGGGGGCAAATAAACATTTGCTAAAGTAATCTGTTCTGCCATCCAATAGACACAGATCGATACGTACCTGCCCAGCTCATATTCTGATTCTTGGACTGCTGAAGGAGCTCATCTTCTTGTCATGGATATAACTCTCTCACCACCTGCCTTGTCTATATTCTGATTGTGGACCTAACAGAATCTTTTGTTGTCCACAAAACTGCCTGACGTTTTTGTTTTGGTTCACTCACTGAAGCAGCACTATGAATGCCGGAAACCATTCAGACTAAACTGGGACATTTCTGCATCCCAAAGACAACGTTTGGGATTCCAGGACAAAGACTTCCAAACTGGGACTGACCTGGAACAACTGGGACCGTTGGTCACCTTGACTTTGGCTTCTGTTCTTATTCCCTCATTTCTTTACTTCTTCAACTGTTCTGCCTTTACTTCCTAGGTTTCTGTACCATACAGTAGTACTGGTCGCACCACTGTCTTGTACACCTTACTTTTCAGCTTCTTTGGCATTCTTCTGTCATAGACTACACCTGACACTCTATGCTATCTATCTATCTATCTATATATATATATATATATATATATATATATATATATATATATATATATATATATATATAAATATATATATATGCACACACACACACACACACACACACACACACACACACACACACACACACACACACACACACACATCTTTATATCTCTATCTAGCTCTCTCTCTCTCTCTCTTTATATATATATATATATATATAGTTCCCCTTCACAAGATCGAATGGATGGAAGCTCAAAATTCATAATCTCGAGACCAGAATATCGAACTTCCATTCACTCAAAATTGTGAATGGGAGCCTTAGGTTTCAAAAATAAAAAAGTTAACTTACCTTATTGCATGGGGGCAGGTCCCCCTGTACCTTAGCAGTTTAAATGTGAATGTTCCGTGACTGCAGCATAGCGGAGGAATGGAAAATCTTCCTTTTTGTGCTTACTCGTATAGTGCGGAATGGGAGATGTCCCTTTCCTTCACTATAGTGCGATCTCGGAGTTGCTATATATAAGTAGGGGGGGGGGGTGCAGGGGGGTGAAGCTCCCCTTAGGAAACATTTGAAATGTGTTAATTTTTTTTTGTCCCTTTCATATGTTCAAGTTTGTCTAAATTCGAGATTCTGGTTTCAGGTTTATGACTTTTGAGTTTAGAGTAATTTGATCATATGAAGGAGAACTCTCTCTCTCTCTCTATATATATATATATATATATATACATATACACACACACACATACATATATGGGGTTTATCGCTCACAAAAAAATGTTCTTTTTGCGGTTTTGTTGACATCTGGTTGAAGTTTTAAGAATTTTAAGCTTAATGAAATGCAGAGAAAGACAAAAAATGACAGCATTCCTTCAAACATCACACCTTCCACTTACCTACAACTGCAATATTCCTGCAAACTTTCCTGTTCCCATATGCCAGCTGTAGCATTCCCTCAAATATTCCTTTCTTTCTCTCATTCTTTCTTTCTTTTTTCTTTCTTTCTTTTTCTTTCTTTCTTTCCTTTTTTCTTTCTTTTTTTCTCTTTCCTTTTTTTTCTTTCTTTCTTTCTTTCTCTCTATCTTTCTTTCTTCCTTTCTTTCTTTCTCTCTTTCTCTCTTTCTTTCTTTCTTTCTTTCTTTCTTTCTCTCTTTCTTTCTTTCCTTTTTTCTTTCTTTCTTTCTTTCTTTCTTTCTCTCTTTCTTTCTTTCTTTCTTTCTTTCTCTTTTTTCTTTCTTTCTTTCTCTCTCTCTTTCTTTCGTTCTTTCTTTATTTCCTTTTTTCTTTCTTTCTTTCTTTCTTTCTCTCTTTATTTCTTTCTTTCTTTTTTTCTTTCTTTCTTTCTTTCTTTCTTTCTTTCTTTCTCTCTCTCTCTCTTTCTTTCTTTCTTTCTTTCCTTTTTTCTTTCTTTATTTCTTTCTTTCTTTCTCGCTCTCTTTCTTTCTTTCTTTCATTCTTTCATTTTTTCTTTCTTTCTTTTTCTTTCTTTCTTTCTTTCTCTCTTTCTTTCTTTCTTTCTTTCTTTTTTCTTTATTTCTTTCTTTATCTCTCTCTTTCTTTCTTTCTTTCCGTTTTCTTTCTTTCTTTCTCTCTTTCTTCCTTTCTGTTTCTTTCCTTTGTTCTTTCTTTCTTTCTTTCTTTCTTTCTTTCTTTCTTTCTTTCTTTCTCTCTTTCTTTCTTTCTTTCTTCCTTTTGTTTTCTTTCTTTCTCTCTTTCCTTTTTCTTTCTTTCTTTCTTTTTTCTTTCTTTCTTTCTTTCTTTCTTTCTTTCTTTCTCTTTCTTTCTTTCTTTCTTTCTTTCTTTCTTTCTTTCTTTCCTTTTTTCTTTCTTTCTTTCTTTCTTTCTCTCTTTCTTTCTTTCTTTCTTTCCTTTTTTCTTTTTTTCTTTCTTTCTTTCTTTCTTTCTTTCTTTCTTTCTTTCTTTCTCTTTCTTTCTTTCTTTCTCTCTGTTTCTTTCTTTCTTTCTCTCTCTCTTTCTTTCTTTCTTCAGCATCACAAACTACAGCATTTCCCTCAAACCTCCAAACCCTGACTCGCTCTCAGCTTACAGCAATCCCATGAATCTCTCGGTCTCGGTATGCCACCTCTCTGAACATTTCCTCAACTGCCTTTCTCCCTATCCAACTCCTTGAAGCACAGCAGTCACTCAAACCTCCTTCCATACATGGCCTATAACTCTAACATTTATTTTACAATTCTTCCCCTGAAGATCGTACATCTACAGCATTCCCTCACACTGTTCTGTCTGCCTGTACCACCTGCAAGCATCCTTCTCCCCTGTAGCTACAGCTGCAGTTTCCCCCACACCTCCCTCAGTTGTCAACAGACTTGCTCCTACTGCATTCACTCATATTACCACCCTGTATCTATAGCCTATGCCTGCACTGTTTCCATAAAAGCTCCACATTTTACTATACCAACTATAACTAAGGCACTCATTCAAACCTCTCATAGGTTCATACGTTCATAGGATGATACTAGGCTATTTGCCCAGAGGTCTTTATAAGCCTAGCCAAGAATTTCACCCATGTTCCCTCAAAGTCAGCACCTGTTTCCCCTGTCCGGCAGGGACACAGGTGGAATCCCAGGGATATTATTTGCTTCCCATCCAGTCATCCAGGTTCCTCTTAAAGAGGGCTAGAGAGGTACTCTGCTTGACATGTAGAGGGAGTCTATTCCACAGACAGGGGAGTCTTTGAGACACAAATCTGTCCCACCAAGTTCTATTAATGTCACAGACCAGGTTAAGGCCTTGCATGCGGGTTGCACTAGTGGAGTTTGTCTTATGGATATGCAGCAACTTCATCAAGGCTGGATCTGAAATGGCCTTGTATGCCATACACAGGTCACCTCTGAGCCGTCTGTATGAGACTGAGTAGAGGGAGAAGGCTTTTAGCCTATCTGTATAGGATAGGTGTTTGAGACCCTGGATTTTCCTGGTCAGGAACCTCTGTGGTCTTTCCACCTGCTACATGTACTTCACAAGGTACATGCTGAAGGGGGCATTGTACTTGATAATGGGTCTGACAAGGGAGGAGTACAGTGATGTTATGACCGCCTTGCACCTGGATGAAATACCCTTATCTTTGAGGTGGGCCATGTAGAAAGCCTTTCATACAACAGAGGCAATGTGGTGGTCAAAAGTCAGGTTGCTATCAACCTGGGTGCCCAAGTCCCTCACGACTGATTGCATTGTTATTAATGTGATAATTAGTGGGAATGACATTTTCCCCAAAAGGGATAATGATATATTTCTTGCCATTCACTTTGGCTCTCTTTGAGGATGTTCACATCACTAGGGGAATTTAAGACAGCACACAGCTTGCAGTCATCTGCAGACTTGGTTAGCCACAGACTGCTGGTTTTGGCTTGCACTTCAGAAAGGTATATCCCAAACAGTAGAGGCCCCAAGACTAATTCCTGGGGTACATCGCTCATTCCAGGTCTACTATTAGAGGTGGCTTCCCCTACTTTGATGGAGTGGGTTCTATCAGTGAGTCAGTTAACTACCCATCTGGTAACATACAGGTTGATGCCTAGCTGGGAGAGTTTAACTATTATGCCCGAGTGGGGAATAGTGTCAACGGCTTTGGCTAGGTCAAGGTAGGCAGAATGCACCATCTCCCCTCATCCATGGCTTTGGTGACTGTTTTGAGTTGACCAAGTTTAGCAGTTGTTTCTCTACCACATACAACTATAGTTTTCCCTCATACCTCCCCCCTGTACTACTGAGAAAATCATTTGAAAACATTCCTACCCTGCAGCACACTCTTCACGTCTCTTCCTTTATAATCTGTGCCTGCAGTATTCCTTCCAAATTCCTCCACTCACTCCATCACTCTTTTCCTTAACAGCTACAACTATGGCATTAGCACAGACTTACTTCTCTCTTCCATTCAACACATACAGCTACAACATTCTTGCATCCCTCACCTAGAAGTACACAGTTCCCCCAAACCCCCTTACCACCTACAAACTACAGTTTCAGAAAACTTCCTCTGTCTTTTCCACCACCTATAAAAATGCAGTGAAACACGTGTTTCCCCCTCCAGATACTAGAGTATTCCATCACCCTTTCTTCCTTTCGGCTACCATCTACAACTTCAGTGTTCCCTTGTACCCTCCTGTAGCCCTTCTGCTACTGCATTCTCACAGAACTACCTCCCTCCACCAGCTACAACTAGGCATATCTCAAACTTCTTTTCCTCCATTTCTTCATCACACACAACTACATCATTTTCTCAAATGCCCCTTCTTCTCTCAAGCACATAGAACTACATTTCCTAATAGCTATCACCATCCATAATTAACAACAGCAACATTCCCTGAATTTTTTCCCTCAACCCCTACATGTACAACAGCAACATTCTGTAATTTCTCTACCGCCTAGATATCCACTATTTCATCAAATTGTCATTTCTTCCTCTGCTAGCTACAAAAACAGCTTTTCCTCAATCCCCCAGAGTCCCCTCACTACCAACAAACAACCTACAACTGCAGCATTCTACTAAACCTCCTAGCATGACCAAACACTCCTTCAGACTTCACTTACACCCTTCTTCCTCTACTCCACCTAAAAGTCCAGCATTACCTCAATCATCCCTCCTATAAGCACCATCAACCACCACATTCCTCTCCTCTATACCACTTACAGAATTCTGGCAAACCTGGAAACCTTCCTCCCTCTTTCAACCACTAAGAGCATTTCCTGGCACTCCTTCACTCCACTCCACTCCTCATTATTTATTTATTTATATATTTTATTTATCCTTTGTTGACTGGGCTAATCCTGCTAGGCTAGTAGCTTCTTTTCATCTGCTATTCTAATTAAACTTCCTTCCCTCCATAAACTTCAACTCCATAATTCCCTCAAAGGCCTATAGCTCTATTTCTGCTGCAAACCTCTGCCCCTCTCTCCCTCCACTACCTACATCTGTAAAATTCCCTCAGCCCCCTCCTCTTTTACTTACAGCTGCAGCATTCCCACTTCATTCTTCTGCCATGCATAACTACAGAATTTCCACAACACCCCATGCCACCCATAGGAACAGCATTCCATCAACACCGCATTACGTTTAAGCACATGCAAATAACACCGCATTGCATCTACAGTAACAGCATTCCTTCATCAGTCCTCTTCCAGCTATAAAACATTCCCTCCTTACTCCCACCAGCTACAGCTACAGTATTTTCTCTTCTCTCCCATTCCACAAATCCATGTATAGCTTCATCATTCACCTTATCACTCCTCCTTTACCTACAACAGCAGCGGCATTGTTTTGCCACTCCTCTGTGACTTACCACTGTGAATTCCCACATACCTCCCCTTCACCAACAGCTATAGCAAGTTGTTATCACTCCCCCTCCATGTACAACTACATCACTCATCCATCACCTGCCACTTACAGATACAGCGTTTCATCTTCTCTACCCTGCCGCCTATGTCAGAGATACACCATTCCTCATCACTATTCTTCTACCTGAGAACAGAGTATTCCATCATCACTACACATTCGCCTACAGTTACAGCAGTCCTTCCTAATTCCCCTTTCATCCACAACCACAGCATTCCCTTATCACACTTCTTCCACCTACAACTAAGCATTTCATCATAACTCACTTGCCACCTACTGCTACAGAATTCCCTACTCACCCCCTTCTACCTACACCTACAGCAGGCTGGTATCACGCCTTTCTGTGTACAACTACATTGGTCTTTTCTCACTCCTTTTCCGCCTATGACTGCAGTCTTTCCTCATCATTCCTTATCACACCCTTCCATCGTCAGCTACAACACCCCCGTATCACACCCTTCCATCTTCAGCTACAACACCCCCTTATCACACCCTTCCATCTTCAGCTACAACATCCCCTTATCACACCCTTCCATCTTCAGCTACAACACCCCCATATCACACCCTTCCATCTTCAGCTACAACACCCCCTTATCACACCCTTCCATCTTCAGCTACAACACCCGCTTATCACAGCCACACTTTCATCTAGAGCTACTGCATTCCCTCACTATTCTACTGCCACCTACAGCTATAATATGTATTTGTTTATCAATTTTTTTTATTTTATTTTTTACAAATGGTTACCAGAAAGCACCGATTTGGTACAAAGGCCACTTTTCATCAGAGGCCTTAGCAGAAAAACTCCACAATAATACTTAGAAAAGCTGTATGATAACACAGTGACCACAAACAGTCAGAGTATATACAGAAATAATGACTTGGTAAATACATTTGCCTGAAAAGTATTAATAATGTAAAGTGATAAAATGGAAAGCATAAAGAATAAAATGTCCACAAATAAAGTATGCTATGTGCATACAGAGAATCAAAAATAAATAGGCTAAGAGTATTAAAAATGTTAATAAGGTTTTGGTAATGAATATCCTGAATGTAATATATACCAAATTAAGCCTTTGAAAAGCTGCCAGAAAAAATTTAATTAGATTGGTCAAACAGTAATATACTTGGGGCCAGAGTTTGTGAAAGGGGGTCTATATTACAAGATTGAAACTTTAGTTAATCGAATAACTAAAGACCGATCTTGTAATATTGAAAGCTTAAAACCTTGAATTGCCGATTTAACACAGGGAAACACTTCCCTTGGCCACATGAAAAAAAAACACTTTTAATCCCAAATCAAGCGGGGGCTTCACCCCCACACCCCCTGATGTGGGGGACTCTGCCCCACACACACACCTAACTAAATATACCAATGCTGAGATCGCTCCAAATTGCAGAAAAGAGCATAATCCACATAAAGGGCAAAGGAAGTGTTTCCCTCTGTCAAATCATCCGTTCGAGGTTTTTAGCTTTCGATATTACAAGCTCAATCTTTAGTTATTCCATGAACTAATGTGTCGATCTTGTAATATAGACCCTGGGAAAGGATGAGAAAGTTAAAATTCAAGACTAGATTCTCCCGCTTAGAGGAACAGCATACCCAGGAACATTTGGAGATAATATTTTAATAATGGGAGTTTGGCAAAAGTCAGAGTTTGTGAGGAAAACAAATAAGAAAATAAGATAATGTAGGATAGGTTTATCCTGATTTAGAGCAGGAACATAACCAATAGTTTGTAAGATTCTCAAAGTAGCATTTTAAAGGTTGGGATATCGAGTGTTTGACTGATAGTCAGAGGAATAATATTCTGCATTTTGGTGACATTAAGGATAGAGTGAGTTTTCTGTCATGCTGTTTGATCGAATTGTTTCCAGCAATAATTTATCAGTGGAGCAAAGTGCTCTGTCTTGATATTAGTAGTGGGGATTGTTACTAAGACTAGTGCATTTTTCTGGGTAGAAAATTAATTTGCAAGTGATAGTTGTGTTAATGTTGGACAATGATGGAGTTCAAGCCAGATGGTTTGTTTAAGAGGAAAACAGTGATGGGTTTTTGCAAAACACATTAGCACTAAATCTGGTTCTTAATTATACGTTTGTCCTAGTAAATTAAGTTGGGTTGATTGTAAATTAATGAAAAAAAGAGCTGGGGCAGCACAAAAGTAGATGCAATGTGTTTTATTTCTCACTCTCCTGCCATCTTCAACTACACCATTCATCTGTCACTATCCTTCCACCTACAGCTACACCATTCGTCTGTCACTATCCTTCCACCTACAACTACGCCATTCTTCTGTCACTATCCTTCCACCTACAACTACACCATTCATCTGTCACTATCCTTCCATCTACAACTACACCATTCATCTGTCACTATCCTTCCACCTACAGCTACACCATTCGTCTGTCAGTTTCCTTCCACCTACAGCTACACCATTCGTCTGTCACTATCCTTCCACCTACAGCTACACCATTCATCTGTCACTATCCTTCCACCTACAACTACACCATTCGTCTGTCACTATCTTTCCACCTACAACTACACCATTCGTCTGTCACTATCCTTCCACCTACAGCTACACCATTCATCAGTCACTATCCTTCCACCTACAACTACACCATTCGTCTGCCACTATCCTTCCACCTACAGCTACACCATTCATCTGTCACTATCCTTCCACCTACAACTACACCATTCGTCTTCCACATGCAGCTACACCATTTGTCTGTCACTATCCTTCCACCTACAGCTACACCGTTTGTCTGTCACTATCCTTCCACCTACAGCTACACCATTCATCTGTCACTATCCTTCCACCTACAACTACGCCATTCGTCTTCCACATGCAGCTACACCATTTGTCTGTCACTATCCTTCCACCTACAGCTACACCGTTTGTCTGTCACTATCCTTCCACCTACAGCTACACCATTCCCCTATCACTCTCTTGTCACGTACAAGTGCAGAATTCTTTCATCATTCCCTGTTACCTACAACTATAGCATTCTCTCGTCATTCTACTACCATTCCTGAGTTTTGGAAATTTTTCTGTAACTGTTTCTGATGCCCAAGTAAACTTACAGAGATTTACCAACAGTTAAGTAAGCATTTAATAAGATTTATAAAAAATGGAAATCAGTAACAATAACTGCCTTTGCTACACTAGTGAAGTTTAGTTTGATAATCCAGTTTAACTGCAGATAAAGCAGAATTTTTCAATTGGATTGCAATTGCACAGAAAAAGATGCTTTTGAATATAAGATACAGTGAACACATTTAGACATCATAATGCAGGAAGAAGATGGTGAAGGAAGCACAAATAAAGACCCATTATTAGTGGAGAATCTGATTATCCACCTTCATTAGCTAACAGCAAGATATTTTAACCTTAAAGGTGGATGTCACTTACAGTTATCATGTTAAAGAAGTTCAGATTGTACAAGAATATAACTGAGAGGTATTCCCAGCAATTCAGAAAAGCATACTGAAATACACAACCATTAATCCTGAAGTTTTTATATCACAGTAAGGCTTTCTGATTCAGAGACTAGACTGCTCTTCTATGATGGTTTTCATCTGGCAGTGGTCCAGGCACAGCAACTGATTTCACTGGTGAAGTCCCATTCTAACATGGAAATTGGTCTCTCCTGGAGAAACTCGATAGTAACATGGAAACTGGTATCCCTGGGGATACCCCATGGTAACATACAAAGTGGTCTCTCTAGGGAAGCCCCATGCCAACATGAAAATTGGTCTCACTGGGGAAACCCCATGGTAATATGGAAACTGGTCTCCCTGGGGAAACCCCATAGTAACATGGAAACTGGTATTCCTGAAGAAGCCCCATGCTAACATGGAAACTGGTATCTCTGGGGAAGCCCATGGTAACATACAAACTGATCTCTCTAGGGAAGCCCCATGCCAACATGGAAATTGGTCTCACTGGGGAAATCCATGCTAACATGCAAACTGGTCTCCCTGGGTAAGCCCCATGTAAACATGGAAACTGGTCTCACTGGGGAAAATCCATCCTAAAATAGAAACTAATCTCCATAGGGAAGTTCCATGTTACTATGGAAACTGATCTATCTTGCAAAGCCCCATGCTAATACTGCCATCTGGAAGAGTGCTTAATACTAATTAGTCATTTCCTTTCTACCAGAAATGGGTGTGGTTTTGGACTAACCTGCCAGAGTGATGAATTGTTTTACCAAGCATTTTATTTCTCTTGATAGAAAGAGTAAACAATGTCTTTTGATGACATTGCCCCATTCACTGATATGGGTATAAGCATGGCACAGACAAGTACGGCAATCCAATGGAACTGTGTGTGTGTGTGTGTGTGTGTGTGTGTGTGTGTGTGTGTGTGTGTGTGTGTGTCTGTGTGTGTGTGTGTGTGTGTGTGTGTGTGGTCTGTCTGTCTGCATGGGCAGAAGTGCAGCTGAATGGATTTGCGTGTGTCTGTCAATCTATCTGGGTGGTCACATACATGAGGTAGGTTTGGAACACTGACTCTGTGAGAGTAAGAGTTTCTGTGAGTGATATGTATGCATGTGCGCTTGTGTGTGTGTGTTGGGGGGTTGAATGCATGTGTGTGTGTGTGTGTGTGTGTGTGTGTGTGTGTGTGTGTGTGTGTGTGTGTGTGTGTGTGTGTGTGTGTGTGTTTCTGTGGGTGTCTGTGTATGTGTGTTTGAATGCATATTGTATGTGTGCACACGCGAGTGCATGCGTGTGTGTTTATAAGGGTTTGCCTGTGCTATCACAATGCATGGACCTGTAGGGAGACACTTGTGTGGTTAGGACTGACAACATATTGCTTGATTCAGAGACATTGTAATGAGCTGCTAATTAGGTATTTCTTTGTGTCGTTTTACTGTGTCTGCAAATCAGAGGTTCTCTGTACTACATAATTGCTCATACTGCGTTGGCTAACTAGTGTGAGTGGATAGAATCTTTCTGAATCCTATGGATTATTAGATAACAATGTTGTTTATTCTGCAGTTAGTGAAAAACTATTTTTCTCATATAGAATTCTGCATTTTAAATAGTTATTTGAATAGCCAGAAAGGGACCTTTGTTTGAGGTTTTTGTGAGATGTGGAAATAGATGTCCGACAGCTCTTATTCTTTATAAATGTTGTGGTAGGATTTGTAGTACACCTGAACAGCATAACTGTAATCCCTTTAATGTAGTTTACATAACTACCTGCAATAAATCTAGCTGATATATTGCTGGCAAAACTGCTTGTAAGTTGAGTATTATAAGGTATTTTCAGTAAAATGATTGTAATGCATTTTGCAGATGTGCCATCAGCTTTGAAAGGCTCAAAAACTTTCTCATTTTCAAATGTATGAAGTTAGATGAGCAGAAAGGTGATCTTGATGTTTTGTTAGATTAAAAAAAAGGTGAAATGGAGTGGCATTTACTTTTTGGAGGCAATAAATCATTAGGACTTAATGAACATGTCAGCATTAAATCGTTCCTTATAGCCAGGGGAATAAGCTAGAAGCTTTAAGAAGGATCATTTCATGCACTTGTTAAGTGACTATTGTATTTCTGTTAAATACTTAAGATTTGGTATTAATTTGAACAGATATATTTCTTGTATGTTCTCAAAGCTTTTAAAGTAAGTAATGCAATGGGAATTGGTTATGACTTGTATGATTTGAAGGAATATGAATTGATTTTCACTTAACTGGTGATTGATACATGATTTTTAACTGGAGTATTTAATCAAAATTAATTTCTTTGTTTAATATCTGATAGAATGTGAGCTGATTTTCTACATAACTGGTGGCTAATGTCACGTGATTTTTCACTGAGAATATCGAAAGTGAATTATTTTGCTTAATACCTGAATAACTCATTTTAGTTGTGGACAACACCTCTTAGAAGTTATTCTTAGTGGAGTCTTAATATGTGTGAGCCTTAAATTAATTTCTTCATTCCTTCAGGATGCTGTCCATCCCTCTCTTCCTCTACCACTTAGAGTATTTCCAAAAACCTTCAATAGTCCTTCCAACTCACAAGTACAAGGATTCCCTCAAATGCCTCTCTTCCTTAATTTACTAACTACAGCACTCCCTCAAATGTCCAAACCTTCTTTTATCAACTATAGCTAAAGAATTCTATCAAATCTCCCTCTGTCGCTCCAACGCCCCCAATAAGAATGTCCCTTTAGACTTCTTTCCCTCATATGTTCATAGGTTCATAGGTGTGTACTAGGCTAATGGCCCTGCAGCCTATATAAGCCTAGCTGAAGATTTCCTGGCATCATGCTGCCCAAAGTTAGTTCCCGGTGCCTCTGTCAAATAAGGCAGGGGCACTGGGAAACACCCACACCTATAGCATTACCTTAAATATCAGGACCACCATCCCCACTTTCACCAGCTGCATTTATCTCATGTCCTTTTCTACCTTCACTGCCTGCATTATTCTATCAAAACTCCCAGCTTCCATCATCTTCTACATATACATCCCCTCAGACCTCTGTCACTCCATCAACTACCTAATTACACCATTCACTCACACTTCTTTTCATCCCTCCCTCCACCATCCTCAACTGCAGTATTACTTCAAAACTCCCTCATTCCATCCCCTACAACTACATCAGCTCATCAAACGTCCCTCCCTCCCTAACCTATGACTACATCATTCCACCAAATCTCTGTTCCTGCAGGACTTGCAGCCATAATGTTCCCTCAGTTCTCTCTTCCTCCCTAAACTAGCTATAACTATATCATTCCCTCAAACATCCCAACTCCGTCTGTGCTACAAGTACAAAATTTACTCAAATGTTTCTCCTTCCCTCCTTCCACCAACAAATGCCCCATTTTCCTAATCCTACCTGCCTTTTCCCACTATTGACAATGATTACATTTCTTAACACCTTCTCCCATCTTACCTAAAGTTATATCAGATCCATAAATCTCTGTCTTACATTTCTACACATTCAAACCTCTGTTCCAGCTTTCCACACCAACATCTATAGTATTCCATGAAACCTCCATCCCTTATGTATCTGCAATACAACATTCCCTCACACCTCTCACGCTTTACCCACCTAAACTTAAAGCCCTTCTCTCATACCTTCTTCCATCCATTCATCAGCTACAACATTCCATCATCACTTTCCAGCTATCTACAACTGCAACATTCCCATATCACCCTCCTGCCACCTACAACTCCAGCATTCCCAAATCTATCCCTTGCCACCTACATTTCTGGCATTCCCAAATCAATCTGTTGCCACCTACATTTCTGGCATTCCCAAACCAATCATCTGGCACCTACATTTCTGGCATTACTTCCTCATTCCACTCCCACATAAAGCTACACTGCAGCACTATCTCATTCCTACAACAGCAGCATTCCACCTCACTTCCCTCCTCCCTACAACTGCACTATACCCATATCACAGACATGCTGATTCCATACCCACATCACTCACATGCTGACTCCATACCCATATCATTCACATGCTGACTGCATACCCATATCACAGACATGCTGACTGCATACCCATATCACTCACATGCTGACTTCATACCCATATCACGCACATGCTGACTGCATACCCATATCACTCACATGCTGACTCCATACCCATGTCACTCACATGCTGACTCCATACCCATGTCACTCACATGCTGACTCCATACCCATATCACTCACATGCTGACTCCATACCCATATCACACACATGCTGACTCCATACCCATATCACCCACATGTTGAACTGCACCTTTTAAGGAGACATATTCAGATATTGATTTTTTTCTGTTATTAAATCCTAGTCATAACTCTTACTGTTTGTTCTAGAATCATCCTAGCAATGCCTCCAGGTGCCTAATGTTGTCTGTTCATATTTATAATAATTGTAAATCCATGTTACGTATGAATGATAAAACATTTAACTGCACTGATACTTGACCTCCGCATACAGCAGCTAAAGAGATATTAAACTGTATTCATGTACTATTTATTTATGTTGTCATAATCATCACATTGTTCTTAATATCTAAATAAGCAGTTGACACATACAGAACTGCCTCACTAAGAAGCTCACATCTGGATTACCAAAATACTGTTGACATTATGTGAATAGCGTGAATGGTGACGAATATACTGCAGTTCTTGTAAAACATTACAAAATTAATATTTACTGTATTTATTGTGACTTATAATATCTGTTTTTAGGACCCAGAATCTAATGAATATGACCACTGTAAACCTTTCTTTAGTAATATGTGTAGTTCTACAGATACAGACATCTGCCTGAACCGCGAAACTATAACTTGATTTTGTCCAAATGTTCTGGACACTTCCACTAGGTATCAAGAGTACAAACGTAATGATCACCATTGGGAGGAATGAGTTACAAAGACAGCAAAGCACTGTGCTCTTATAAAATATAAATAATATTCTCCAAATCTTACTCCTTAGCTTTCATTCAACCCCCCCACCCCACCTCAACCATGGCACTTAAATGTTCCTTAACGCACACATCTGTGCCTTTTCTTTCAGTGACTCATGCCACTTAAGTGTTCCATAACCCACAAATTTGCGACATTTTGTTCAGTGGCTTAGGCTTAGTACTCAAGGCAGTGTTTTTACAGATGAAACACAAAGGGACATGCACAAAGGTACTCTGTACATATGACACACTGCTGTCAGGAAAAGCAAACAGGAGAAAAATATTACCTTGGAAGTCACATGTATCTTGAAATATTCCTCAGCTCATACTAACATGGGGAAATTAATCATCAGTAAAACGTTTTTGTACTAATATAATAACCTGGGTATATAATAAGGCATGAGTCAACATCTGGGGTTTGCTATTATCAGTCCTTAAGCAACAAATCAGATCGTGTTATTCCTCTTAACATAAAAAATATAATTATTACTAGAGACTAAACGTAGTGATAATTCCTGTAACAGGGCTTGTTTATCTGAGAGAGAGAGTGTCAAGCTGCAGACAACACAGTGCATTGAAAGGAGATGTCATCAAACTAATGGCATATGTGATTCCGAGAACTATTAAAAGTAAAGTGCAAATAATTAATTCGGCATAGGGTAACTGCAGAGACTGCATATGCACGTTGGATTATGAAAAGCAATGAGTGCTCCCAGTGACAATAAAATGTGACAGAGTACTTCACCAGCAGTTTTATAAAAGCACTCAGCAGAGGCCATAAGTGCAACCACAAGTAATGACAATATCTGATGAAATACACCACATTCTTTCAGATTCTGAAGATAACATATAAAAATTCAAGGTGCAGTAAATGCACTCAAGAGACCAGGATTCTATGAGCTACATTAGAGGACAATCTACAAATGCATCCTAGAAGATACCCTGCATTGTCCTGAGCCAAGATCCACTGATGGTCACTCTCCAACCAGGAGATACTGATCTGTACAGGTTAGACAAACAGCTAGTGAAGATTGTAGGATGTGTGCACCCTCATGTCCTCACACAGTCTGCAGGGTAATCCAGTCCAGGATGAAACAAAGAGTGTGCCTGAATCTGTATACTGTGCTCTGGGACATTATGGTGGCATATGAGTGATGCTGTAGAAGTGTCCCAAAAACCTGCAGGTCACATACTTTGGCAGCTCCTGGCAGTTATGTGACACAAAGTGGATGAATTTATCCATATCCTAAAAACATTCAGGGAATGCTGCACTGCCATGAAATGGTTCTATGCAATCGCTAACTTTCCTTCAGCTTAACAGACTGTAGCCATGTACCAATAAAAAAATCACCATCAGACAATGATGAATGCCACGTCAACAGAAAAGGGTGCCCATCACTCAGTTGTCTGATAGTGCAGCCTACAGACAGCCTCATCATTAATTTGATGGCAGTACACCCCAGTTGGGTATGTGATGCTGCAATATGGTTGAAAAGTTCATTTTCCATGAGGAGTATGCCTTTTCAAACAGGTGACTGTGGTTATCCACTGGAATGCTGACTTATAACACCATTTAGAGCCCCATCTATGCCTGCTGAGTAAGCATTTAACATGGCAGACACAGTGAGTGTCTGGCATGCTGAAATCACAAATCAGAAGCCTGGTCACATCCAAAACTGCAATACACAGCGGAATATGCTTCATAGATGGTCACTGTGTGTTTTATGTTGTTTAATATGTTTACATCTAAACACAATGACCTCCCAGTACTAGTTGTGGGGGACCAGCCCGAGGATGCCAGATGTCTGACATGGCACTATTAAAGCATTTGCAAGATGATCAGGAGGACATAAGGGTGAGACCTTCCAGGCATGGGCAACGGAGGCTGCAGCCATATATGGTAGTTCAGGTGACACTTTAGCATCTGGCTCCTGTAAACAAAAACATGTGACACATAAACCACATGTACACACATAGACAGATAAACATGCCATATGGCCCAAGAGTGTCCTGGCCTGTAACACTATATTATGCAATAGTTATACATCAATATGTTCCCAGCAACATGAATTACTCACACACAGGTGTACTGCACTGCAATAATAGACAGGTAACATGTATGTAGCACTAGCCAAGGTATCACACAATGAAAAATCTAGCTTGTCTGGGTTTTACTGTATACATGGGGTGGAGCATAATCAATAGAAGAGTACATAGGGGGTTATTAACAGATCTATACAAACAAAAAACATCTCAGGAATGTGTTATTGGGTTGGTATGAGGCTGATCTGAATACAGCAGCTCTGATATTATTGCTGAGTTAAGCTGTGCCATCAAAGCCACATATGTGACAAGGGACACACAAGTAATATGGACCAGGACTGTCCTTGCCTGTAACACTATATTACACATTTATAGCAATATGTTCCCAACCAATATGAATTACTCATGTGCAGGTATACTGCTCTACAATGATACACCGATAACATGTATGTAGCACCAGCCATGGGACACTTAACAGTGTATCAGTAAAAAGGAACAAAAAAAAACTGATATAAAAAAGCAAAACTGGAGGACTGCTTTGAACAAAAAAAAAAACAAATTTAATGAGGCTCTTTTCATCTGCCTCTGTGGACAGACTTCTTCAGATAAAATGAAATGGTAAAACACTTCCTTTATAAAATCTACTAAGTCACATGTATTAAAACAACCAATAATCCAGGTCAAATGAAGGTGTTTACAAGTGCTAAGCAACCAGTACTGCATTCCTCTGCTGTTTAAAGTTTCAATACATAAATATAACATTAACTTAAAATAAAATACCAAGTCTGTTAATAAGAAATAGTAGGTGAACAAATTAACATATACAGTGCATGCCAAAAATTCCATACATAAAAGTATTTTAGATATGTTCATAAAATTCATGTTACCTACATAAACTCTTTAATTTTAATAAACTAGTAATGGCACACATATCAGTAATGCCAGGAAAGCTATAGGCATTCAATGACAGTTGCCAGTATAATTTAAGTTCTTCTCATTTCAAAGATGATGGTCCTTTTCCATCATCTACTGGAGTTTGATCTATAACAGTAAACTTAAAATGTGTGACCAGGAAATGCTACAGTGTGTTTGGCTAAGGGGTTCTCAATCTTTTGATGGTCAGTTGCATAAAGGTGTTCATATATACGATCTCGGAGCCTACGGTCTGTCTTTCCTATATAGAACGCAGCACATGTTGCACACTTAGCTAGGTAAACTATTAGTTTTGAGTTACAATTGAATTTTTTCTTTAAAAAGTAATGCTTGTTCCTTACTTCAAATGTGTTGCCTGTGTTAATGTGATTGCAGGATTTACACATTACATTTGGACATCCCTGGGAAATTGTGTGTTCGGTCCTTTCTAGTCTCTAATAAATTTTTCAGATTACGACCTCTCCTGTATGCAATTTTTGGTTTGATAGTCACTTTGTCCATAATAGACATGTCAGAATGTAAAAGGTTCCAATTTTGGTGTAACATTTTTGAGAGCGTAACGCTGCTAACATTAAAAGTGGTAATAAAGGTAGTGTTGTAGTCCTTAACGTCTTTATTATCTAATGAAGTTAATTGGAGGTCTGCTGCAGTTGGTGAATGGTTGACTATATTGTCACCAAATTCATTATGTATGTCTTTTGCAGCTAGAAAAGGAACATAGAAGCCTACAGATCTTTTGTGTTTAACTTCTTCAACTAGGGACTCTATTAACTCTAGCTAGTCCCTTTGAAGAAATAAATTGCTCAAATACTGGCATTCTAGGTTAAAAGTCCTCATCCAATGAGACAATTTTTGCTGCTGTTACCAGTTGTCCCTTCACCACTGATCTTTTTTGGTGGTGAGAGTGACAGCTGGAGAAATGCAAAAATTAGTTAGAATACGTCTTTTTTCTATGAATTTTGGCTAAATACCTATTCAAGATCCTATCTTTTTTAAGATTAGTATATAGGTAGCTGATAGATGTCTTATCAATGTTAAAAGTAAACTTCAAGAAGTCAGAAGACGTGTTGAGATAATTAATCAGTTCAGTGGCTTGTGTCCGGTTCCCAAGGAATAGAATAAAAATATCGCCCAAGTAACGAGTGCAAAAAAATATTCTTTGCATAATAACTGGAAACTTGAAGATGTTCTCCCTCTCCCAATATGCCATCACAAAGCTGGCCAGGCTGGACTATTCTTTGCATAATAACTGGAACCTTGAACATGTTCTCCCTCTCTCAATATGCCCCAGGCTGGCTCCACAGGGTGACCCCATGGCTACTCCGACTTTTTGGAGGTAGAATTCTTTATCAAATGAAAAGTAGTTGTTAGTGAGAATAATGTCCAGTAAAATGTTAACTAAGTATAATTCCAAAGGTGTTGCCCCTCTCTCTCTCTCTCTTACCATCAAGTTAACCCATTCTATTCCTTCCTGGTGTGGGATAGAAGTGTATAATTCTTTAACGTCTATTGTTATAAAGTTCTGGTCAGTGTTGAAAGTATGCTTGTTCATTTTTTCTAAGAATGTCCAGGAGTCTTTGCATATTTGTTGTTCGTGATTTAGATATTTCTGTAGTATAGAATCTACTACCTTGGCACAAAGGTACGTGATGGAGTTACGGACATCAATTAAAGGTCTCATTGGTGGATTGGTGAGGCTTTTGTGGATTTTTGGGATTACGAGCATCATCAGAATCTTAGGAAAAGACATAGACATGTAATTGAACATATCTAAATTGATTTTAGCTTCAATGAACAAATCATTAAGGTAGCCTTTGATGTGGTTATAAGCTACATGTAGTTCATTACGAGAAACTTTAGTGTAAGATTCGCCATGCAGTATGGTTTTTATCTGGATCAAATAATCAGCCTCATCTAGAATTACCAGTCCACCACCTTTGTCAGATTTGATGGTCCTCACTTCTGATGTTCTCAACATATCCAGTGCCTGTTGTTCTTCCGTACTGATGTTGTCATTTGTAGCAGTATGGAAGAAAGATTTTTTATGTCTCTGTTGGCCCCTTTCATTCTTGTTTAAGGAAAGTATATCTAGTTTGCATATGTTCTCAAATAATGATAATGTGGAATGTAGAGGTGGGTTATATGTGCTAAAAACCTAAAATTCTTTCTGTTCTATATTTCCTTTTCCTAGCAAAATTGTTAGGTTTAATTTTCTAACAAAATATTTAATGTCCATTAAGGTTTTAGCAACATTTAGATGTTGAGAAGGGACAAAAGTTTGACCTTTAGATAAAACATTCAAGATCGTGGGATCCATATCAATAGATGGGTAATTGTAGATTTTAAAGTCACCAATCGAGTTTGTCACAATGGTCGGTTGGCAGGATCTTCTTGGACTCACCATCTCTGTTGGTGGTTCTGTTGTTTGTTCCTGGTTCGCTGGTATTGATTCTGTTTTGGTACTGCCCCTGTGTGTTTCACATTGTGAAAATTTGATGTATTCACTTTGTTGGTTTCTGTATTGTTGGCGTTACTGGTGTTGGAGTTACGGATATGTTCTCTCCTTCTTAACATGGTAATGTTGTCAAATTCTTCATCTATGATATCCTCGCCTGTCGAGTTGATCTCACTTCTGTGAACTTCTATATTGTCACTCAGGTTACTGTTGGTATATAAATACCAATTCTGTGATGGGGGGGTGGATAGGCTGAACCCTGTTGGTAAGCCCCCATGCCTCATTGAATTTTCCTAGATTTATTACTTTTTAACTTTTCTAGATGTTGGTCTAAACTTGTAAAAATTCTAGAATAGTCATACTTATATCTTGGATAATCTAGGTCATTAAGAATGGAATTTTGTAGTGCAGTTAAATCTTTTATAAGGGTGTCAGTATACAATGAATAATTTTTAATCATCAATTCTAGAAGTCTAAACACTTGTTGGTCAAAAAATGAAAGCAAGTCTTTATGGAAAACTGAATTAGGAATTAGTCCAGTTGGATATTGGTAAGACCTTAGCCCTTTCGGGGCTATTTGTAAATGCAAGCATTCTTGGAAGTAAGAAACTTCCACTTGTAATTTCTTACGTTTCAAAAGCTTCTGATCTAAAAGTTTCAGTCTGTCAGAAATGTTAGTGTCACTAACCTGATTAAATCCTGTGTTTCCAGCCAGTTGTCCCTGGTTAACTTAACTTCATTAGATAATAAACAAGTTAAGGACTACAACACTACCTTTATTACAACTTTTAATGTTATCAGCGTTATGGTCTCAAACATTTTACACAAGAATTGGTAAATTTTACGTTCTGACGTTTATTACGGACAAAGTGAGTATCAAACCAAAAATAACACTTAGGAGAGGCAGTAACTTGAAAAATGTATTAGATACTAGAAAGGACAGAACACACAATTTCCCAGGAATGACCAAATGTAACATGTGTAAATACTGCAATCACATTAACACAGGCAACACATTTGAAGTAAGGAACAAATATTACTTTTTAAAGAAAAAATTCAATTGTAACTCGAAACTAATAGTTTACCTAGCTAAGTGTGCAACATGTGCTGCGTTCTATATAGGAAAGACGGAGCGTAGACTCCGAGATCGTATATATGAACACCTTTATGCAACTGACCATCAAAAGATTGAGAACTCCTTAGCCAAACACACTGTAGCCTTTCCTGGTCACACTTTTAAGTTTACTGTTATAGATCAAACTCCAGTAGATGATGGAGGAGGACCATCATCTTTGAAATTAGAAGAAATAGAATTATACTGGCAACTGTCATTGAATGCTTTCCGGGCATTAATGGCACGTGTGCCATTACTTGTTTATTAAAATTAAACAGTTTATGTACGTAACATGAATTTTATGAACATATTTGAAATACTTTTGGCATGCACTGTATATGTTAATTTGTTTAACTTCTATTTCTTATTAACAGACTTGGTATTTTATTTTAAGTTACTGTTATATTTATGTACTGTAACTTTAAACAGCAGAGGAATGTAGTACTGGTTGCTTAGCACTTGTAAACACTGTCATTTGACCTGGATTATTGGCTGTTTTAATACATGTGACTTAGTAGATTTTATAAAGGAAGTGTTTTACCATTTCATTTTATCTGAAGAAGTCTGTCCACAGAGGCAGATAAAAAGCGCTTCATTAAGTTTGCATTTTTTTTCTCAAAGCAGCCCTCCGGTTTTGCTTTCCTATTGCATATACTAGTACATGCTACTGAAGTCAGAAGTGACAAACTTCACAACACCCATGCAGACGAGATCTGAAAGTTTGACTGCAGAATCCTACACTAAGGCACTGTACGAGCACATCCACTTGTGCATGAATCGTGCCATCCCAAATAGAACCAAGATGCTCTTCTCCAAAAAAAGGAAGCCAATCTGGTGGTCCCCTGCTATAAACAAACTATACAACAGAAGGAAGAAACTGTTGCAAAAAAGAGGAAAATCCCAGGATACAAAAAACTCCCTCACCTGCCTCAGTAAGAAGCTGAGATCCTTCATAAAATCCTCAAAAGTTAGTTATGAAAATAAAATTGCCAAAGATTCCAAAGTCACCACAAGGCATTCTATAGTTATGTCAAGAGTCTAAATGGCAATGCTCAGATCTGCTGTGAGCTACAACAGAATGGAATTAAATATACTGATCCCAAGGATATTGCCAATATCCTGGCAGATCGATTTAGTGCCAACTTCACCCCCCTCTCACCCCCTAAAGGGCCCATCTCAATACCAAAAGATTGCCAAATTCCGATAATCACAGCCACACAGGTAGAAACCGCACTCTCCAAAGCTAAGAATATAGCATCCATGGGACAAGATGACATCCCAGGCTGTGTACTACATGAACTACAAAATGAACTAGCACCTCACCTAAGTGTTATGTTTAATCATAGCCTCACCTCAGGCTTTGTGCCCACTGAGTGGCACACAGCTACAGTTATCCCGCTCCACAAGGGAGGATCCGCCTTGGATTGCGGAAACTACCGTCCCATCAGTCTGACAAGCCTGATCTGCAAGGGCATGGAACGCATTATCATGGAACTTATAAACAAAGACATTGGCAACCTTCAAACACTGGACCCCACCCAGTTTGGGTTTGTGAAGGGCCGATCTTGTCTCCTGAATCTGATTGACTTCTTCGAATCAGTCTCCAGAGCTGTGGACGAGGGTAAGGCGGTCCACACAGCCTATCTGGACCTCGCCAAGGCCTTCATCACCATCACCCACTTTGGAATCATAGATAAACTTACTAAGCTGGGCATAAATCCCTATGTCACTCAATGTGTTGCCAGTTGGCTTACTGACAGAACCCAGACTGTAAAAGTAACCAACTCCAAATCCAGCTCCAGACAAGTGACAAGTGGAGTACCTCAGGGTTCAGTTCTGGGACCACTCTTGTTTGGCATCTACTTCTCTGAATTACAGGCCAACACTAAGGAACTCTGGCTAACAAAGTTCACAGATGACTGCAAACTGGGAGCCATTACTTGAATCCCTAAATGATGTGGATATTCTACAAAAGGGCCTTACAGAAACAGATGCCTGGTGCCAGAGCCATTGTCTCAAGCTTAATGCCAAGAAATGTATAGTTATCCCCTTTGGAAAAAAACATGTACCCATGAATTACCACATAGGTGGCAGGACACTAAACATTGAAAGTGTGATGAGAGACTTAGGAACACAGGTGGACAGTGGTCTCACTTTCGATAACCACATTGCCACAACAGTCAGGAAATCTTTATATGTGGCACACCTCATCACTAAGGGCTTTTCATCCAGAAAAAAGGAGGTCATTGTCCCACTGTACTCATCCCTCATTAGACCCAGTATAGAGTATAATGCCCAGTTTGGTATGTACCTCACAAGACATCTGCAACAGCTGAAAAGGCCACAGAAATACCTCACTAAAAGAATCACAGGCCTAAAGTAGATGCCATATGCTGACCATCTAAAAAAACTCCAGCTATACTCTGTGCCATATTGTTTACTCAGAGGCAATCTCTGCTTAACATACAAGGTCATTTCAAACCCTGAGCTGTTGGACATGCTCCACTTAAAGAAATCCCAATCCCTCAGAGCCACATGCTCCAGGGATCAAAACCTTGTCATCACAATGAACAAAACATGCTGGAGGGATAGGTTCCTGACCCAGAGACTCCCCATACTCTGGAATAGACTGCCCATACATGTCAAGCAGAGTGCCTCCTTGGCCCTCTTCAAAAGGAACTTTTATGATTGGATGGGAGATAGGAAATTCACCCCGGGGATCATGTCAGTCACCCTGCTAGACAGGGGTCCAGTGAAGTAAATATTGTGGGAAGAAATATCCAGGGAATTGTTATGGCTAGGCTTGCATAGGCCTTAGGGCCGATAGCCTAGTACCAACCTATGAACCTATATCAGTGTATCAGTAAAGTCATGATATGTACAGGAGCACATGTGTGAGCAGGTATGCATATAACAGCATAAATGAGTAACACTGTAAATTACACATGTATCAAAGGTGAAAATGAAACTGCATGTGCAAGAAGTGTGGATGTAGATGCAGTGGCAGCACTACGATAAAGTGCCAGACGTAACACCACTATGCCAACTAAAGTATACCAGTACAAGCAATAATGGCAGACAATAATGGAATCTTCTAAAAAGAAAATATATGTTGTACCAAATAGTATGTGCATTGATAATATGTATACATGGGTGGAGTATATCAAGTATGAATAGGAAGCAACTGGAAATGCAAGTTATATCCATAACAATGTCAACATAGAATAATACAGAAAACCTGTGGACAGACGTACACTCTGACATAACATTGCATTACATGTCATATATTACTAACATTTACAGTATGTAGTGGACAGTACAGCAGTCATCACTGTCACAGGGTCAGAGTGACAGAACAAGACACACACTTGGGTTATTGTCAGTGTTACTTTAATGCAGATGAGTTTTCCAATGCAGACGGCTTACACTTGCAGACCTGGCTGCCCCTGCCACATGAGGTACTCTATGCTTATGGTACCATTGATCTGGATGTGATGGCATGTTCATATAGGGACACACTGTAAGGCCATGCAGTGTATTTTGGGATACAGCTGCTGGATTGCGACCAAGCTGAACTACAGCAGCAGTGTGGATGTATTGCAGCACAGACATTGATGGATGAGGGGCATGTGTGGGTTGTTCAAGATGTGGTCTACCTCTCACAGTGGTGGTATTCTGCTCTTGGATGACAGGGCACATAGCGCCTGAGTTGTTCTCTAGTGCAGAACTTCTGATATAATACCTCAGATACCACACTATCATACTGTGCAGCCAGTGTTACCATGACCACCCCTTGCCTGCACTCCTGACCTTTGTGTAACATGCACAGCTGATGTGCTACATAATTAGAAGCATGAGTAAGTGAACACAAGTCATGGCCATGATGTCGCTGGGAAATGTCGTGCACCTGTAAGAGCAGCTGTACACTGTCAGACACATGTCCACACTATTAGGCTGCTTGCCACATGCAGGCCTGTAGACAAACCAGTCCACTGTCGAGCTGAGTCACTACCACTCTCCTCATCTGGAGACATAGGTTCAAAATTATCATCATGTCCAATATCAGATGCTTGACCATCCTCAGACTGGCCAGCTGAGCTGTGCCCCATATTAGAAGCTACACCCCCTGAGCTACTGGACTGACCTCTCCAAGACCTTACAAATTTAACCTTAATACAGTGCTCTGTGTGTCATTTGCTGTACTGTGTGAACATTCTGCCTCAGGATCAATGGACATGCATGTGGAAGAGGTGGGAAGTGGACATCTTGTAAACACAAAAATGTGACACATAAGACACATGAAATAAAGGTGCACAGAGCAAAAGATATGTGCAAGTATCATGACAAGTCCTAGATTATGCACAAATGGACTGAAAACATCCACTTAACTGGGTGAAATGACTGTGGGTGGTGCAATGCCCCAAATTACTGAAAAAGCCATTGCTAGACATCGTCATTGCAAACTGTATCAGCATAGTAATGTTGCTGAAACACACACAAATACCAGACATGCCATCCTCCAACTCCACTCGCTGTAGTGTGTGTCATGTTTCTACTGTGAATCACAAAGGAACAGATACAACAAGTCAGTGTGAAGCACTCTGCTAAACATCATCCTGAACCAGGTTTAGCAATACAGTCAGCACTGTCTACACAAACAGCTGATGGTCTGTGATGTATGGTCATAGCTGGCCTTAGGCATAGGACAACTAGGCAGCCACCTTGGGCATTGCTGTAGCAGGGGCACTTTCCCAGTATTTATCTGGTGTAGGTAAACCAGGATGGGGGCACTGGGTGGTGTCATGGGGGCGCCGTGGAGCCCTTTTGTCTAGGGCACCAGTTGACCTAAGGCCACTCCTGTGTATGGTGGAATGTGATTGGCCAGTGAAGGGGGGCATGTCATCATCAGACAGAATGCTCACAGCAACACTGATAATTACATATTTATATACACCATATATAGATTACCTCTGCCCTCAGCTGAGGCATCTTATCTTGTTGTTTGCCCAGATGACACTATGAAGTTGTTGTTTGTTCATCATTGTTGACGATGTCCAAGGACATGTCATTGAGGAGGTTGACTGGGTATGGTGTGTCCAGCTGTGGCTGATCAGTCCGATATGAACTCGGAAAGCTATGCCACATGTTGGGACAAGTGGTCTGTTGAGTTTATTGGCAAAGAGTTGGCTATGGATTTACGCACCTCACACTTCCTCTGCACCTCTGCAGTCCTGCTCTGCATGTAAGATGTAATGCCTTTGCTGATGCAGTTTTGCCAGGTGGGACGGTCTTGTGCTAAGGTTTCCCAGGAGTCTGGATCAATGCCAAAGCTCTTCAGAGAGACTTTCAGTGTGTCCTTGAAGCGCTTTTCCTCCCCACCTTGTGTGCATTTGCCTCCCACGAGCATAGCCGGCCTTAGGCATAGGCCAACTAGGCAACTGCCTAGGGCGCCACTCTAGCAGGAGCGCTTTTCCAGTATTTGTTTGGTGTGAGCAGACCAGGATGGGGGAACCAGGTGGTGCAGTGGGGGGTGCCATGGAGCCCTTTTGCCTAGGGTGACCAGCTGATCTAAGGTCACTCCTGCCCACGAGATCACCATAGAACAGGTTTTTCGGGAGGCATGTGTCTGGCATACATCATGTGTCTGGCATACATACAAGGTAGCCTGCCCACATAACTTGGGCTCTCCTTAGCAGGGTGTAGATATTTGACAGTTCAGATTGAGAGAGCACAACTGTGTCTGGAACTTTGTCCAGCAAAGTAATTTTCAGCAGCCTTCTTAAGCAGCTCACATGAAACTGATTTAGCTTTTTGGCATGTCGATCGTACACAGTCCATGTCTCACAGGCACACAGTAGTGTGGGCAGTATGACTCATACATAGTCCATGTCTCACAGCCACACAGTAGTGTGGGCAGTATGACTCATACACAGTTCATGTCTCACAGGCACATAGTAATGTGGGCAGTATGACTCATACACAGTCCATGTCTCACAGGCACACAGTAGTGTGGGCAGTATGACATGAGGCTTATACACAGTCCATGTCTCACAGGCACTCAGTAGTGTGGGCACACAATAGTGTGGGCAGTATGACTTATACACAGACCATGTCTCACAGGCACACAGTATTGTGGGCAGTATGACTCATACACAGTCCATGCCTCACAGGCACACAGTAGTGAGGGCAGTATGACATGATGTTCACACACAGTTCATGTCTCACAGGCACACAGTAGTGTGGGCAGTATGACTCATACACAGTCCATGCCTCACAGGCACACAGTAGTGTGGGCAGTGTAACATGACGCTCATACACAGTCCATGTCTCACAGGCACACAGTAGTGTGGGCAGTATGACATGATGCTCATACACAGTCCATGTCTCACAGGCACACAGTAGTGTGTGCAGTATGACATGACACTCATACACAGTCCATGTCTCACAAGCACACAGTAGTGTGGGCAGTATGACTGCCTTGTACATCTTCTGCTTTGTGGACAGTTTGATGCCTCTCTTCTCCCACACTGACTCCCACAACCATCCAAATGCAGAGCTATGTGTCTACCTCATCGTCAATGTTCACAAATCTGGAGAGTGTGGTGCCGAGGTATGTAAACTTATCAACAGCCTTCAGGGATCTCACCTTCAGCTGTGATAGTTGATTCCACATAGATCGTCTGCGGTGTGGGCTGAAACAAAACCTCAGTCTTCTTAGTACTGATTATGAGGCCGAAGTTTCTGCAGGCATTAGAAAAGTGGTTCATGCTCTGTGCATCTGGTCCTCTGTGGCAGTGTTGAGTGCACAGTCATCTGCAAACACGAAATCGCACAAAAAATCCTCTTCGACCTTGGTCTTGGCCTGTAGCCTCTGTAGGCTGAAAAGCCTGCCATCAGTCCTGTATCTGATCTTGATGCTGGTTTCTTCATCATTGCAGAAGCCATCTGACAACATGGCCAAGAACATCATGCTGAACAACATAGATGCCAGTACACAGCCTTACTTGACTCTATTGGTGACTGGAATGGCATCAGAGGAGTCTCCATCATCCAATACTCGAGCTAGCATGCCACCGTGGAACTGGCACACCATACTGATGAATTTGTCTGGGCAGCCAAATGTCTCCATAATCCACCATAGCCCCTCAGAACTGATGGTGTCAAAGGCTTTGGTCAGGTCCACAAACATTGTATAAAGGTCCCTATTCTGTTCCTGGCACTTCTCCTGTAGTTGACATGCAGCAAATAGCATGTCCACTGTCTCTCGACCCTCTCTAAAGCTGCGCTGACTCTCTGGCAGGTGTCCATCTTCCATGTGTTGAGTAAGGTGGTTAAGGAGGATTCTGGCAAGGATTTTGCCGTTGATGACCAGGAGAGAGATTCATCTGTGGCTGTCACAAGACTGCCTGTTTCCCTTTCTCTTGTAGAGGTGGACAATGGAGGCATCCTTGAGTTCTTGAGGGATAGCTTCCTGTTGCCACAAGGTCTGGAAGAGCTTGGTAAGCTTCTCCATCTCCTGCAATATGATGGTCCTGGGAAGATTGATGATGTGACACCAGGAATAATGTTGTCTTTTCACGGGAGGTATAGTTGGTCCTCCACCTGTGGAATTCCTTTCTCTCTCATAGTGGTGCAGTCTGTTAGTTGCATAGAGGATCATTTAGTTAGTTAGTTAGTTAGTTAGTTAGTTAGTTAGTTAGTCAGTCAGTCAGTCAGTCAGTCAGTCAGTCAGTCAGTTAGTTAGTTAGTTAGTTAATATTTGTTTATCAGAAAGTTCTGACTGGGATTTATCCCATTTTCAGTGGAGGCCTGGGGTGGAAAGTTCCACATATTAGGCAAGTACATTTAAGACAAAAAAATGATATTTTGTAAACTTGATTGAGTTTATGTAAAAACACAAATTATATGAATACATCTACAACACTTTATATAATATACAGTAGACTGTGACTTTAAGGAGATGCATTTTTTTCTTGAGGTAGGTGGTTAAAGAGAAATTACATGGATAAGCACATTACATAATGCATCCACTGTCTATCAGTTAGAGGTACAGAGAAAGGTAGCAAAGGCAGCAAAGAATTTAGCAGGAGGTAGAACTTAAGAGAAGTAGTTATATGTCTCAGGTACAAATACATAGCATCACACATCTCTGAGTATGCATGATATTCAGAGATGTGTTTCATGTCTGGGATGATGGGAATGTTTATGATCTAGTACAGTCAATGTTATCACTTCATGACCAGTTAAAGTAAGGTCATAACAAAGTGCACAAGACCTACTCATTCACCTGCACAGGTTACTATCCCTATCTGATGCCCTAATGGCCAAGCATATGGAAGTGACATAAAGTAATAGACTAAGCTTGTGCTACTGACCTGTATACTGTGTTAGGCTAATATATCTGTAACATGTAGATGTTAAAGTCATGTCATTGTTGAAAACACCAAAGCATCATAGTAATCACAGCTGTGCAACTAGTGCTGTAAGGTGATATGTATCTGTGACCAAATTAGAGTGATACAGCCTGTCACATGCAAAGACAATTCAGACAACACTAAAATCAGTGGGACCATCCAAGGATTTGTTTCATTTTCCAGCATTATCTGCAAACTACAGTGCATATTGGCATCTCTGTGGACTGCCTCATAATCCATCAGTATCTGCAAACTACAGTACAGACTAACAGATAAACATGCAATTCCATTAGATGCAGTCATAATCTAACATGCAGTTCCGGTAGATGCAGTCATAATCTAACATGCATTTATGGTAGTTGCAGTCATAATCTAACATGAAATTCTGGTAGATGCACTCATAATCTAACATGCAATTCTGGTAGATGCAGTCATAATCTAACATGCATTTCTGGTAGTTGCAGTCATAATCTAACATGTAATTCTGGTAGATGCAGTCATAATCTAACATGCAATTCTGGTAGATGCAGTCATAATCTAACATGCATTTCTGGTAGTTGCAGTCATAATCTAACATGTAATTCTGGTAGATGCAGTCATAATCTAACGTGCAATTCTGGTAGATGCAGTCATAATCTAACATGCATTTCTGGTAGATGCAGTCATAATCAATCAGTATCCAAAGTGGAACAGTGAATGGAGGGTGTGTGTCATTACACATGGAGATGGCAGGAACCTAACTGTATCATTGTTTTCAAAATCAGACGTAAATACTTATAGAGTATCATCTTAAAATATGTGCCACAGCAAGGCTAGCCAACTGGTGATGCAAACATTGGCTCTAGATGATTGTCACTGTTGAAGTGACACATTGACCCCATGTGCAAAAATGGGAAAAGGGATTGTGGATGGATGGATTCTAAAATATGTGGACATGGAAATACAGAGTAAAATACAATGGCAAACACAAGAAAATATGAGAGCCTCTGACAATAAATAAGTCCTGCATTTGTGTTTCTGAATGTAGACTTGCTAGAAGCTCACCTAAAGGTGTGGACCTTGTGGCTGCTGCAAATATAACTAACAATATAGACAGCTCATAAATACCATTTGTGGCATACATAACTAATGAGCTTCTTTAGCACTGAATGTTTCTGAATCACGTCCGCAGATGTCCGTGTAAGTTCTCAAATCTTGGCACATTAATCAATAGCTACCATCTCAGTACTAAGGCTGAGAAATCTGTGTTTTAATTGTTAATATTATACATGTGTATTTACACCTAATACACTATTACAATTGTTACTAAGGTGTACTAGAAAAAATGGCTACAATATTAACCATAATGTTTACAACATCAAAGTCATGGACGATTAGGTTTATGGGTAGTGACTAGGTTTGAAGTCAAGAAGACCATTGATGAGTCTAGCCAAAATTCCCAGTTGTCCCAAAGTACTGTCTGCTTAAATGAAGTGTTCCAGGTCACACAGTAGACAAAAGAAGGCTAAGAGAATCAAACCCTGTACTACATAAAGCAGCTCATTGCCTTAATCCTATTCACTGACTGAGAGCTGCTGCTGCCGGTGTTTCTATTTCTTTCTCATTCAGACGTAATAATGACTTATTAGCAGTTTCTGCTTTCACAAATCACTCTTACAATGAACTGCTCTAAACACTACTGCACAGCAAAAAGACACGGCATCCGATCCTTGATAGCAATCGAGCGGTGGCAATCTTATTAATAATAATTAAAAAAAATTGAAATGTCTTGATTTGTGCTGACAGTATATTTCTGAAAATGTTGTATAAACTGCTGAAGTTACAGTCTTATATGTCTGAACTGAGAAGAAGCAGACATTTTCTGATACAAAAGTTGTAGTTTTTCACTCAAAGAAAATGTGAATAATAATAAATTGAAGGTGATCTTAGTCATAGAGTATTATTGGGTATGTTTGCAGAACACTCTTTACATAACAGCTGTTATTAATTTGCATTTCATTTTTAATAACAGACATATTTAAGGGTAAGAGCAACAGTTTGGGAATTGTGCTGGTACTGATTTCCTAGGTATAGATGTGATCTAAAGCAATAACTGAAAACCCATGGAAATGTAAGGAAGCCTGCACGTGTGATTTGTGTAATGAAAAGGAGATATTTAGCCATTCTTAAATATTCCTTTCCTTCTTTGTTTCCTGTACCAACATTAATAACCATGCCAGATACAGAAAACAATATAGAATGCAATAAACATTAGCTCTGCCATCTTTCAGCAACTTCAGTGGAAGGCCAGGATGAAGGAAAATTGAACAAACAGCATCTGGTCTGTTAATCCCTTCCTGCTGCTATTCAGAATTTGCTTTGGTTCTCATGACTGCTTACTGAGGCCTGCTGTCAGCTTCTGACAGGTGCCTTTCAACTAGTTTGCCTGATGATTTTGTCACAGCTTGGTAACACAGTAGGAGCTGTTCTACTGAAAGCACACAACTTTTAACAAGGATCGAGTGCAAAAATGGCATTTAGGCCTAAGAGAGGCAAAGACATTTACTGTTGTGAATTTAATACCATGACCGCTTTCAAGCAAGCAATTAAAGCTCACATTTTGGGAGATGACATGAAACTGGATCATCAGTTCTACTTTTGTGGAATTTTAAACTTTAAAGCACATCTTTGTAGTTGGGTCAGTAATGCCCAATATCCCTGCCTTATATCACAGTCATCTTTTAATATCAGTCCTGCAGGTGTCTTGTTATGATGCTTGTTTACAAATCACAATAAAACGACATAAGAATATTTTTAAAGTGTTTTAAAACTTTACTTACCTTAACATAATCTGCATAATCATCCTGATGTTTATATGTCCATCATGATGTTTATTAACTTGTTTTTGTTTACTTTTTATGTTTTTTTTTTCATTTTATTTGTTAAGCTGTGTCTTCAATTTTTTCTGCAGTGTCCTTTGGCTGCTGACCTCATATCATGGATTTTGTGATGGCTCGTGGTTCTGTGTTCACAAACAGGGGTACTGTTTCAGAAATTAATTTTACCAACAGCAGTGAGATGTCTGATGGAGACATTGTGCATGAAGTAGGTCTTTTGAATCCGTAACATGATAATCCACTTCAAATATCAAGTGGCGGATAAGAACAGGATGTAAACGCTGTTGCTGCTGCTGATGATGATGATTATGATGATGAAGAGATTTGCCCCCCCCCCCCCACCTTGCAGAAGTATTAGGTGATTAGGAATTACAATTAGGATTAGGAAATAAGGGCTGGTATCTATTCAAACCTAAGTTATATGATGATATTTTTTAGTGTAAATGATATGCAGGCTAAGAAAGTGTTTCACTGATATTTTGAAAGCATATTTAAAAATATTTCAAAATTAATGCTTAACAATAAGGACATGATGCATATTGGGTGGTTATCATTACAGCACTGGCATGTGTATGTATGTATGTAGTTGCTCAATGTTTGTAGATGAGGCATCTACAGTTTCAGTGTTTAAAAATACTAGAAGCGAAGGAGAAGTATTGCAATTGTAGTGTCACTAGATTTGGGCTTGGATGGGGGTGTAGAAATCATAAATTCAACATTATGTTATATCCACATTTGCTGAGACACTTAAATGGAACCTACCTAAACCCCAAGGACCTCCTAGATGTAGTACAAATAACAAACAATGTCAGTGACCCCGAAAGCACACTTTCAAGACAACACCCACGTCAACACATGCAGCCTTGTCTCATGGAGCCTCTACTTCTAAGCCCATAAGACACTCCACCACACAATCCAACACTCTAGTCATTGGAGACTCCATTGTGGGACACACTGATGTCTCTCTCACCCGGGTGAGTAAGGAGAAGGTCATGATCAGTTGCTTACTGGGCCAGGATCCACTACATTTCACACACTAAGGTCATTGGTCAGCACATGCCAGTATGACTCAGTCATAATGGTAACTCAGTCATAAACAAATGTTAAATAATGCCTCATTGTAAACAGAAAATGATTGACTTCAATAATTGGCTTAGTTTCTGGTATCATTCTAAGGTGATCCAGTGTTTGTCAGCCTGGGATGACATGATCAACAGACCTCAATGCTTTGCCAGAGATGGTCTTCATCTATGACCCCTGGGATTTTGGCTACTGGCTAAGGCTTTTGCCACTCCCATAGTGCCTTGTTTAGGCAGTGTCTCAAGGACAAAATTCCTAACATAAAAACTCCATCTAAAAATAATGTCAAGGTTATACTGCTAAATGCTAGGAGTCTTAACATGAAACTGCACTCACTGGAAGCAGTCCTCACCTTAGAAGACGCAGACATTTGTGCAGTCACTGAGACATGGTTCAAGGCTGTGGAGAGCACCCCAGCCATATTGGGTTACACCTCCTTCCACATGTTCAGACCACAAACAGAAGGTGTGAAAACTAAAGGAGGCAGTGTATCAATATTCGTTAAAGATGGATACACCTCCAGATTGGTTAAACAGCATGATTCCCTGGAGATACTTCAGGCGCAATTAACTGTTGGTAGGACACTTGTTCAAGTCATTGCCAGCTACAGGACCCCCTCCATGAATCAGGACACCTACTCTGCCTATTTGGATCTACTTGAGTCTATCGAGATACATCCGAACACCATGGTTTTGGGTCACTTTAACTGCCATCCATTGATTGGGTAAATTACCTGTGCTCAAACTCACTTGCCCAAAGGTTCCTCATCTTCATTAACTCCAATGCCCTGGACCAGCTGGTTGACATTTCCACAAGGGATGCCAGCATCTTGGATCTGGTGCTTACCAATATGGGGGATCACTATAGCACCCCCCTGTGGGGTCTCCCCTGGTGACATCTGATCACAAATCAGTCTCATTTGAAGAAACTATCACATATGACCCCCCCCCCTAGTAGCAACTAAACTAAAAATAACTTCTCCAAAGCAGATTATAACCTCTTACAGGATGGTATAAATAGCTTTACTGCACCTCCCCCCTCAGATAGAACTGGCAACTATGCCGAGTTCTACACCAGTACTTTATACACACACTTGTATAACTGCATTGACTCAGCTGTGACCATCAGGACCAAAACAAGTTACTCAAGGAAGAGCAAACCTGCCTGGTGGACAACTGCCTTTAACAGGCTTTGCAATAAAAGAAAGAAATTAAAAGTAAGAGAGAGTGAGCCCAAAGGTGGAAAGATGCCCTCCTCAGCTTAAACAAGCAAATAAGACTTCTTGTGAAGTCCTCCATAGAAAACTAGTAACCCAAATGAACTTCCTCAACTAAGGACAACCATAAGGTGTTCTTCAGTTACATCTGTAATCTAAAAGGAAAGGCCCGGATTTGTGCCAAACCACTAGTTAATGATAGCACATATGGTGAGCCTGTAGACATAGCTAACCAGTTGGCTGACAGATTCTGTGAAAACTTTACTCTCCTGTCCCCATCACACGTACCTCATGACATCCCTGCCACCTGTCCTCTACCTTGTATCTCTAAAGAGCAGGTCATAAACTCCATCTGTAAGGCCAAAAACACAGCATCTATGGGACCTGACAGCATCCCAGGCTGCATCCAACATGGGCTCCAACAAGAATTAGCAACACCATTTGTTACTTTTTTCAATCATAGTCTGAGCACCAGCTTCATTCCAGCTGAAAGGAAAATGGCAACCGTTATTTCTTTGCACAAAGGTGGTGCTTCTATTACTCCAGTAACTACAGACCTATTAGACTGACTAGTCTTATCTGGAAGGCCAGTGGAGCAAATCATCATGGACCTTACCAACAAAGATATAGATAATCACCAAACACTTGACCCTACTAAGTTTGGATTTCTCAAAGGGAGATCATGCCTGTTAAACCTGGAGGACTTCTTCGAGACAGTCACCAAGACCCTGGATGAGGAGAAATCTGTGCATACAGCCTACCTAGACTTAGCCAAGGCTTTTGACACTATCCCCCACTCAGGCACCATTGACAAAGTTACCCAGCTAAGAATGAAGCATATCAGTATCAAGCAGGAATGGAAATCAAACCAGGAGTAGATAAAAATCAGGCAGCAACTGAATGTGCCAAAAAAACAAAAGAAAGAATATAAGGTGAAGGACCAGATGAGGAGGCAAAAACATTTGGAAAATGTGTAAATATAGTTGCAAGTATAGAAAACTTCTGAAAGAACCTCATGTTGATCAGGATCGAATGTAGGAATGGTTAAGGAGAGGCAAATTCAAACCAGGAGATGAAGGTTAATATTGGGGGCCCAAGATAATGGGTTATGTACACACTGGTTTACAAAGTGCATTGAACGTGGGGGAGAAACAAATGTAGGGTTTGTAACAGTCGCACACCTTGTTGCTAGTTGTGACATACTAATGGCAGAAGGATTGTATATTAAAAGGCATAATAATGTGGCATAACTGTTGCACTGGGGATTGAGCAAACATTATGGTATTGAAGTGGCTGAAAAACACTGGAAACATGAGCCACAAAGCATCGTAGAAAAGGATAAAGTCAACATCACATGGGATCACCCATTACCAATAGTTCAAAAGATATATGCTAGAAAACTGGATATAGTGGTCCATGAAAAGAAGACAAAAGTAGCATTAATCATTGAAATTGCCACACCCAGTGACTACAGTGCCTTGCATACAGAGATACACAAAGTCATAAAATATCAGGATTTGCAGACAGAAATGAGAGCAATGTGTCAGAAAGATACCCAGACAGTTCCAATAGTAGTAGGAGCAACGGGTCTTATAAAAAAGAATCTACAATCATATTTAGATATGTTATCAATACATGTAACCCCATGTGAATTGCAGAAGGAGCTATTACTGGGCACATTGGGGGTGCTGCGAAGAGCACTTCTGGCTGACATCAAAGACTGATACAATACTAATTTCATGAACTTTAATTGTACTTTAACTTAAGAATGGGGTCCAATTCTGTCATGGTATTAGAAACCTAAAAGACTTATATTGTTAGATGGGTCACTAATTGGCTTACTGACACAACACATATAGTCAAAATAGGGTAATCCACCTCCAACAGTGGACCTGTAACCAGTGGTGTTTCACAGAGATCATTCCTGGGACCTCTACTGTTTAAAATCTATTTCTCTGCAGTACAATCAAAAACTAAAGGTCTGTGGCTAACAAAGTTTGCTGATGATTGCAAACTAGGAGCAGTCATAGAATCTCCAAATTATGTCAACATCCTACAAGAGGGTCTTATACAAATAAATGATTGGTGCCAAAGTCATGGTCTTAAACTCAACGCAAAAAAATGCATTATCATCCCTTTCAGTAAGAGTGATGTTCCTGTTAACTACCATATCAACAACAGCACCCTAAGTACACACTCAATAGTGAGAGACCTGGGAACAGAGGTTGACAACAACCTTACCTTTGATCATTGTGTCTCCACAGTAGTAAGAAGGGCATTCTGTATTGCTCATCTCATAAGTAAGTGCATTGTCTGCAGAAAAAAGAAGTTATAACCTCCCTGTACTCTTCTCTCATCAGGCCACTAATCGAGTAGAAACCTCCTTCTGTTATGTAAGTTTCCAAGCACCTACAGCAACTGGAGAGACCACAATGGTTCCTCACAAGGAAAATTCAAGGTCTTCAGCATCTGTCCTATGCAGATCATCTGAAATCATTGTCATTTTATTCTGTTTCATACAGACTACTCAGAAGTGATCTCTGCCTTGTATATAAGGCAATATCTGAACCTGCTTTATTGGAAATACTGCATATCCACAAGTCAAATACTACACGGGGTTCTCACTCTAAAGACCTTATCCTGGTATGGCACATTAATGGAACCTGCTGGAGGGATATATTTGTCTCCCAGAGGTTACCACACCTTTGAAACAGACTCCCACGTCATGTCAAACAGAGCACCTCATTGGTCCTCTTCATCCACAATTTGGATTATTGGATGGGTAACTGTAAATTCACCAAGGGGGATTCCACCTGTGTTCCTCCTGGACAGGGTCAATAGGTGCTGATCGTGGAAATAAGGGTAGAATTTGGCTAGGCTTGTAAGGGCACTAGGGCCATTAGCCTAGTAACTTCCTATGATCCTATGATCCTACAGTCCATCTGGGTGTAAATGACCTGAGACACACCTCCCTAGGCTATATGAAGAGAGACATTGTAGAACTCTCAGAATATGGGTAACAGGCTGGTATGAGGCTAGCATTGAGCAGCATTTTACTTTCTCCAAGGATGATGCCACAACATGAACAAAACATGACTGACTTTAATAATTGGCTTAGTTTCTGGTGTCATTCTAAGGGGTGCAATATTTTTTAGCATGGAAGGAGATGGTCAACAGACCATACCGCTTTGCCAGGGATGGTCTGCACCTCTCACCTCTAGGCTTTCAAATATTAGTTAAAACATTGTCTTCCCCCATAGTGCCTTTCTAGGCAATGCCAAATTAAAATGCTTCCAAAATAACAAATCAAAACTAGGAAAATCTAAAGTTGTTACTTCTCAATGATATGAGTCTAAACAAAAAAGCTCCACTCCCTAGATGTTCTCTTCACCCTAGAGAATGCTGGCATCTGTGTGGTCACTGAGACATGGTTTAAAGCTGTGGAGAGCATGCCATCTGTGTAAGGCTCTAATGCCTTCCACACATTTGACGAGCTACTACACAAACAGGGACTAAAGGTAGTGGTTTCTCAATTTACATAAAAAATAAATATACCTCAAGGCTGGTCCAACAGGACAATGCACTTGAGCCTCTCCATGTTTAAATCACCATAGGCAAAATCCAGCATCACTTTCTTACAAGCTATATGCCCCCCCCCCCTTATGACCCAGGAAACCCATACCATGTATTTAAACTTATTGGAAACAGTCACCATCCAACTCAGTACTATTTCATGGGTAAATTTAATTACCCCTCTATTAAATGGGAATTGTATATCACACCAAACATACAGGCACAGAGATTGCTGGATTTTGTAAACACAAACTCCCTGGAGCATACGTCAATACACCGACAATGGGTACAGCCATATTGGATCTGGCCCTCAGAAATATGAGAGAGTGCTACACACCCCCTAGTTTAATGTCTTCTCTGGAAAGGTCAGACCACAGAAATGGTCTTCTTTGAAGTAAAAATAAAAACTGGAACCACAGTTAACCCTGGAATATTCAGGAACGACTCTAAGGCTAACTTCCTACTATTACCTGATAACCTGCCAAAATTTCAGGCCCCCATAAACCCTGAGAACACTACTGCCTCTGCAGAACTATTCACAGAAACCCTGTACATCCTTGTTAATAGTTGTATAGAGGCAGCTGTACCCACCATGAAGAAGTACAGAACTAACTCTGAAAACAAGCCACCAACAAGTTGTACAACAGAGGGAAGAAAATCATGACAAAAATTAGAAGGTGCATCACCCAGCAGGATAAAAACACTCTCATCAAAATAAACAACTCAGAAGACAAAGTCTACCAAAGCCACATTTGAGGTAAATTTGGCATCTCAGGCCAAGAACAACCACAAGGCATTCTTTAGCTATGTCTGCAACATCAAAGGCAATACACATCTGTGTGCAGAGCTCACTGTAAATGGAGCAACCTATACAGAGACAGAAGATATAACAAAACCTACTGGCTGACAAATTCAGCTCCAACATTACCCTTCTCAACCCATCAACCTTCCCTTAGGAAATACCATCAAATATAACTCCCCCTGCTATCACTAGGGAACAGATTCTTAATGCTCTCTCTAAGGCCAAGAAGCCTGCATCAATGGGCCCTGACAATATCCCAGGATACCTTTTGAATAGCATGAAACATGATCTATCAAGCCCTCTGGAATTGCTATTTAACTGTAGCCTCCAAACAGTCATCATGCCTCATGAATGGAGAACAGCAACAGACAACCCTCTGCACAAAGGTCTGCCATCTACAGACCTTATAAACTACAGATCCATAAGTCTGACAAGTCTCATATGCAAAACCATGGAAAGAATTATCAATGACATGATCAGTCATGTCATAGGAAACCTCCAGATAATGGATCTAACCCAATTTAGTTTCATCAAGGGCAGGCCATGCCTGCTTAACCTGATGGACTTCTTTGAGAAGGTCACCAAATCAATGGATGAGGGCAACATGGTTCACACTATGTACCTTGATCTGTCCAAGGCATTTGATACAATTTCCCACTCAAACATTGTTGAAAAAATTTAGAGGTAAGGCACAAACCCTTATGTCACATGGTGGATAGCCAGCTGGCTCACAGACATAACCCAGGAAGTTAGAATTGGGGAGTCCTCCTCTGTAAAGAGGCCAGTCAGAGGTGGAGTCCCTCAGGGATCAATCCTGGTACTACTCTTTTTTGGTATTTACTTCTCAGAAGTCAAGGCCAATGTCAGTGGTCTCTGGCTGACTACATTTCTAGATGATTCAAATTAGGAGCTGTCATCAAATCTCACACTGACACAAGTGTTCTCCTGGAAGGGCTGACACAGACAAACAACTGGTGTCAGTGCCATGGATTAAAACTAAATGTCAAGAAATGCCTAATAGTATCCTTTGGTAAGTTATCCACCCCTGTCATACTGACAACACACCCCTAAGACTTGACCCAGTAGTCATGGATTGGGGGCACACATAGACAGTAGTTTGGCCTTTGACCATCATGTGTATGTTGTGCAACCTATAAACAGAGGTATGGCATCTCGGTCCAAGGAAGCCATTGTTCCATAGGTCCAAGGAAGCCATTGTTCCACTGTATTCAGCATTCTGCAGACATATCATTGAGTACAATTATAAACAGAGGTATGGCATCTTGGTCCGAGGAAGCCATTGTTCCACTGTATTCAGCATTCAGCAGACATATCATTGAGTACAATTATAAACAGAGGTATGGCATCTCAGTCCCAGGAAGCCATTGTTCCACTGTATTCAGCATTCAGCAGACATATCATTAAGTACAATTATAAACAGAGGTATGGCATCTCGGTCCAAGGAAGACATTGTTCCACTGTATTCGGCATTCAGCAGACATATCATTGAGTACAATTATAAACAGAGGTATGGCATCTCGGTCCAAGTAAGCCATTGTTCCACTGTATTCAGCATTCAGCAGACATATCATTGAGTACAATTATAAACAGAGGTATGGCATCTCTGTCCCAGGAAGCCATTGTTCCACTGTATTCGGCATTCTTCAGACCTGCTAATAAGTACAATGCCACCTTTGGTATGCACCTAAGCAGGCATATCCTACAATTGCAATGTCCACAGAGGACATCAAAGAGTGAAACAATACTAATTTCATGAACTTTAATCATACTTTGACTTAGGAGTGGGGTCCATTCCCATCATGGTATTAGAAACGCAAAAGACGTGGAGAAATTAAAAATGGTTCCTGACTAAAGAATATAGGGTGTAAGTGTCATATTCTGTGTAGACAGCCTCAAGGCCCTATCCCTGTATTCTGTCTCATACAGCCTCTTAAGGGGAGATCTATGCCCAGCATGAAAGACATTGCCAGTCCCCAAGCTGATGGACCTCCTGCATATCCACAAAACAAACAGCACCAGAATTACCCATTTTAAAGACTTAAACCTTGCCTATGATATAAATAGGACCTGCTAGAGAAACAGGTGTGTTTCCCAGAGACTACCCTGTCTCTGGAAGAGGAACCCCATCCATGTGAAACAGAGTTCCTCTGTAATCCAATTCAAGTGTAACTTGACAGCTGGATGGGAAACAGGAAATCCATCCCTGGTTTGGCATCTATGTGTCTAATGGACACAGGTAACCTGTAAATAGTTCATCTCCCAGGACCCTGGTTGTAAACATTTGACTTCCCAAGCCCTGCTTACACTTATCATGGGTATCAGAAATTGTCAGAGATATGCTGAGTGTTTCCACTTCAAAGTCACACAAGAATGGAGTTGTGGACCTATAAGGGGAAGACTTGGGTAGATCAACCTCTTGGACATCAGCCATGATGCACACTGTCCTCTGGATAAGAGAACATGAGTCACAGACTGCATGCCTAGGCACTTAACAGTGTAGAAATTGGCTGTAGAGGATTTAGTCATATTCAGTAATGTTGCCAAAAATGGGCATGGGTGGAGTGATGTGTGTTTTGGACCCAGGCCACTCCTACCTACACTAGGGACCTTGTCAAGTGTGTGCCAGCCATAAAGTCTAGCGGCCCTGGGTCAATAACTTACTGGCTGGTCAGTGCCAGTTGCCTAGCTTGGGTTACCTGTGTAATCTGTTGAGTGAAAGCTGGAAGTACAACCACTCAACCTGCCAAACATGAACTAAAGATTTCTGCACTCAGTGTAGGTTCACTGACAGGATAAAGCGTGGAAGCATATGACATGATGGCCCAATCAACCTGCCAAACATGAAGTAAAGATTTCTGCACTCAGTGTAGGTTCACTGACAGGATAAAGCGTGGAAGCATATGACATGATGGCCCAATCAACCTGCCAAACATGAACTAAAGATTTCTGCACTCAGTGTAGGTTCACTGACAGGATAAAGCGTGGAAGCGTATGACATGATGGCCCAATCAACCTGCCAAA
>NC_056737.1:1006458903-1006501403 GCF_019279795.1 Protopterus annectens
TACTGTCCACCTGTGTCCCAAGGTCGCTTATCATACTTTCAGTGTCAAGTAGACTACCGCCTATGTGGTAGTTCACGGGTACAGAGTTTTTACCAAAGGAGATAACAATGCACTTTTTGGCATTGAGCTTGAGGCCATGGATTTGACACTAGGCATCTGTCTCAGTGAGGCCCCTTTTGCAGGATGTCCACATCGTTAGGAGTTTCAATTATGGCTTCTAATTTGCAGTCATTTGCGAACTTCATTAGCCAAAGACCTTCTGTGTTAGCCTGTACTTCATAGAAGTAGATACCAAACAGGAGAGGACTCAGGACTGAACCCTGTGGTACTCCACGTGTCACTGGTCTGAATTCAGATTTGGAGTCTGCCACTTTCACAGTCTGGGTTCTTTCAGTGAGCCAGTTGGCAACCCGTCTTAGGGATTTATACCTAGTTTAGTGAGTTTATCTACAATTCCAAAGTTGGGGATGGTGTCAAAAGCCTTGGCGAGATCTAGATAGGCTGTGTGAACCACTTTACCTTTGTCAACAGCTTTGGTGACTGCTTCAAAGAAGTCAATCAGGTTTAGGAGACATGATCTGCCTTTTACAAACCCAAGCTGGGTGGGGTCCAGAGTTTGAAGATTACCAATATCTTTGTTTATAAGTTCCGTGATGATACATTCCATGGCTTTACAGACCAGGCTCATCAGGCTAATGGGGCAGTAGTTCCCGGGGTCTGTGGTGTCTCCCCCATTGTGGAGTGGGATAACAGTCGCTGTGCACCATTCAGTGGGCACAAAGCCTGAGGTGAGGCTATCATTGAACATGGTACTTAGGTGGGGTGCCAGTTCATTCTGTAGTTCACGTAGAATGCAGCCTGGGATGTTGTCAGGTCCCATAGATGCTGCGTTCTTGGCTTTGAAGAGTGTGTTTTTACCTGTGCAGTTGTGATTACAGGAACTTTGCATTCTTCCAGTATAGAGATGGGCCCTGTAGGGGGTGAGAGGTGGGTAAAGTTAGCACTGAACCTATCTGCCAGGATGTTGGCAATATCAGTTGGTTCTGTATATTTAGTGACATTGTGCTGTAACTCAGTGCAGATATGAGTGTGGCCAATGAGATCCTTGATATAGCTATAGAATGTTTTGTAGTTGTCTTTAGAATCAGTGGCAATTTTGTTTTCGTAACTAGCTTTGGAGGATTTTATGAGGGATCTCAGCTTCTTACTGAGGCTGACCAGGGAGTTCCTCCAATCATGGGATTTTACTCTTTTTTGCAACAGTTTCTTTCTTCTGTTGTAGAGTTTGTTTATGTCAGAGGACCACCAGATTGGCTTCCTTTTTTTGGAGGATAGCATCTTGGTTCTGTTAGGGATAGCAGAATCCATGCACTTGTGTAAGCGCTTATAAAGTGCATTTGTGTAGGATTCAGCAGTCATACTTCTATTGTCCGTCTGCATGGGTGTCTTGAAGTTTTCCACTTCTGTCTTAAGAAGCGTGAAGTTGGCTTTGGAGAAATTTTTTATGGTGGTTTCCCTAATGGGGTTAGGAGTGGGATGTGGATGTCTAGGGTGATTAGCTTGTGGTCAGATCTGACCAACAAGGAGTTGACCTCTGGTGTGGAACACCAATCGCCCATGTTGGTAATGACCAGGTCTAGGATATTGCTGCCACTGGTGGGGGTGTGGATAAGTTGATCCAAGGCATTGGAATTTATGAATTCCAGAAAACATTGAGCAAAATAGTTGGTACATGAGTAGTTTTCCCAGTTAATGGTGGGGTAGTTGAAATCACCCATTATTAGGGTGTTTTGTTGTACCCTAATACTTTCCAGGGTATCAAGAAATGAAGAGTGGGAATTTTGGGGCATGGTGGGGGATCTGTAGCAAGCTACAATTTTGATTGCGGTCTTGCCCAGTGTTAGTTGCACTTGGATAATCACGGATGCATTATGCTGAGCAACTAGCCTGGAGATGTGGATATCTTTAATGAATATGGACACGCCTCTGTCTTTAGTGCTTCGGTCCAGGTTTGGTGGCCAAAAGGTGTGGTATGAATTTTAGCCTGGTAATGCAGGGGTGCTCTCTGGAGCCTTGAACCAGGTCTCTGTCACTGCACAGATGTTGATGTTCTCCTTTTTAAGGAGTGCCTCGAGTGAGTGCATTTTGAGGTTTAGACTTCTAGCATTGAGTAGCATTACCCTCAGATTTTGCTTGCTTGTACCTGTTACAGTGGTGAATTTGTCATTTGAACCTTGCCTAAAAAAGGCACTATATGGGGTGGCAAGAGCCTTAGCCAGTGTCCGGAATCCCAAGAGTGACAGGTGCACGCCATCTCTGTCAAATCATTGTGGTCTGTTGATCATGTCATCCCAGCAGACAGATACTGGATCCCCTTAGAATGACACCAGAAGCTTAGCCAATTGTTGAAGTCAATCATTTTGTCCTTGTACTGTGGTATCATTCTGAATGATGGCAGGATGCTACTCAGGGCTAGGGTCATACCTGCCCGGCTACAAGATCGAAGAGCTCCTCCATGTCTCTTTTCATGTAGTCCAGGGAAGTACATCTCAGGTCATTCACACCAACATGGACAATGACAGAGTCATATTTGTACTTGTTGTGAAGTGAACTGAGTGCGTACATTATGTGACAGATCCTGGCACCTGACCAGCAGCTGACAGTAACTTTCTCCTTGTTTAGAATGGTGAGTGGAACATCAGTGTGCCTGACTATAGCGTCACCTATGATTAGAGTGTTGGGTATGTTGTTATGCCTTATGGGCTGTGGTTGAGTGGCACACTGAGTTTGTGTGTCATTTGGGTTGTGTTGGGGGTGTAGGCTGCTTGCATTTCTGCTTTGGAGGTCCCTGTTGCTTGAGTGGATTTTTTTGAGAGCCTCCATGATTGTAGGTGTGTGCTTTGTTTTTCTATGTTTATGCTTTGGTGGTGTAGGTCTTGAGGGACTATGTGATGAGTGTGGTGTGATGCAAGTGTTTACCTTCTCCTCTTGACTGTCTAGTCCAGTCTTGGGTGAAGAGAGCTTTGCTTCCAGTTTTGCTATATAAGTGCATCTCTCACAGGTTATAGTGTTGGGTGGTAGGAGGAGAGGGTTGTCTGTGTACATGAGGCAATTGCTTCATTGCCCCAAGATGCCCAGATTCAAAAGGTAGACAGGAGAAAACAGTGGGAGCTGACCCTTAGACATACCTGGATAGGTGCTTATTTATTAAGTACTAAAAACTGTTTTCCTCCAGACAAGTGCGGAAAGTTGAGTGCTGTGGTAATTTGTAGTAATTTGTAACTTATTTAGTGCTTACAATGAATTCTGAACAAGTGCTGAGCTCAAAGAAACAGATTTGAGTGATAAAACACACACATATATATATAGTGTGTGTGTGTGTGTGTGTGTGTGTGTGTGTGTGTGTGTGCATGTGTGTGTAATTTAATATTAAAATATGAATTACATATTTGCAGTTTGTTACCAGGGAAAGTTACCTGGGAAAGTCCACTGGGATGAACAGAACCCATTTTCAGTGGCGGCCAAAGGAGAAAAGCTCCTCAGTACAATACAAAAGAACAGTCAAATACATTTATATACATTAGTAGTATATAATTATCTAACATATTGCATTACAAAGTTAAAAACACACACTTAGCAATTCAGTGGCCAGAGAAATACTAGCGAACAGATTCCACAATTTAGAGATAAGTTATTGCATAGTGGATTTTTAGATAATACACAGCATAGAAAGTAGGGAGAGAGTATATTATGAATTACTTTGTATCTGAAATGCCATATTATGGTACAAAACAACAGAAACAATTCAAATTGAGCAAGAGTGAGCTTCTGTTTTGGTAAAAAAAAAGAAGACCAGACCTTTGCACTGGTTGTTGATATGATTTACCATGCAAACCTTAACATTTTTGTAAAAATCTCCATCTTTGGGCCATGGCACTGTCAGTCTATAAACTCCAGACTCAAGGAGCATCCAGAAATAATCAGGCACACACCCTTTAAAATATTAGTAGTGGCAACCTGGAGACGTTAACAGAATAAGAGAATGTAAATCAACCTGCATCTTCCAAACTAAAACAAGTCTGTAACTCCAGTGATTACTGTCATAATATGTTAGCCATGATTATTTTTCACAAAACTTCCCAGTTTTTGTTGAGATTAGGAGGGAATGAGCAAAATTGTGAGGCAACATCAGAGATGTTTTTGAAAATCAGTGACACTTAAGAGGTATGCTTTGGATATTTCAAAATGTGATAACCCTAATGCCAAAGGTGGAGCTTTCTGGGACAAGGTTATCGGCAGAAGCATTCCCACAGTCAGGAATCAGCAAGGTGAATTCAGGAAATTCATTTTTTTTTTTTTTTAGGAATGGAAACCACCAACCTGTCAGTTTTAATAGCTACCAGTACATCATGTAAAATGTAGAAAAAGTGAAATATAAAATCAGTGGGCAACATGGCAGTAATGGAGTTTGGGCTGAGTGGCCACAAAATTTGAGTACTTCCCCTCTTGACCCCAAATATTTTAATTGTCCCTGATTTTGTCTCTGTTCCTCTTAAAATGGGTGATTTGGGGAAAACACAATAGATTACACAAATTAAACAATGGCAATAGTTAGTGTTGTAGACCTATTTTACCTCAGATAAAATGCATGCCAGCCTGTATTCTCTTACTCTGTCAGCTGCTCAAGTTAATAGTAGTAATGTTTAAAAAAAATGTGCCTGACTATTTCTGAATGTGCCCCTGATTCTGGAAGTAAGGGGTTGAGAACTATGACTCTCTCCCAAAGTTTCAGTGATTAAACCCTGAGACGTGGGTTATGGAATGCAGTGTATCAGAATAACAAATGTAGCTATCATTGTATATGTATTTAACCAAATAAGCTGGTCAGTGACACTTTTTAGACACAACTGGCCATACCTCAGACTATTTATTTATTTTATTTATTGAAATGTGTTGACCGGGAAAATCCAATACGTCAGAAACCTATTTTCAGTGGAGGCCTGAGGAGAAAACCTCCAGTTATAGATCAAAATTTTACCACAAGATATTATTTACAAAACAGTACACAAAATATTTTATACAACCCCCTGGTGATTAGTAATGTTCAGAGAACAAAGTTTTATACAATCTGATTAGGTGTTAGCAGTACACGTACATTATTTTTAATGCAATTCATTGTATGGAGGGGAAAAAAGACAGAAGATACATTCATAATAAACAGTTCATTTATGCACTTCAGTACATGGGAATTTTAGGATTTAGCCTAATAATGATTCGAAAGACAACACTGTGATTGGCATACCTTATCTGATGTAGAGAAGTCAATGACGCTCTGAGAATTTGAAATTGAAAATTCATGGTAGTCAGCAAAATCTTAGACTTACTTGTGGTGGCCTATAGTTATGGGCACAAGGTCAGATCTGATTGTTAAAAAAGTGGCTTTTTAGAGCAAATGTGAAGGATTTGATGGAATCAAGTTGTGTAATAGCGGGAGGTAGGGAATCTATGGAATGGGACTGCAAGCTTTGCCCCGCTCTTTTACTGGGTTTGGCTATGCTTGGATGCTGTTTATTACTAGACTGAAGATTCCAGGTGGGGGTGTAGCATTGTATGATAGAATGATGTGAAGGGCAGTTTTCTGAGTTGTATATTAGTTTATGAGCACGAGTTGGTTGGATGTACTGAAGGTGTGGGAGAATTCAAACCATCTCAATTCCTTTATGGCCTGGCAGTGGTGTGTGCAGTTTGGTAGGTCAGAAGTAAATATTGCAATTTTATAATAGCATGATTGTAATTTGTTGCTTAGAGATAGGTGAAGGTTGGCAAAGATGGGGGTCCATGGGGGGGGGGGGGGGGTAAGGGTATTTGCCAATATTATTTTTGTGGGTTTATCCATATAACATTCATACCTATGAGTTTTCACTCATTTACAGACATAAAATGATCGCACTTCATCTTATAGACTACTATATCAACTAACATCAATATGTGTAAATCAGAAAATAAAAGAAAAACCTTTCCTGTACAAATAACATGGCACCTTATGAAAGGCATGGAAAAGTCAACTGAAATAGCTGCCTTGTTCACATGTTGCGTCAATGAAACTCATACGCATAAAGGAATAACTTTAATTCAAACACGCACACAATCCCATGCAGCTTATATAAATTGTGTTACTGCACAGAAAGAATTACACTACAGCTGTAACAATTACCTTCCAAAAGTGAAGGAAAAGAAATTTCCAAATTTACTGAAAAGGATAATTTCAACATGTGCACACTATAAACAATGTCAGAAGACTTCACAAAATAAGAAATAAGTTTCTCCCTAAGTGTATCAACTCACAGTTGTGACACGATTAAACTGAAGTTAAAAGACTATCACTATAATAATCATGTATGTACATAAATTCATTTTAACATATAAAAAATGTACCAATAATACTGCACATCAAATAAAATTAATTCTCATAAAAAGACAGATTGGCTGTATTTTAGTTCATGCTACTATTACTCTGAATAAAATATTAACAAAAAAAAACAGCTGTGGACAACAGTATCACACTTGGCAGTCTGCCATGTTTACAGTACTTCAACTTCACTAAGATGACATCAGCAGGGGGATCCAGAACAAACTGATAAACAAAAGGCAAGCGGATTACTGATGCAGCTACAGTGCTAACAACAAATACACAGTAGAAGAAACAATTATCCAGGAAAAAAAACTTTAAAACCCATCACTCTGATATAAGAACGGCTCACACATAAAGCAGTATGTCAAAACACTTTAAAGTAAATGTTTTTTTCCCTGGAACTTCAGCTGTTTCTAAGGAATGTCTTACTGGTTTTACATCCTCATTTCTTCTCCGAAGCTAAGCAGACAAACATTACTAATATGTACTGTGCTTACTTGATAATATATATTTCATACTCAGAGGCTGTTTTTCAAACATTTGAAGAATAACAAAAGCTGGGCATGTGGATGCGTATGCTTGACTTTAATTGGTCGTAAGATGGGATTCCCTAGATCAGTTGCTCCAAAGCAAACCTGCTTTTACAACAAAATTACTTTTCTTTTTTATGAAACTTTACCATATACATTTGGGAAAAAATGTATAGATGTTGATATTTCAAGCGTGGCTAATGTTTTTGAATTTAGTGTCATCTGTGCCACAGTGTGAATCAGATGACAAAAGAAGGCATAGAATTCCTTCTCATCCAGGATTTTGGCTTAAATGTCACATGTCAGTACCAATGACCTGGGCACCCAGCATCATCCACTTCTGTAACAGCACAGTATATAAAACTAATAGATCAGTGTGTGGGTGTGTGTGTGGGGGGGTAAGGGTGGGGGCAGGACTAGTAGCAACATGTGGGTAGTGGTTGACCAGAATATTCTTTTCTGCTGAAGCAAAACCCAGAAACAGCTGCATGTAAAATCACAAGCTGGATCACAGCATGCATTTGCCTCCATGAGTCTACCTTCTCTTAGGTTCATAGATTTGTAGTATGCTAATAACCACAAGGGCCTTTTCAAGTCTAGCCATGCATCACAAATCTCTGACAAGTTCTGATACCTTTGATAAGTGTAAACAGGGGTTTGGGAGATGAAAAATTTACAAGCAGGGGCCTGGGAAATGAACTTTTTCAGGCTGCCGGTGACCATTAGACAGAAAGGTGGGAAACTAGAGATGAATTTCCTGTTCCCCATCTAATTGTTCAAGTTATACTTGAATTGTTTAACAGAGGAACTCTGCTTCATGGATGGCGAGCCTGTTCCAGAGAATGAGTAGTCTCTGAGATACATACCTGTGTCTTCATCAGCTCCTGTTTATATCACAGGCAAGGTTTAAGTCTTTAGAATGAATAATTCTGGTGCTATTTGATTTGTGGACATGCTGGAGATCCATTAGGGGGTCCAAAAATACCTTGTATGCCAGTCATAGATGTCCTCTCAAGAGCCTGTATGAAACGGAATACAGGGATGGGTCCTTGAGGTGGTCTGTACAGGACATCTTACTCATGCCTTCTATTCTTTTAGTGCAGAACCTCTGTGGACATTCCAGCTGTTGGATATGCTTGGTTAAGTACATACTAAAGGGGGCATTGTACTCAATGATAGGTCTGAAGAATCGGCAATACAGTGGAACAATAACCTCCTTGCATCTAGATAACATATGATTCTTTATAAGTTGCACAGCATAGAATGATTTCTTCACTACTGTGGACAACTGATGGTGAAAGGCTAGATTACTGTCTACATGTGTCCCCAAATCCCTGAATGCTGAGTTGACCCCGAAGGGTGTGTGGTCAGTATGATAGTCATACATCCAAAAACACAAAGCCAGCAAGAGGTGGAAAGTGCGAAATCCAATACTATTTATTGAAACATGAGGGAATAATCCCCTACATAACACATATCACATATCCAAACCGGTTTCGGCTAGACAAAGCCTTCTTCAGTGGATAACAAACAGTAAAAACAACCAAAAACCCAGTATATATATATATATAACTGGAAAATCTTATGAGAACCAATGAAAACAGATGATATACAATTCAAAATTGGTCATTAAGACCAGGTGGGAACAGAGCTCCAAGTTTAACTATCCATTTCCTTTCCTTGAAATTTAGTATTTCATGCCAATTGTGCTTGTCTCTGCATATACCCTTAATACAATCAATAATAACAAACTTAAAAGCAGCTGATTTATGTTTCAAACCATGTTTATATAAAGCATTATTGAGGCGTTTGTTCTTAATGTCACTAAGATGTTCACAAATTCTAAGACGAAAGGGTCTGGAGGTCTGCCCCACATAAAAAGCAGAACAAGTGCAGGTCACCAAATAGATGACCCACTCAGTACTGCAGTTGGCCCAAAATTTGATATAAAAAATTTCAGAAGTGTTTTTACTACTAAATTCCCGGGTATGTGAAACCCGGGCACAGTATGAGCAGTGACCACATGGAATACACCCCAAGACTGGTCCACCTGTAAGAGATAGTTGAATGGAATCTATGGGATCAAAAAAAGGTCTCTTATAGTGACTTAACCTAGAACCTATTGTACGTCCCCTTCTAAATGAAAAAGAACATCTATCTCTAAGAAAGGGATGGAGTTTTTCGTCAGCCATCAAAATATTCCAATGCCTCTGGATGATATTCATAAAGCCCCTGGAATTACGTCCATAAGTAGTGACCAGCCGTAAAGGCTGTTGGACCACATCTTTATTCTTGTCTTTATAACATAATAAGTCCTGAATATTTAAGTTTGAAGCCCACTGTTTGGCCAAATTGACTGTACCTGGACGATAACCTCTCTCAATGAATCTGCGGGCAAGGTCATCCCGTGTAATAGCATAGGACTGTTGGCTAGAACAAATCCTTCTAGCTCTCAGAAATTGGGATTTAGGTATGTTCTGGGTGATATGTTGTGGGTGGAAGCTGGTAGCATGTAATAAAGAGTTATATTCAGGAAATTTCCTAAATAATGTAGTGGACAAAGTATCATCCACATTCCTGTCAACCTCCACATCCAGAAATAACATCCTGGATCTATGGTAGGTCATCTTAAATTCAATTCCCAATATATTAACGTTAAGGTAATCAAGAAACTCTTTAAGATAACTCTCATCAGCCTTCCACACCAACCAACAATCATCCAGATAGCGACGCCAGATGTCCATCTCACACATGTAGATGTTGTGATTGGGGTCATAAATCATGACCTCCTCAATATATGCCATAAAAAGATCCGCATAGATGGGTGCGAAAGATGCACCCATCGCTGTGCCTTTAATTTGCCAAAAACATTGATTTTGATAGTAGAAAACATTGCTAGTCAGCACATATTCTGTCAAACATACCAAAAAAGTGTTAAATTCGGGTTGGTAAAGACCAGATCTAGCCAACCAATAGTCCAAAGCTTGTAGACCTGCCCAATGTGGAATATTGGTATAGAGAGAGGTAATGTCCAGAGTACATAATAACCAATGGGATTCAAGTTGTGTATCATTATTTATGTCCAAAAACTGAGGATTAATTTGTCCCACCCTCTGGGTTTAGATTCAGACGAGGGGGGCGGAAGCACAAGAAAAGACAAACCAAAACAGGGTCTGGAGGCCCTTTTGAAAATGATGACAGAACACTAATTAGCCATTCCAATGTTCATAATATTTCTTCTGTTGAGCTTACTAGCACACAAATTAAGATACTTAACAAAGGGTTAAACTTTGTTCCTGTTTTTTTTGTCTCTGAATATTCTTTAGCCCAGGATGTGGCCAATTTCTGTCGATTGTTAAATCTGAAATTGTTTTATGCTGACAGTGATGGTGGTTTATCTCAGGAATTCAAGTTTAAGAAATCTACCTTTAATCCACCTATGACACATTTGGTAGGTGTTTTTCAAAAAAATGTGTTAAAGGATTTACATTGTTACCTTAGGGATTTTCCAGTATCATACAATAATTTGTCCATGGATGAAGTGCAAAGTCTGGATGAGCTTGTTAATGAAAAGAATTTGGTTATAACTCAAGCTGACAAAGGTGGGGCTGTTGTGGTTTTAGATAATGTTACTTATGATAAGGAGACCATGAGACAACTGGGGGATAAAGAATATTACATGCACATGCCTTTGGATCCATCTCCTCACTTCCAATGGAAAATTGGACAATTTTTGACCCAAGCAGTAGAGGAGGGTATCATTACACAGGCTGTAAAAAAACAACTCATGGTTTTATCCCCTAGAAAACAATATTTTTATCTGTTGCCGAAGATACACAAACATGCCACTAATCCACCAGGTCGACCCATTGTCTCAGGACATGGGTCTCTTACTGAACCATTGTCTGAATACCTGACTCATTACTTGAAACCATTGCTCTTGTCCATAAGAGCAAGGATTCAAGATACTACCCAGTTTTTGGACATAATTAATGATACACAACTTGAATCCCATTGGTTATTATGTACTCTGGACATTACCTCTCTCTATACCAATATGCCACATTGGGCAGGTCTACAAGCTTTGGACTATTGGTTGGCTAGATCTGGTCTTTACCAACCCGAATTTAACACTTTTTTGGTATGTTTGACAGAATATGTGCTGACTAGCAATGTTTTCTACTATCAAAATCAATGTTTTTGGCAAATTAAAGGCACAGCGATGGGTGCATCTTTCGCACCCATCTATGCGGATCTTTTTATGGCATATATTGAGGAGGTCATGACTTATGACCCCAATCACAACATCTACATGTGTGAGATGGACATCTGGCGTCGTTATCTGGATGATTGTTGGTTGGTGTGGAAGGCTGATGAGAGTTATCTTAAATAGTTTCTTGATTACGTTAATGGTAATATATGGGGAATTGAATTTAAGATGACCTACCATAGATCCAGGATGTTATTTCTGGATGTGGAGGTTGACAGGAATGTGGATGATACTTTGTCCACTACATTATTTAGGAAATTTCCTGAATATAACTCTTTATTACATGCTACCAGCTTCCACCCACAACATATCACCCAGAACATACCTAAATCCCAATTTCTGAGAGCTAGAAGGATTTGTTCTAGCCAACAGTCCTATGCTATTACACGGGATGACCTTGCCCGCAGATTCATTGAGAGAGGTTATCGTCCAGATACAGTCAATTTGGCCAAACAGTGGGCTTCAAACTTAAATAGACAGGACTTATTATGTTATAAAGACAAGAATAAAGATGTGGTCCAACAGCCTTTACGGCTGGTCACTACTTATGGACGTAATTCCAGGGGCTTTATGAATATCATCCAGAGGCATTGGAATATTTTGATGGCTGACGAAAAACTCCATCCCTTTCTTAGAGATAGATGTTCTTTTTCATTTAGAAGGGGACGTACAATAGGTTCTAGGTTAAGTCACTATAAGAGACCTTTTTTTGATCCCATAGATTCCATTCAACTATCTCTTACAGGTGGACCAGTCTTGGGGTGTATTCCATGTGGTCACTGCTCATACTGTGCCCAGGTTTCACATACCCGGGAATTTAGTAGTAAAAACACTTCTGAGATTTTTGATATCAAATTTTGGGCCAACTGCAGTACTGAGTGGGTCATCTATTTGGTGACCTGCACTTGTTCTGCTTTTTATGTGGGGCAGACCTCCAGACCCTTTCGTCTTAGAATTTGTGAACATCTTAGTGACATTAAGAACAAACGCCTCAATAATGCTTTATATAAACATGGTTTGAAACATAAATCAGCTGCTTTTAAGTTTGTTATTATTGATTGTATTAAGGGTATATGCAGAGACAAGCACAACTGGCATGAAATACTAAATTTCAAGGAAAGGAAATGGATAGTTAAACTTGGAGCTCTGTTCCCACCTGGTCTTAATGACCAATTTTGAATTGTATATCATCTGTTTTCATTGGTTCGTATAAGATTTTCCAGTTTTATATATATATATATATATATATACTGGGTTTTGGTTGTTTTTACTGTTTGTTATCCACTGAAGAAGGCTTTGTCTAGCCGAAACCGGTTTGGATATGTGATATGTGTTATGTAGGGGATTATTCCCTCATGTTTCAATAAATAGTATTGGATTTTGCACTTTCCACCTCTTGCTGGCTTTGTGTTTTTGTATGTTTGACTTTTTTTGCTGTGCAAGGGTCACACGTGCACCTGTTGCCTTTGACAGTATGATAGTTACCAGGGAAGGATTTGTCCTGTTCTTTATTTATGAGGCTACAGTTAAAAAGAGATTCCAGATGCCCTGATAGGTCATGTTTCATGCTATTTAGAAGGCAGGCTGGGATATTGTCTGGGCTCCTCAATGCCGTGTTCTTGGCCTTAGGAAGAGAGCACTGAGGCTCTGTTCCCTAGTGATAGTAGGGAGAGTTATATTTGATGGTATTTCCTTATTAGAGGCTGAGGAGGACAGAGTTATAAAGTTAGAGCTAAATGTTTTAGCCAGTAGGTTTGCTATACCTTCTGGCTCGGTATAGGTGGCTCTTTTAACAATAGAAAATACACAAATCGGCATTGCCTTTGAGGTTGTGGACTTATGTAAAGAATGCCTTATGGTTGGTTTTCCTTGGCCTGGGAAGTTAAATTTACCACAAAATTTCCTTTAGTAGGTTTTATTTGTCATCTGAGCTGTTTGTTTAGTTTGATGAGAGCACTTGTATCCTGCTGGGTGCTGCACCTCCTAATTTCTGCCATGATTTTCTTCCTTCTGTTATACAGTCTGTTGATGTTGTGATTCCACCAGGGTGGCTTGGTTTTTGAGTTATTTTTGTATTTATTCCTGTGGGTACATCTGCCTCTATGCAGCTATTAACATGCTTGTACAGAGTTCCTGTGAACAGTTCTGCATAGGCAGCAGTGTTCTCAGGGTTTATGGGGGCTTGAAATGTTGCCAGGTTCTCAATTAGTAGCAGGAGGTTAACCTTAGAATAGTTCCTGAATATTCCCAGTTTAGCTGGGGGTTCAGGTTTTATTTTTACATCAAAGAAGACTGTTTTGTGGTCTGACCTTACCAGAGATGACAACTCACTAGGGGAAGAGCAGCACTCTCCCATATTACTGAGGACCAGGTCCAATGTGTTTGCACACCTGGTCATCATATTGACAATCTTGTCCAGGGAGTTTATGTTTACAAAATCCAGGAATCTCTGTGTCAGCACATTTGGAGTTATATAGGATTCCCAGTTAACAGTGGGGTAATTAAAGCCGCCCATAAATATGATACTGGGTTGGATGGTGAGTGTTTCCAATCAGTTTAAATACATGTTATAGGTTTCCTAGGTCACAGAGGGGCACCTACAGCTTGCAAGGAAGTGGTCTGAGATTTTGCCTGTGGTCATCTGAACACGGAGAAGATCAAGCGCATCATTCTGTTTGACCAGATTTGAGGAATATTTATTGTTTATGTAAACCAGGACACCTCCACTTTTAGTTCCTGCCTCTATTGCTGCCGGTATAAATGTGTGGATGGCATAATAGCCTTGCACTGCTGGACTGCTTTCCATGGGTTTCAATCATGTCTCAGTGACCGCATAGATGTTTGCATTCTTTAGGTTGAGGACAGCTTGTAGAGAGTGGAGTTTCCTATTTAGACTCCCAGCATTGAGCAATAACAGATATTTTCTTGGTTTTGATTTGCTAAGTTGGAAATACTTCCAGTTTGGCGTTGCCTAAAAAGGTACTATGGATCTGCTGACCATCTTCCTCCATTCTGACAGATATTGCACACCTCACAGAGTGACACCAGAAATTAAACCAGTTATTAAAGTCAGCCATCTTCTGTTCATATTGTGGCATCATCCTTGGAGAAGGTAAAATACTGATCAGTGCTAGGGTCGTACCAGCATAGGACATGTATTCTGAGAGATCTGTCATATCTATCTTCATATAGTCTAGGGAGATATGTCTCAGCTGTATTACACACACATGGACTATGAGTGAGTCATACTAGCACTTGCAGTCCAATGACCTGAGTGCATGCATAATGTGGCAGATCCTAGCCCCTGTTAAGCAACCGACTGTGACTTTCACTTTATTCAGCCTGGTGAGAGGGACATCAGGATGTCTAACAATGGAGTCTCCAATGACCAGAATGATGGATTGTGTGGTGGCTTGCCTTATGGGCTTAGAACTAGAGGCTCTGTGAGATGTGACTGTGTTGATGTGGGTGTTGTTTGAATAGAATGCATTCAAGGCTGCTGAGGGCATTTGTTACATGTACTTCATCCAGGGGTCTTTGGAGTTTAAGAAGGTTACAATTAAGTGCCGCAGCACATATGCATCTATATGTCTGCTTCTCACTGTCTATATGCAATATTAAACAGAATACAATTCACACAAAGCATAATGAAAATACACTGCAATATACAAAATAGTAAAAGGTAATAAAGCAATACAAATTACAACAAAGCAATGTAAGAAACACAAGCTAACCTTTCCCTCATAGCAGTCTATGGCAGAGTCTGAGTGAGCATTTCCAGTAAAAGTAACAGTTGTCCTAAAGAAGAAACCTCCTTTTTAGTGCCATCCCTTTCAGCCTGTGGTGGCATGAGAGACTTGCAAAAGTACAAGCCCCTGCTATCTCTTCAGAGTAAAAGATCTTATCCTCAGCCACTCAGTTCTACCCCAACAAATCTTCCAACCCCTCACCTCCTCCAGTACCACCATTAGCCAGCAAGCATATAGGACAATTTGCTGAAAGACCATTTACTGAACTCATGTTAACAGTGATGAACCTGGAAAAAAAATAATTTGCTAGTCAAGTTATTCTGAAAAGGACGGTGCTGGCATTCTGTACTTTCAGTAGCAGCTCTTCCCTTTACCAAAGTAGTGGCAGGATGTACAGTATAACTCAAACAAAGCCTTGTGTTCTTTATAAATATTGTGTGACAGAAATGTGTAGCATGTATGTAAAGTTCCTTTCCCATAGGCAATGTGCCACAGACATAAAACATACTTTAATTTAGAATAAAAGCACAGTTCAACTAAATGAATGGTAATCATTCCATAACTTAAATAATCTGTAGACTTTGGTAGCGTAACAAACAAATGTTTCCAATTTGTTACCAGGATTACTGTATTAATGTGTCATATGTTTTTGGATTACATATAGTTTATGGTTCAGTAGTCACCATGGCAGTAAAAGAACAGCTGTATGAGATGGTGTAATCCCAATGGGATGTGCTCTGCTGTGTTTATGGATATGCAGATACATAAATAACAACACAAACTACAATTAAAATTATTGAAGTTAGCAGTCTCTGGTGAAACATGAAAGGGCATTCTACAAACAATGAGCTTAACTAAAAAATGCAAAATGGTCCAGTTTGTTCTCCCAGACCCCACCCCTACCCCCCCTCACCCCCGCAGAAAAAGAAAAAATAAAATAAAATGTTGCTTGTATGTTTTTGGATTACATAAAGCTTTTAGCTCAGTAGTTACTGTGGCAAGAAAGAAACAGCTATGATGTGTGTGTCACATGTATGACGTTATGATTTTTCCACTTTAACTTCCTTCATTTGAAGATTATAAATATAAAAATAAACAAGTACATCAACAATTGGATTGACAGACATGATGACATAGAAAATGTAGTTTCTTAGAAGTTCAAATACCACAGAAACAAAAATGGTGTTATTACAAATAGATCAATAACCATATAAATAAAGCCTATACTAATAAAGTGATAAAGAATACAATGTATTATTGTAAGTATAGTCATAATGTTACATTTGCCCACAACAAGACATGACAATGTAACAAAAGAAAGCATTACATCATGCCTTTATCATTTCATCTAGTCTAGATAATATCAACTGCAACAGAGCTTTGTTTTATTGCATTTCTGACTGATGCCTGTGAGGTCGATTTTGCTAGCTTTAAATTGATAACTTGTTGAATGTCAGGGCATCACATTCAAATAAATGAAAGCCCTGTATAACAAAAAAATGTCATTTCAGCCCCCAAAAGACCAAAACAGTGCATAAATCTAAATTAAGTGCCTGTAGCATACAGTCTATGGCTTCAAAGACATCAGTGACAAGTCAGTGGTTCACCACGTATCACATGCAGCTTTGATAATGGAAGATCAGATAGTTGTGGGTTCTAATTCCCCACCAGGTGCTTGGATTTAATTCTCAGGACTGACGCTGCAGTGCAGCATAACAGCGATGCTGGAATCCTGAGTGGGTCATCCTTCAGACAAGATGTTAAATCCAGATGTCGCCTGCCTGAGTTGGTCGTAGCTCCGGTGGATGTAAAAGATCACATGGCACTTATTGAAAAATGAGTGGAGGACATGCACTAGCCAAATTTCCACTGGTCAGTATGAATACCACCTTGGATCTCCTCTGAAAAGAGGTCACTGGCTCTGTGGGAATAACTCGGTCAATTAAAATGAAATTAAATATGTTCAGCTGCCAGGCTTATAGTTTACTAACATTCATTAATCTTCAGTGCATTAATCCCATGCTAACATTGTCGCCTTCCAAGATATATAGACAGATGAATGCCTAAGTATATGATGACTTATGACAAGGTGATCAGTTCCAGCAAAAATCCACAACACTGAAAACAATAAAAGAAACAGCTTCCCTTGTGATGTGTTACCAAAAGCCTACCACAAAATTCAGTCACTTCTGTCTGAATAGTGCTAGTGTTATAGAAATGGATTTTCTAAGGCAAACTGTAGGGTTGGGGTTAAAGGCAGGAGCAAGGTTAGGGTCAAAAAGGACTGGTAAAGATGGGCACCTTACCTTAGAAGAAAACTTTTCTGTAACAAATTTAATAAATAAGACACTCAGATATACAGCATAGATATACAACACTAATTCTGTCCCCTTACCAAGCTCCCTAACACACAAACCTTTAACAAATACACTCCCACCCACCCAATGCCAAAATCTTTACTGCATCCAAACGCGGTGAAGTTCATGAAATGCTTCATGATAAAAAGCCTTGATGAATTTATCAAGCAACAGATTGTCAAACAAGTGAAGATTCAACAGCGTGCATGTCACTTATGATCACACACAAAGACACACACATACTTCTGTTTATCTGTCTAGGTATATATAGATATGCATATATCTGTATCTATATATCAATCTATATCTATCATTATAGATATAGCTTTAGATATATAAACAGATGGATAGATACAGATATAAATATAGATAAGTATATGCATATATATATATATATATATATATATATATATATATATATATATATATATATATAAAGAAAGTTGACTGATTTCTCCTGTTAGGAAGGAAAACATATTTCACAATCTTGTAAAGAGTTTTGCAATGTATGTGTGAATCTGCCACTGTTTTGTATTACTGATATTTATTTTTTAGCATAAGGTTCTTTAATCTTCCTATTAGAGTGATTTCCAGGTATAAACTTTCAATTGGATCTGACATTGTATTACAGACCAAACAGAGGTCATCTCTAAGTAATATAAAAGGAATAAAATATTGTCAGCACCTTTCTAAGTAGCTCATGTTTTCTAAACCTATGTTTATCCTGTTAAGAAATGGCTGTGCGTTTTCCTGTTACTTTCTTTGGCTTGTTCAAAGGCTATTGAATTTAGTATGGCATTCAGTAAATGATCAGATAAATAACGTATAAGGGGATGCAATGCTTTCCCTGGGTTGACTTCTAATGCCTTATGCATGCCTGACTCTGGTAGCTATGCACTGGTGATTTGTAATTGCTGTCTGCCTTGTCCCTAGCTCTTTAATGAAGTTGTCAGTTTTTTAACGTTTGACGGTTTGTTTCATAATCATGATTCATCTCCTTTTTAGCAAGTTTCATGATACTACATTTACCAGTGTTATACTCGAATCATTGCTATTACTGCAATGGGTGAGTATTTTTTGTAGATCATCTGGAATGAATGCAGTATTATTGTTTGAAGTGCTTATGATATACACTTTGCAAGACCCCATAACATTAAACAACTAAATAACAACACAGAAAGCACTTTTGCAAGAGGGCTAGGTCACATCACTCTGGAAATATATAATTCCAAATAATATATAATTCCAAAAAAATGTATTGTTCATAAACAGCACAGCTTGTTTTGACAAAGAGGTGTTTTAACAGAGTGTCTGAAAGCTACATTAAACACATTTGGCAGTCGGCATCCAAAATATGTATTTAATCTCTGTCATATAAACCCATAAAATTCTGTATCAAGCTTTGCTGGAGTAACTTTGTAGAAGGTCCCACTTTTGCTTATATTTTCAGTATGGTCATTGGTGTCTTATTTAATTAGTCACATTAATTAAAAACTTGATTAAGCTTTACATTTAAAAAGAACAGTTTGTTAAAGGTATGTTCTGGATATTTTGAGTCATTGCTGCTCATTAGTTAATCGAGCAGCTTCATATGACTCGTACATCTGCGACGTAACAGGGTTGCATTAATATTTTACCTGTAGTTGAGTCGTTTAGTACATGAATGAAAGGAACAGTGTGCCATAATCTTCCTGTTCTTACCAAAAAGGTACGAGAGCAGCAGGGCCTTTGAATTGATTTTTACTGAAACACTGAGTACGTGCAGCTCTGTGTAGACAGACAATATTCTTAAAGGATCTGTACTGGATAGTAAATAACATTTGTCCCTTTTATATTAGGAATGTTATGGGAGAGTCTGTCGAGCTGAGGGTTAAATGTTTTGCAGCTGGTAGCAAGGCCTGTAGTGCAGATTCATGTGGCAGTCTTCACGGTTACTGCATGTAATCCTTTAACTAAAACGCTGGCATTATGCTTAAACACTAACCCAAAAAAGACTCATGTAGGCTTCATGTTGGCCTCATATACTCCTCTGTATGGTTACAGCAGTTATGCTGCTACTAATTCGGCAAAAGGGCATAGATGGTTATATCTTGAAAAAAGCTAAAATAACTTATAACATTAGCAGTGCTAGTAAAAAATTTTTAGTGATTCATTATACCACGGTGCATATAATTAACACTTTAAGACTGTTATAGCAGATGCATGCTTGTCTTTGTAACTCAAAAAGCTAGAATTTGGTGCAATCTTTATAACAAATACATTCTTTCACACATTATTGGAGTCTGCCACTATCATTGCAAAACTATATCAATTCATAGATGGTTCACATGTGGAGTACATTTTTGGAACATTCTAGCAGTTGTAAATATTTTAGAAGAGACATGAATGCTCTCATGATCTGTGTGTGTGTGTGTGTGTGTGTGTGTGTGTGTGTGTGTGTGTGTGTGTGTGTGTGTGTGTGCGCGTATGCATGCGCATATGTGTATGTGTGTGTGCACATGTGTGTGCATGTGCATGTGCATGACTGTGTACGTATATGTGTGTGTGTGTGTGTGTGTGTCTGTCCATTTATGTATGTGTGCGTATGCATGTGTGTGCATGTGTGTGTGTGTGTGTGTGTGTGTGTGTGTGTGTGTGTGTGTGCGTGTCTGTGTGTGTGTGTGCGTGCGTGTGCATCTGTGCGTGATGTGTGTGTGTGTGTGTGTGTGCATGCATGTGTGCGTGTGTGCGTATGTGCGAGGAGTGCGTGAGTGTGTGTGTGTGTGTGTGTGTGTGTGTGTGTGTGTGTGTGTGTATGTGTGTGTGTGTGTGTGGGTGGGTGTTTCAGAGTGTGCACATGTGCATTTTGAAGGATGTGATGTAGTGTATTGTTAGGTATCCATGGACAGCACTGGGCTTCTGCGAGATCCAGGGTTTTGCTGTTCCACTGCAGAGTGACCATCTCCTACAAATACTGTGACATAGGGAAATATTTTATAAAATGGAATATCATGAGGCAGCATGCACACCCATTGAAATGAGTACACTTGGTTTCCCTTATTCAGAGCTACACGTTGGCAAGAAAGGCGATGATCCAGTTGTGCATCAGGAAGTTACTTTCATAATATTCTGTAATCCTTGTTGATTGGTTTTTTTCTCATTTTGTTCAAAACTGGTAAAAATATTAACTGGAGGTGCTCTTATAGCTTTCCCCTTTCTCTAACTTTACTTTCAATTTAAGATTTAGGGCAGTTAAAATAAATATCAAAGCAAATTTCATTTTTGTGCATGACTGGTCTCAGTGGTGATATCTGATCACACAGAGTGTCTCCTCTCTGCAGCGTTTCCATAACACCCATATTTTCCAAAAAATTCATAGAGAAGTCAAAGTGTATGCTAAGATGAATGCTGTGGTCCTCTAAAAACATGGCTCACAGATTATTAGTATGAATTCCCAGAAGAGAACAGTTTCTTCTGTGGAGCATCATTCTAGCTACAGATCCCCTAAAATGAGTCTGGAAACCCACACCTCCTACCGAAACCTACTGGAATCTCTTAACACTCAATCTAACACCATAATTATGGGTGACTTCAACTACTCTTCCATAAACTGGGAGACTTATTCAACCCATAATTCACTTACGCAGAGTTTTTTGTACTTTGTCAACACAAACATCCTGGAGCAACTAGTTAGCTCCCCAACTAAGAGGTATAAATATCCTAGACCTAGTACTCACAAACATGAGGGGATGCTACTCCTTCCTGTGCATTAACTCCTCCTTGGCAAGATCTGACCACAAAAGTATCTCCTTTAGTTTTAAAACTAACCTAAAACCCCATCAAACTCCAAACCTGTTATGGAATTTTCTAAGGCCAATTACTTGAAACTAAATGACAGCATATTAAACTTCCAAGCTAGTCCGAATCTGGATGACACTCTGGCCTACCCTCTGCTGCACACCAAAGCACTGTATGACCACATTTATAGATGTATGGAGAAATCAGTACATGTCTGAGTAAAATCTATGATTACTAGCAAAAATAAACCACCCTGGTGGACTTTAGCGTAAATATTCAGCAAAAGAAAAAACATCCTCTTCAAAGCCAAGAAGGAACAGACTAAACGGTGCAAAAAGATACTCACCTGTCTAAACAAACAAATTAGAGAACTTAATTGTACATGGAGTAGCTCAAGAGAGTCATGCTGTTGGACCAGTCTTGAAGTGTACTTATCTTTAATGAAGATAGATATGCCTCTTCCTTTGGTTCTTTCAGGCTCAGTTTGTGGTCTGAATGTATGGAAGGCATTGTAGCCCTGCACAGTCGGGGTGATTTCTGTGACTGCACAGACGTCAGCATCTTCCAAACTGAAGAGTGCTTCCAGGGAGTGCAGTTTCTTGTTTAGACTCCAAGCATTAAGCAGCAATACCTTGAGTTTGTCGAGAGAGGATTTTGTTATGTTGGGAGGTTGGTTATTTTGACACTGCCTAAAAAAGGTACAATAGGGGTGGCTAATGCCTTTGCCAGTATCCAAAAGCCTAGAGAAGATAGGTGTAGACTATCTCTGGCAAAGAAAGGTGGCTTGTTGACCAAGTCTTCCCAGACTGACACATATTGGATACCTTTGGACTGACTCCAGAAGCTAAACCAATTTAATCAATAATGTTTTGTTTGTATTGTGGCACCATCCTTGGAGAAGGTAGAATGCTGCTTAAGAATAGGCTTATACCTGCCTGGGACACATAATCTGAGAACATAGTCATGTCTCTCTTCATATAGTCCAGTGAGGTATGTCTCAAGTCATTCACCCCCACATGGACTATGACAGATTCATACTGGTACTTGTAGTTGAGTGACTTGAGTGCTTAAGTCACTTAATGGATGCTATCATCTGACAAGCAGCTAACTATAAATCTCTCTTTATCAAGCCTTGTTTGGGAACATCTGTGTCTCACAATGGAGTCACCTATGACCAGGTTTTGTGGTGTTATGACTTATGGGCTTATTTGTTGAGACACTGGTGTGCATGTTATTATGTGTTGTGGTTGTTTGTTGCATTGTGTGTGTGTGTGTGTGCGTGTGTGTGTGTGTGTGTGTGTGTGTGTGTGTGTGTGTGCGTGTGTGTGTGTGCGTGTGTGCGTGCGTGTGTGTGTGTATGTGTGAGAGACAACCTGTTTGGCATTCAATTTCCTTATGTGAGAATCTTGCCTACAATTTCATAGTGTAACTGCATCTCTCACATAAAATATTTGTTTCAGGGGTAGGTGGTTGTCAGTAAACATGAGAAAATTGCTACATTACCTTAGGATGCCCATGTCTATCAGGCTGGCCAGAGAGATGATGGGAAACATGATAACAGGCTCTTACTGTATGTTTTATTAGGGAAGGGAATGGGTTAATTTGAAGGACTGTGCTGATGGCGCTAAGGCTACAAGACGGAACTATACTTTGTGTAGGCTAAGGCTGATCAATAAGGCTGTGCTGCTCAGTGCGCAACTGAGTTGTTTCTAGAGCAGCAAAAAAGCTTGGAAAGGTTTCTATAACACTGCTTAGGGAAAAACTGAGCTTCTAGGTGTTGCATCTATACAAGGCACTGCAAACCTCTACAGTGTGAAGAGCAGCACTGTGCAAATATGAGACTTAAATACAACCAAAGAAAACAAGTTTTAAGCTAACTACCAATCAGAAAAGCACACAATACACCTTCCACCATCAGTCACTAACTCAGACAGGTTAAATCAACACACTTCTGCCACAAGGGTGCAGAAAAATCACCTTCTTAATGTAGAATAGCTGGTTTAGAGCCCAAGTGTACTAAGACCACACAGACTACCTACAACAGCCCTATAACTAAAAGATACAATGTAATGCAGTGCAATTAAATACTTAAAGCAGCAGCAGACAATACAGTTTTTATTTAAACCGTGAAACAGCTAAAGTACAATCACAGTATATAAGAGATGTGAAAAAAATGCTTAGAGCCCTTTTGTGTGCTTCCCAGTTCAGATAAACCAGGTAAACATTTAACTGCCACTAGATGAATAATCACAGTCCTCCTAAAGTAAAAGCACAGTAAAGGAATGTCTGGAGTGTAATGCTACCACTAACAAACTTAAAAGATATGAAATGCGCTACCACAAACAAACTCAAAAGATACTGATACAGCAGTATACTTTAAACAGCTTATAAAAGTGTTGATTATTCATTAAAATACTTTGTTTTGTATAAATGAGCCAAAAGCCACTCAATTGTACAGAATTTATAAAGGCACTAAAAACGAGATAAAGATGATTAATAGCCCTCTAGCTGATAAAAGAACATACATAAATCTAAAGTGTTTCCCCAGCCTAAACAGACCAGGCTACCTTTCAGTGCACTAGATGGAAAATCCACTGACCTGTTGTTGCTAAACAAGTGCTTGCTAGGGTATAAAATATATTATATCCAACAGCTATCTAGAAAATGAATTCAACACAAATAAATGAGTAGAACAGACAACAAGAGGCAAAAATGTACTTTTTCAGTATAAGCACAAGGAAAGGCAAATTAATAATTCAAGATGTCAACAGCAGTCTATAAAGGGGGGCTTACTAAGCTCAATTTACAGTAAGGGTGGGCAGATTAAATTCATCAGGTTAAAAGAAAACAGATCAACAAAGTGGAAGGTGGGAGGGAAAAACTAGCAGGGAATCTCCAGCAGTGCTTTAGTTTATGCAGGCTTGAAATCTTTTCAGAAAAAGACAAAGCCCTAGAAATTCACTGTGGATTTAAATATCACTCAAGAAACACTTTAACCAATGGAAATGTGAAATGTGCAGCTTAGATAATTTAGGAGTCTATTTCTCACAAAGCACCAGGACAAGCAAATTTCTTAAAACAGAAAACAAAATGGACCAGGTAAAACAGAAAGCAGCTCTGTCACTCACAGATGAAAAGATATAGGTTTACTTTCCATACCCAGCAGGGCATCAATGACAGTGGTTTAAATTATGTAGGATTGAAGTCTTTTCAGAAAAAGACAAGGTCCCAGATATTCACTGTGCATTTAAGTATCACTCAAGAAACAATTTAATTAATAAAAAAAAAAAAAAAAAACATGTGAAATGTTTAGCCTAGATATCTCTCACATACAGCAAAAACACCAGACCAAGCAGGTTTCTAACAACAGAAATCAAAATGGAGCAGGTAAAATGGAAAGCAGCCCTATCAGCAAGTCAAAGACTCAAAAAAATTAGTTTTTCTTTCCTCACCCAGCAGGGAATCACCAGCTGTGCTTTAGTTTATGGAGGCTTGAAATCTTTTCAATGGTGAACTGCTACAGGTATCAGGTAGATAGTAGATAATCAGGGGCATATGAGCTACAGCTGACACATTATGTCATAGGTATGTAATAAACAATTAAGCAGTGAACCTAACCAACAATTATATATAAATAAGTGCCCACATAAATAGCTGTTGATATATGTATATAGTGACATATGCATTTGATATATACATATATATATATATATATATATATATATATATATATGTAGAACAAACAAACCAAGGCCCTTAGAGTCAGTGATGTAAACAAACGATAACCCAAGACTTCACTGATGGATGAAAAGGCAGCAAAGCACCAAAGCACAAATAAAATCCAAGATAAACTTTATTCCAAGTTTCCAAATTTCCACGTAAGCGCTTTCACGGTGTAATACCGCTTCCTCAGACGTGATACAACTGAACAAAAGGAAACACATTATATAGACTGACATCACTTCCTCAATTAAACAACTGAATAAAATTAAACAATCAAATAAAATCAATTAATTAATTAACATTCATTGCAGGATAGATGTAAAAACCAAACTAAACTAAAACCTATCAATGGCAAAAATAAAGAAAGAATGTATGTGTATGTGTATTGACTCGATATTCAGTCACAAGTGTATGTCTGATAGTAAAAACATGAATCAATAAATATCATGAGTAACAATCATAAATAACAATCATAAATAACAATCATAAATAAGAAAAGCAGAGTGTGAGTGACTAAACTCTACTGAGGGCTCATCATTTAAGTGGCCTAGCTTTTAATATGGGTTTCAATGAGACACTCTCATTGAGTCCCCTGCCTAAGTGTGCCCCCAGACGAAGAATCCACTTGAGTTCAGATTCCTCAGTTGAATTAATTATATCCCCACCCCTGCTGTTAACTATCTGTGTATGTAAAACTTGAAATAAAAATGCATGCCCTTGACCATTTTGAATCATATGTTTTGCTATAGCGCTGGTTAATTCACCCCTGTTGAAACAATAAATGTGGTCCCTTATCCGTTCATGAAGTGACCTATTCGTTTTTCCTATATAGAAGTGAAAACATTTCTGACACACGGCCACATAGACAAGATTCCTACTACGGCAGTCAGAAACACACCTGATCTGCCAGAGGCGGCCATCATTTGGATTACGGAAAAACCTTGACATGTCAATGTAGTCACATTGCGGACAGGAGCCACATTTACGTGTTCCATAAAGATAATCGGCTGCATTAACCCTGTCTGGTAAGGTAAGTTTGGGAAAGCACAACTGTTGTTTGAAATTCTTTAAATTACTGTAGGCATAGGAAGGGCAGTTTCCAACAATTGATCTAATATTGTCATCTGTCACCAGAATATTCCAGCTGTTCAGAATCGTAGATTGTATCATGTTTATATTCTCACACACGGTAGTACCAACGGTAGACGAGGGCACCCAGCAGCACAGGTGGACACAGGTTCATTGAAAGCAGAAAAGAAAGGTTTCCCCTTAGAAGATCTAAGTCTGGATACATCACCACAAATATGGGTTACCCTGTCTGGTGAATAGCCCCTAGCGAGGAAGGTTCTCTTAATGTTATCTAGCTCAATATAAAAGACTTGATCTTCGGAGCAAAGGCGTGAAATTCTGAGGGCTTGACCTCTGACAATATTGTCAAAGGTTCGAGGATGGTGCATACTGTCAACAGCCAGATATGCAGCTCTATAACATGGTTTAGTCACTCACACTCTGCTTTTCTTATTTATGATTGTTATTTATGATTGTTATTTATGATTGTTACTCATGATATTTATTGATTCATGTTTTTACTATCAGACATACACTTGTGACTGAATATCGAGTCAATACACATACACATACATTCTTTCTTTATTTTTTGCCATTGATAGGTTTTAGTTTAGTTTGGTTTTTACATCTATCCTGCAATGAATGTTAATTAATTAATTGATTTTATTTGATTGTTTAATTTTATTCAATTGTTTAATTGAGGAAGTGATGTCAGTCTATATAATGTGTTTCCTTTTGTTCAGTTGTATCACGTCTGAGGAAGCGGTATTACACCGTGAAAGCGCTTACGTGGAAATTTGAAAACTTGGAATAAAGTTTATCTTGGATTTTATTTGTGCTTTGGTGCTTTGCTGCCTTTTCATCCATCAGTGAAGTCTTGGGTTATCGTTTGTTTATATATATATATATATATATATATATATATATATATATATATATGTTTGTATATATCATGTGCAATCTCAGAGTTAATAGCTATAATTAGAGGGGAGTGGGGGCCGCAACCCCCTTCAAGAGAAGCACTTATGTTTGATTTAGTCTGCTCTGGGGTAATTCAGAGAGCATGCATGGAACTGACAAACTTTGTTGTGTCAACATTCTTATATCAATTATATGTAGTTGATCATTTGATCCGAAAGCCCTTCACCCACATATACATGGTTGATTATCTAGATAGATTTATAAAGCTACATACATAACATTTAAAATAGTATAATAAAAGCCATGTATATTCACCCCATGCCTGAAAGGATGTTCTAACCTCTTTTGGTATTGCCCCTAATTCTTCACAATTGGCCCCAGGAGCTATAGGACAAAAATGTAGACATTAGTACAATTCCCTGCCAATTTTGACTGTATTTTATATGAGTATAGCACATATGGGTGGATATAAGACATGAAACCAATGCCACTACCTTCACCAGTAATACAAGTTATTTGTCTGTGTGTACTGCATTTTTTGTGGGGATGCAATGTTTTCAGTATTGCTTGCAGACCTGTCAGTAGTGGGAGGGTATGGGTGGTCTACTGTGTAAAGGATCATCACCCTCATTGTGGTATAAAGACATAAGAGGTGTAGAGTGAGGTGGTGAGTCGACAGGGGCAGTCATTACTGCCATGGTGACATGTTGCTTTTCCTGCCCAGAATGGTATACCCAGGAAGATAAAGCAATGAGAAAGGCTGAGTCCCCACAAACACAAAGAGTCAGAAAGCAGAAAGCAAGTTCTCTAGTGGGAAACATTAAGTGCTACTGCAGGCCTTTCATGTCCACAGCTGACAGCTCTTCAGGCAGGATACTGTTCACCAGCCATACCAAGACCAGATATGAAAGAATTTTATGGTGGACATCAGTGCTTTTGGTGGGAAGGACTCAGTAAAATGACCTCTACAACTTACATGGCAAGGTATATGGGGGGGGGGTGTTGGCTGAGCTACCTCTCATGCAGACATAAGAGTTTCAGGCCTCTGTACAAGGAACATTACCCACCTCACAGTCTGACAGCATGGGCAGTATGGTTCTGGACATCAGAACTGACATGAAACATGCCCCTAGTATTTCCACCAGAGATTCTCCAGGTGAGTATTGCTATAGGTCTGTTAACATTTCACTTCTTTCCAAAGGCTCACTACTTCCTGCACATTTTAGTAATGCTATTTGTTTCATTTAGTATAGGAGCATAAGAGGTACTATCACCAGGGGTACCTCCATGAAGTAAGTCATTGAGGGGTACCTCCATGAGGTAAGTCACCAAGGTATCCCCATGACATAAGTCCCCAAGGATACCTCCATAAGGTAACTCACCAAGGGTACTTCCATGAGGGAAGTTACCAAGGGTACTTTCATGAGGTAAGTCGCTAAGGGTACCTCCATGATGGAAGTTATCAAGAGTACCTCCATGAGGTAGGTCACCAAGGGTACCTCCATGAGGGAAGTTACTAAGGGTACCTCCATGAGGTAAGTCACCAAGGGTACCTCCATGAGGGAAGTTATCAAGAGAACCTCCATGAGGTAAGTCATCAAGAGTACCTCCATGAGGTAAGTCACCAAGGGTGCCTCCATGAGGGATGTTATCAAGAGTACCTCCATGAGGTAAGTCACCAAAAGTACCTCCATGAGGGAAGTTACTAAGGGTACCTCCATGAGGTAAGTCACCAAGGGTACCTCCACGAGGTAAGTTAGATTCTAGTACTGATGCTATATACTGTAGCACTAAATCTGCACTGAGAGCATGTCAAAGGTGGTGAGCTATTATTATACTAATCTTTGTGCTTAGCTGTGTTCACATTTACTACCACCATAAAAGAATATTGAATAACTGATTTGACAGGATCATCTGACTGATAAAGATGACAATGATAAGGTTGCAAAGTGAGGGAGTATAGTATGTGTGTTGGTCACAAGGAGTGTGCAGACCAGATTTTCAGCTCAGGCCAGTGACACAGTTTCTGTGCCTGAATACACGCATGAGACAAATACATTGCACAGGGCGGTCAGGTAGACATTCACAGTCAGGGGTTTTACAGCCACTATGAGCCAGGGTCTATATTAATTCACCAAAATGCCATTTCATCAAACACCTAATCATTAACCCCAGTTCAGCAAAAATCATTTCATCAATTTGCTGAACTTACCAAGGGCAAAGAAGTAGTTGGTGAACTATGAAACTTTGCCCTTTTCTCCACTGTAGTGCCATCTCAGAGTTGGTATATATAGTTGGGGACTGGAGAGCAAAGCCCCTCACTTGTATGGGTTCACTTTGTTTAGATGTCAGTCCGTTGTGCTGTAGGGCAAGTATTTACTTGCTCTTGATAAATTCCGTGAATTGCGAGTTGGTATATATAGTTGGGGACTGGAGAGCAAAGCCCCTCACTTGTATGGGTTCACTTTGTTTAGATGTCAGTCCGTTGTGCTGTAGGGCAAGTATTTACTTGCCCTTGGTAAATTCCGTGAATCGCTGAAACGATTTTTGCTGAATTGTAGTAGAGGCACATTCTTGCACCAACACAGCCAGTTCTGAACTGATATGGATAACGCAGGGTGTGAGGTATGACCTCTGTCAGTACATGTCCTGTATATGTGACTGCTGATCGACTTTGTTACATACTAGCACTCGCAATGTCCTCTCATGCTCACATGCTGTATAACAGGTTCTGTCAACACAGCCAATCTACTGCTACCTTCAAAAATGGGGGCTGTCATGGCTGTAGATTGTCAAGGTCATGGCAATACGTCATCTACACTTACACAATGGCATCGGTTGTGCGGGTGACTACAGCTAGGAGAGGGCATTCTGAGGTCAGGACAGCGATGGCAAGGGTATGTTTGGTGAAGGACAACATTCACAATTACAGAGTACATGACCATCTTAACTAGGACATTGGTATCACCCTCTTAATTGCTGGTACATGCAACTGTCATGTGGGCTGGCATGCATGGGATCTTAAACCCTCTGCCATGCATGTCCTGGACCCTTGCAGTATATCACACTGCACTGCTACATCTGTTACTGAGACTGTGTCTCAACACATATATAGAGACACACACACACACACACACACACACACACACACACACACACACACACATACACACACACACACACACACACACACACACACACACACACACACACACACTCACGCATGCATACACCACTACATCCCCAGTGCATAACACACTCAGACAGCCAGAGACAGTGACCCATCACAAAGCCTTTGAAGTAATTTGATTCAGCCTTATTTCTGCAGCACTCATATATTTTCTTGTGAATGAACTATACATTCACTGTGCCGCCAGCCTATGCAAGGGTAAACACAGAGTGGTACTGGATTTACTTCACTCCTTTTACTGTAGCATATATGCTCTACTATAGGCTAAAGGTATACAGAAGATGCTGCCTCTTTGCCAGTGTGATGGTACACTGTGACCTCCTCTGTCTAACACTGCAATTTCCAACCCAGAGGTACTCACTTGGTCATTTACGGGTACACAGATTAAATAATAACGGTGTATTCCTAGCTTACAGTCTGAAAACAAGACAAATACACCTTTTAAATGATCACATCAAATGTAAACAGCTTGTTGATTATTGTTGCACTCCAGAAATGAGCACCTTCCACCATGTTGTTCTAGTTTTACTCTTCATCTCCAGAACAACACTGCTCATTTCCAAGCCCTGAAATCTCAGTCCCTCCACCAGACTGCAAACATGTGCTACACGCAGTGACAGCTGTCCCTCATGGGGCCTGGCAGGAAATCAAAGGCAGGCCTCTCAATTGTCCCTGATTTTGATTCTAATTTTAGGTCTATTTCCCTTAAAACCGATGACTATAGGGGAACAGGTGGTGAGCTACATTTAATAAAATAACAATAGTGATTAGAGTTATAGATATTTTTAATTCAGAAAAATGTATATTTATGCATATTCTGTTATTCTGTCACTGTCTCAAGTTAATAGTACTAATATTTTAAAAGTGTCCCTGATTGCTCGAAAGCTATGATCGAAGGTAATGCAGTTTTAATGCTGCATGTGTATCCCTGTGTTGTGTCAATGGGTCACACGTTTTCCTAGATTCAGTTTGTTGCACATTCTTTCTGTCAACTTGAGCATCCAAATAAATGACCATCAGGTGTAAAAGGCGGATTTAGGGATAACAGACATTCATAGCAGACAATAGTTTTGTTTATTCAATAGCATATCACTTTATTATATTTTTCTAAAATAAAACCAGGTTAAAGACAACTGATGAACTCAACTGTGCAAATGAATGTTTTGGTTGGAGTGGTTATCCCTCTTGGCTGCAATAAGCCAATGCTCTATAACCAATATTTGAAAGAAAAAAGTAGAACTGTGCATTTTAGTCCTTTCGTAGCTAGGCAATTTCCAATACTAATTGTTGTCAGTGTGCATAGCCTGTAAATATATTAAAAGTAATCCTTCGATTAACTTAAAACAGCACAACCCCATAGCCAGTGGTGCTCATTACTGACCACAGAGGCAAGTGCTAGTGGTTATGCAGTCAAGGTGTATTCATCAAGGACACATATATTGAGTCTGGCATGAAATGTTGTTTTAATAGCAGAAGCACCTTGTGTTTGTTACTACTATGGTTATTTAAATAGTTAATTCAGGTACTTGGTTGGGAATTATCTTGACAGAAAAATAATCTGCTATTTTTAAGAGGATGGGATATGTGAACCACAGATCCACCCTTATATCTGTATGCCATTCATCCATCAAAACCGTCTTCACAATGGTACCTTTGCACCAGACATATGATACTGTGCTGGAAGGCATCAGGGTAGCAGACAGGCTCTACTGAAAGAGCAAAAACAACATACTGAGCCTATTTATCAAGAGAAGGCCCACTGCTCCATGAACTCACTTACAAGCGTACCCCTACAGTGATGATGAAAAAAAGCATGTCCACCAGTGCTGATGGTGAACAGTATTCCACAACATCTTTGATAAGATGATATAACTGGGATAATGAATTTTTATTATTTATAAGGCCTTTGGTAATACGATCTCTCTGTATTTTATGGAACAAATATAAATTAAACAGTTACAAATAAAATAAATCCTTTGTAAAGAGTTCATATAGTAAAATAAAATCTACATCACCAATGACTGTAGAAGTTAGCCCATACATACCTACAATAAGATGCAGTAAATAGGTTAGTCCAGTCCTGAAAAGGGCCAGGCACAAAACCCCACCTCATAGACATGGCATATTCTGATGTGAGTTACATGGGATCTACACTGCCATAATAAGACTATGAGCTGGATTCACAAATGGCCAAATTCCATGCAGGAACAGTGTAGCAGCTCCTGCACGCAATATGGGCGCTGTGAAATCCAGGATAGGGCAGTTTTCTCGTGCACAAGTGGCCCTGTACTGTTCCTGCATGGAATTTTGTTCAGTATGCAAATCACCTCATTTGCTGATGAAAACCATGCAAATGAGGTGATTTTGCGATCCAGCAAGCTGAACGGATTCCGTATAGGAACAGTGTCAGTCCAGAACTGCATTCGGCTAGTAGCCGAATACATTTTTGCATCTGACAAAACGGAGGCCTGACAGCTCATGAAAAGTATGTATTATGTAGAACAGACAAGCCAATGGCCAAATATAAGGCCATTGGCATGAAAAGCCACATCATTTTTTAAAATATAAAACTTATTTTTTTGGGCCAATCTCAACCGTTTAAGCTAAGGGCAGCGATGTGCAAACACAGGGGTGCCAAAAATAAAATAAAAAAGGGAAAAACTGCCATTTAACAGAAATATGCATTTTACCATTATAGTCAATGGCAGGTAGAATGTAAACAAGACAAGGGAGCACTGGTTGCCAAAGGGAAAAGTTGTGCGTGGGAAATGTAACTATGGACCTGCACTCTGGGGTATGCAAACAAAGGGACTTATACTGAATCACAGATTTCTACCTAGTGGAAGCCTACACATAATTGTGCAGGTGCAGGAATAGGGAGCCATGTAGGCAGGACAAGAGGATGACTTCAGTAGGGGGTGTGTCATGCTTGGTGTAACCGTATTAGAGCCCTGCCGCCCGTGTTTGCTCTTAGCTAAGCAGAACTAAGGAAGGTGGGGTGTCTCACATTGTTTAGCACTGTTTTTCCTGCTTAAACAGGATTAAAAAAAAAAAAAAGAGAGAGAGAGAGAGAGAGAGAGAGAGAGAGGAAATAGCAGCTCAGTTTACATCTGAGCACTGGGTATGCGTGGCGCACCTCAGGGCTTAAACGGGAAGGCAAAGGGAAGGGAAAACAGCAGTAGGAAGGTAATCAAGGAGAACTAGCATAGCTGGCAGGCGAAATGTATCAGAATCGGCCAATTACACAGGCAGCAGCCCAGCCCAGCACACTACTATAAACTATACAAACCCCTTTCACTCTGGTTTTCCCACAAACTTTACACCACTGGTGTACACAAACAGGGAAATTTTACCTTACAAAACTAACAAAATGTTAGGGGCTGCTGTCACTCTCATACATCAATATGTGCAAGAGGCTGAGGGTGGTGAGGATGTGAATGCTGATGACCATCCCACAGTGAGGAGGAGGAGAAGAGTGTACAGACCCAGGGTAACCTACCAGGGCCTACATGAGCTGGAGATAGTGGAGTGCTATAGGGTGGACAGGGACATTTTACAGCAAATTGTTGAGATGTGCCGGCCCCTACTCACACACAGAACCAACAGAGCAGAACCCATCCCAATGGATACCAAGGTATGTGTAGGGTTAAGAATACTAGCCACAGGTGCCTTCCAAAGGGTAACTGGGAATATCATGGCGAATGTCACATGCATCAGCATCCAGGGTCCTCCACCGGTTCCTGGATGCCATGACAGCACATGTCAGTGAGCACATATATTTTCCCATCACCCATGAGGCATTGACCAGCAGTATGCATCTCTTCCACCAAATAGCAGAATACCCTGAGGTAGTGGGTGCTATAGACTGCACGCACATACACATACACATCAAAGCACAACCCGGCGAGCGGGGTAGGGTCTACATAAGCTGCAAGGGCTTGCCCTCCATCAACTGCCAGGTCATCTGCGATGCCCAGGAAATTATCTTGAATATGTGTGCTGGCAGCCCAGGAATCTATCATAACTCCCACATCTGGCATATGTGACAGCTGTACCACTCATTTGCCAGTGGGGACATCCCATATGGCCATCCAGTGAGGGATGCTGGCTACACACTGGAGCCATGACTGATGACACCCCTCAGAAATGCACACACACCTGAACAAGAACTCCATAATGAAGTACACTCACAAACCAGAATCATAACAGAGCATGTGTTTGGGATGCTCAAGTCATGGTTCCCACCGTTGGAGCCTTGCAGTACTTTCCATCTACATGTACACAAATGTTCATAGTATGTGCCATGCTACACAATATGCTACACAATATGATCCTGCAGAAACAACTGCAGCAGAAACAGTATGGGGCAAGGCCACAAAGCCCCCCACCATTGCCAAGGCTAGCACAGGCACAGAGGGACTTGGAGGAGGAACCACCTGAGCCTGCCCATCTAGCAGAAGGAGGCATGCCCAGTATGCCCAGGTTTGGCAAAGAGGCAATGCATAGCACATACACTGACACAGTAGGGACCCAGGGAATGACAGCTCTCTCTGACTCCCACATACAGTAAAAAGGATGCCAAATATGACACTACCTGTGTTTTACCATGTATAGGGAGTGTACTATGTGCATACGACATAGTCAGCCCTCCAGCACATTCCTCAATACTGGCCCAACCACAAGGTAAGTCACTCTTCCTATCAGTTGCCGAATGGAGAAATATGTTCTGTTAGTTGTGTCTATGTTATGGATGTTAGCATGCAAGGGAATCGTGTGGCTGAATGGGATGGCAGTAGATACTGGACACCTATATGGACAGCATGAAATCCATAACAAATACTGGTGTCAACATAGTAGGCAGTACTAGACAAGGTGGCACATCCCACTGCAGGACTTGTGGTGGGCCAAATGTGTGTCCATAGGACACACACATGCATGTCAGTGAGGCTCACATACCCAACAACAGCCTCAGCCAGCAGGACAGGTGTAGATGACCATAAAGAAAGGCTGGGCTAAGGCCTCCAATTGATGGCAATGGTGAACAGTCCCCCTTCAGACCTACACAGACAGACTGCAACAGGTCTTGCAGTTGTATGTTACTTCTGAAGGGTAAGAAGTCTGAAACTGAAATGTAGGTCAATAAAACATAAGATCTGTACTCCACTGATATGCCTCCAGTCTGAATGATAAGGCAGAATACAGAATGAAATGGACGCCAACAGAGTACCTGACATACCAGTACAACAAACGTTTACAGTTGTCAGGTGTGCACCCCCAACAATCCTATGTAGAAATGCAGTAACATGTAAGTGTGAGGAGTAGTATCAGTGGAACACAGATTACCCAAGCAGGATCAATCTACAGGATAGTGTGCCCCTCCCCCACAATCCTATGTAGAAATGCAGTAACATGTAAGTGTGAGGAGTAGTATCAGTGGAACACAGATTACCCAAGCAGGATCAATCTACAGGATAGTGTGCCCCTCCCCCACAATCATATGTAGAAATGCAGTAACATGTAAGTGTGCAGAGTAGTACCAGTGGAGCACAGATTACCCGAGCTGGCCCAATCTACAGGATAGTGTGCCCCTCCCACACAATCCTATGTAGAAATGCAGTAACATGTAAGTGTGTGGAGTAGTATCAGTGGAGCACAGATTACCCGAGCTGGCCCATTCTACAGGATAGCTTGCCCCTCCCACAATCCTATGTAGAAATGCAGTAACATGTAAGTGTGTGGAGTAGTATCAGTGGAGCACAGATTAACTGAGCTGTCCCAATCTACAGGATAGTGTGCCCCCCCACAATCCTATGTAGAAATGCAGTAACATGCAATTGTGAGGAATAGTATCAGTGGAGCACAGATTACCCGAGCTGGCCCCATCTACAGGATAGTGTGCCCCTCCCCCACAATCCTATGTAGAAATGCAGTAACATGTAAGTGTGAGGAGTAGTATCAGTGGAGCACAGATTACCTGAGCTGGCCCAATCTACAGGATAGTGTGCCCCCTCACAATCCTATGTAGAAATGCATTAACATGTAAGTGTGTGGAGTAGTATCAGTGGAGCACAGATTACCCGAGCTGGCCCATCTACAGGATACTATGCCCCTCCCACACAATCCTATGTAGAAATGCAGTAACATGTAAGTGTGAGGAGTAGTATCAGTGGAGCACAGATTACCTGAGTTGGTCCAATCTACAGGATAGTGTGCCCCCCACAATCATATGTAGAAATGCAGTAACATGTAAGTGTGTGGAGTAGTATCAGTGGAGCACAGATTACCCGAGCTGGCCCCATCTACAGGATAGTGTGCCCCTCCCCCACAATCCTATGTAGAAACGCAGTAACATGTAAGTGTGAAGAGTAGTATCAGTGGACCACAGATTACCAGAGCTGGCCCAATCTAAAGGATGGTGTGCCCCTCCCCCACATTCTTATGTAGAAATGCAGTAACATGTAAGTGTGAGGAGTAGTATCAGTGGAGCACAGATTACTCGAGCTGGCAGAGTCTACAGGATAGTGTGCCCCCCAAATCCTATGTAGAAATGCAGTAACATGTAAGTGTGCGGAGTAGTATCAGTGGAGCAGAGATTACCCGAGCTGGCCCAATCTACAGGATAGTGTGCCCCTCCCCCACAATCCTATGTAGAAATGCAGTAACATGCAATTGTGAGGAGTAGTATCAGTGGAGCACAGATTACCTGAGCTGGCCCAGTCTACAGGATAGTCTGCCCCCCTCTGCACAATCCTTTGTAGAAATGCAGTAACATGTAAGTGTGAGGAGTAGTATCAGTGGAGCACAGATTACCCGAGCTGGCCCAATCTACAGGATATTGTGCCCCCCCACAATCCTATGCAGAAATGCAGTAACATGTAAGTGTGAGGAGTAGTATGAGTGGAGCACAGATTACCTGAGCTGGCACAGTCTACAGGATAGTGTGCACGCCACAAACCTATGTAGAAATGCAGTAACATGTAAGTGTGTGGAGTAGTATCAGTAGAGCACAGATTACCTGAGCTGGCCCAGTCTACAGGATAGTCTGCCCCCCTCTGCACAATCCTTTGTAGAAATGCAGTAACATGTAAGTGTGAGGAGTAGTATCAGTGGAGCACAGATTACCTGAGCTGGCCCCATCTACAGGATAGTGTGCCCCTCACCCACAATCCCATGTAGAAATGCAGTAACATGTAAGTGTGCAGAGTAGTATCAGTTGACCACAGATTATCTGAGATGGCCCAATCTACAGGATAGTGTGCCCCTCCCCCACAATCATATGTAGAAATGCAGTAACATGTAAGTGTGAGGAGTAGTATCAGTGGAGCACAGATTACCCGAGCTGACCCAATCTACAGGATAGTGTGCCCCTCCCCCACAATCCTATGTAGAAATGCATTAACATGTAAGTGTGCGGAGTAGTATTAGTGGAGCACAGATTACCCAAGCTGGCCCAATCTACAGGGTAGTGTGCAACTCCCCCACAATCCTGTGTAGAAATGCAGTAACATGTAAGTGTGATGGGTAGTATCAGTGGAGCACAGAATACCCAAGCTGGCCCAATCTACAGGATAATGTGCCCCTCCCCCACAATCCTTTGTAGAAATGCAGTAACATGTAAGGATGAGGAGTAGTATCAGTGAAGCACAGATTACCTGAGCTGGCCCAATCTACAGGATAGTGTGCTCCTCCTCCACAATCCTATGTATTAATGCAGTAACATGTAAGGGTGAGAAGTAGTATCAGTGGAGCATAGATGTCCCGAGCTGGCCCAATCTACAGGATAGTGTGCCCCCCCCCCCCACAATCCTATGTAGAAACGCTGTAACATGCAAGTGTGAGGACTAGTATCAGTGGAGCACAGATTACCTGAGCTGGCCCAATCTACAGGATAGTCTGCCCCCCCCCCCGCACAATCCTATGTAGAAATGCAGTAACATGTAAGTGTGTGGAGTAATATCAGTGAAGCACAGATTACCCGAGCTAGCACAGTCTACAGGATACATTGTTAGATATGTACAATATGCAGGGTATCTGTGTGTTAGGTTGTTGTGTGTTCAATATTGTCTGGAAGTGGTCAGCACGTAGGCATGGAGGGTTGTGTCTTGGTGGCCTATTGCCAGTACTGTGGTTGACAGGGCCATGTTCCGACAACTGCATTGCCAAATACAATGTTTCTCAGCAATACCCATGTCAGCAGTCATCCATACTCACTGTCCAGATGTCAATATCTGTCACCGTCTGAAAGATGGACATGCTTTGAATGTGGGCCCATACGTACACACAGTACACAGGTGAAAGTACCCTAGACAGAATGCATAAAATTTAACTGTCAGCTATACACACCTTTGGAATTGTACATACAGGTTAGCAGCACATTAGTTGTCTGTGTAGTATGGATTACTGATGTAGTCTGGCCAGTCACTGGCAAACCACGAAAGGCACAGTTATGAAGAAATGAGAGACTGCCTATGTCCCTCCACAAGGCAGCATAAGGGGAATGTCCCAGGTATATCTGTCAGCCAGCTGTAAGTAGCTTCCATATCACACATGCACTCAGCTCACCCCACCATCAGCCACAGGTTTATCACAGGTCATATATCTGGTGTTGGGAATGAGTACAGTATGACCCCCACTTCTGTATGAGATTACCCACAGAATGCAGCATGCTGAAGAGCTGTCCTATGCAGGTGTGTCCTGAGCTGTAAGCAGCACCTTGCCTGCATTTAGACCAATGGATCAATATGGACAGGAACTATTGCCATTAACACCTTGCACACTTACCCTTTCATCCCAGGGGAATCCACTGGCTCACAGCCTTGGAATGTAGGAGTGACATAATGCAGTTGTCTGCTACAGATGGCCTGCATCACTACCAAATGGCCTACAGTCCTCTATCAAAGGCTTGTGCCTCACCCGTAGTGCCAGTGTATGGTATCCCATGAGATCACAACTAACAACCTAACACAGTAAACAGAACACAAATACAAGGCCATGTTCACAAATCCCAGTTAAATGCCCCCATGTCCACTGCATGAACTGTGAACCAATCCATAAATACCACTGGGATGAAGGGCCAACTAAGTGTGTGAAGTCTGAAATTATGATGTGTACTTATACTACCCATGCGTGCAAACCCAGTAATGGGTGGCTCCAAACTGCTTGTAAACCACAGTGTGAAGGGAACTGACCAGATATATGAGCCCTGCCTCTAGGTAACCTGTTGATTCTGTACAGCTGAGAGATATGGCCACAGCAGGATATGGCCATTCTGTTAAGTCGATATATGTACAAGAAGGGGATCCTCAGACACCATAGTACCAAGGTGCTGGACCATTTATACAGACCCATCAGCAAGTGTCTGTAGCTACCCCTCCAGAATGGCAGGAGTGTGCAAGAATGTGTAGGCTGTGGACCACAATACTGGACTCATCTTCATTCATCTGGTATTTCCCAGTCAATAACTCTGAGCAGATAATTATATCTGCCAGTAGTTGACATAATACATCACAGTGTAAAACAGTACATATGTCTGAATATCTCTGCTAACACCAACTGTGTAACACAAGCAGCACAGACAGCAATAGTTACAGTATCCCCCTATCTGTCGCCCATTGTGACTCCATATTGTCAGTCTATCTGCAGATATCCTGCAGAAACAGGTTGCTAGCTGTATGTGTAGAACACCAAACCCTGGACTGGAGTACAATCCTACCTGGAATGGATTCACACACTCAATACAGATGGTCATACTGGGCATGCTCCTGCACTTAGAGAAATGAAGCCCATGTCTGACAACACAGTGGACTATACATATCTTTTATTCGCAGATGTCTGTGCACACACACCAAATTGTACACCATTCAAGCTTCACACACACATTGGATAGGAATACTCACACATATCCAAGGCCAACATAATATAATATGTCAAACATACACACATACAGATGTGAGGAAGAGAGAGACAGTGACAGAGAGAATTCCATTATGAGTCCTGCCCCACCCACTACACATCCAATTGGCTGATATCACATGATGTGCTGATGCCAATCACTGTACACATCCCTTTTGGTAGCCCTCAACCGTATAGTGTCTGTGGTGCTTGTGATAACTGTGTAAGACGATAGTACAAATCAGTATTCAAGTAGCATTTGTATATTCAGTCCTGTCAAATGTAAAGTTGTGTGTGACTGAATGTGTGTGTGTGTGTGTGTGTGTGTGTGTGTGTGTGTGTGTGTGTGTGTGTGTGTGTGTGTGTGTGTGTGTGTGTGTGTGTGTGTGTTCCCAGAGGAATTATTTATGGCCCATTCACATACACTGCTCTTCCCATTGCCCATGTTAGCACTCCTGCTGATGTCAGTCACCTTGAAATAAACCATCGGCCAAGTCTCAACCCTATAAGCTCCATGGAGCTCATGATAACTGTATAATACTGCAGTGTAGTAAACTAGTTAGGTAGGGTTTTAATCCTGGTCCTGGCAACTGGCATCTGTGATTGTGGGTGTGTGGAGAGGAATGGTTCTGAGGCCATTCACACCACTATACCTGCCATTGGCCTACTTTAACATGCCTGCTAATGTCAGTCACCTTGAAATAACCCTTTGACCAATTTTCAGCCCTATAAGCTCTGTGGAACTTGCAATAACTGTGTAATACTGTAGTGCAACAAACAAGTTAGGTAGGAGTTCTAATCCTGGTCCTGGCAACTGTGAGAGTGCGTGTCTTTGTTGACACCTGATTTTGTTGCAATTCACACTTCCTACACTTCCCTCTCCCCTCCTTTAGCACTGCAGCTGATATCACTTATCTCCAAAGATACCTTTGGACAGCTCTTCAACATAAAAGCTCTGTGGCACTTGTGATAACTGTGTAATACCATAGTGTAGCAAACTAACTGGGTAGGAGTTCTAACCCTGGTCCTGGCAACTGTAATAACTTGTGTGTTTTTTGTTGACACCTGATTTTGTGGTCATTCACACTTGCCTCTTTCCTGCTTTAGCACTGAAGCTAATGTCACTCACCTTCAAAGATACCTTTAGATAGTTCTTCAACATGTAAGCTCTGTGGCACCTGCAATAACTGCATAACACTATAGTACCAATATGTAACTAGGTAAGGGGCTGAAACACAGTAATGACAAGTGAATTTGTGTGTGTGTGTGTTGGGGGGGCGTGTCAGCAGTACCCTGTGTGACTGTTGGTGTGATTGTGTAATAATAGGATCCACTGCAAGGTGAGCTTTGCTACATTTTCATATTGAGGACCCATATGTCCCAATGTCACATTACAGGGACAACAGTTGTCAAACACCATAGAGGTTGTTGTAGACAATCCACAGCCATAAATGTATATATAGACAACCATTATAATACCCAGAGGTCTCCCTCCACCCACAGATCATCCACAAACATGCTTAGCTCTTTCTCCCATCCTTTCTTTCTTTCCCTCTGTCTTTCTCTCTCTCCCCTCCTCTCTGGTAGATGTGGAAAAAATGCATCTGTTTTGCATAGGCAGGAGCTTGACATTGGTAGGTAATGTTCATGATTAACTGGTAGCCTATGCATGAATTGGAGTCCTCCACTTGCCAATTGCATGTGGAACTGCCATGGTATCATTTCTATAGCCAATTGCACGGAAACACACTCCTATAACTAAGCACTTCATGTGGGTGTTGGCCCTTCTCCTTCACTGTGAGCAGGACTTCATGTGGGTGTCTGACAAACAGCATCACAGAGGGTAGCTGGATATACCTCTTACAACATACACTGTGGAGACAGGCCAACAAACAGGAGTGGGATGTTCCAGAAATGGGGGCAGAATGTAAGTATTGCTGTCCTACATCTGAAGTAATTTTGGTTTAACAGGGTTTGTGTGGATATGGCTGTTCTGCATGATTTAATGTCTGGCATGACAGTGTTATGTGGTTAAGAAAACTCTCACCTGTAGGGCTGTCTGCAGACTGGCCAGAGTTTGGAGTCTAAGATGTGGTGTGTCACACATTTTCTGTCTTTATAAATGCAGTATCATACTCTGAGGATTGTAGTCAGTAAATTATAACATCCATATGTGTTACTGACGTCATATCCCTCCGAAGAGATATGTCACAACAAACCCTGTTACACTAGCAATGTTCTCAGTTTATAACTGCAATATGTCAATACTGACCCTGTGTTTCTGCCTCTGCCCCCCAAGTCTGTCACCCTTTGTTCATATGTCATGCAGTAAGAGGTGGATAAGTACAGCATACCATAATTTATTGACATAATTCCTGATATCAAGCCAGTGATATATCAGACTGCCAGACATGTAATGTATAGGAGGCCTAATATCTGAGGACAAAACCTGGACATTCTGTTTTATTCTGTACAGTATTGATGTCTGTGTACTAATGGTGATTGATGACATAGTGTCTGTATTATGTAGCCATGTATTGTGAATATATTTGGCCTGTGTACAGACTGGGGTAGATGTCATTATGCTTGGTCCTGTTCTATCCAACGTTGCA
>NC_056737.1:1006506403-1006536403 GCF_019279795.1 Protopterus annectens
ATTTGTCCACATATATGCGTCTCCATACATATATACATGTTGGCAAGGAGCTCCTGCATTGCTGTAAATGGGGCCTCTCTGGCTGGCCCCCCACCAGTAGCGGAACAGTCCCCCACCACCGCAGAAGCCTGTTGCCGTGCACAGTGTATCAGGTCAGTTGCATTGTGTCTGACCTGTTCGTACATGTGGCCATGGTTCACCAAGGTGTTCACTCTCTGTGTGAGGTCTTGCCAAAGGGCTGTCTTCTCCCGCTGATGTTGGTGACCCCAACTGAAGAGGATGTGGTAGTGTTCCAGGATGGCCTCAGTTTTGGCTGCTGTCTCCTGGACATCATAGGCTGGAAGCCTCTGCATCACACCTGAAAGACATAAACAGGGAAAAACACATCACTTGACATCAGAGATTGTCCATAGCACTTTACAGAGACAGCTGACTAGTAATGAGTATAAGTAACCACAGCATTACATCATATAATACTCCAGTACCTAGCAGAGTTGTATGGACATGCATAGCATTATGTGTAAGTAAGCAGTTGGCTGTGGTGGGTATGGTTAATCAGGAGGTCCAACAGATTATCAAGGAGAATGCAAGGATTAATTGTGAGGATAAGGGTGCATGTGGTGTGCATATCCTTCTATACTGATGTTAAGCTGCGGGGGGGGGGGGGTGTTTGTCCTAAACATGTCCGAAGCTGGTCACCTGTAGCTATGGTGTGTGTGTGTGTGTGTGTGTGTGTGTGTGTGTGTCTGTGTGTGTGTGTGTGCGTGTGTGTGTGTATGCGCTGTGGCTCACCTCCATTACAGGGTGGGTTGGATAGTTGCCTGTAATGCCACAGACATATGTGGGGATGGCCTTCCGATTGCCCTCAGTGAATGTTTCCTGTTTGTACTCATACTCAGCATTACATTACTGCACCTGTGACCTAATGTTATACTGACTATGTGTCCTGTTTGTACCCATACTCAGCATTACATTAATGCACCTGTGACCTAATGTAAGGCTGAGTATGTGTCCAATTTGTAAGCTATGCTCAGTCAGATACAGGTTGACATGCTGCCCAGATGGTGGCTGCTCCTACACATGTGGTGTTGGAATGAAGAAGTACAGGGGAGTATGCAGAGAAAGGTGTTGGCAAAGGAGAAGTGGGATTGACAGACAGATGTAGAGAGTAGACGTGAGTATAATGAGATGGGGTGCATGGCAAAGAGAGTGTTGCACATGGCTATGGATGTGGATTCTGACATACAGATGTGGAGTCTGTGGTTGAATGTAATGTTGGACAGCATGGATGGGGTATAGGGCATGTAGCTATTGACTAGACAGAGGCACATAGCTAGGAAGGATGTGCAGCTCAAAAGGGTGATAAAAGAATATGGGTGAAACATACAAGCTATGGGTGGGTTTAGAACATACGGAAACATCACTTTGATGGCCTGTTCCATGAGGAAAATGGAGGAGGGAGAGAAGGTTGGCTGTGCTGGTTATGGTTAATCAGGAGGTACAACAGATTATCAAGGAGAATGTAAGGACAGCTATGAGGGGGTTTAACAGTGGAAAGGCTGTTGTTCCAGATGACATACCTGTGGATGCCTGGAGGTGTTTCTGAGACATGGCAGTGGTATTTTTAACTGGATTGCTTACTGTAATCTTGGAAAGTGAGAGGATGTGTGAGATGTTGGGGAATATGTATGGGTACTGCTTATCTGAACAAGGGTGGTCTGCAAAGCTGTTGTAAAAAGTGAGGGATAACACTGATTGGTCACAGGATGAGGTAATGGTAAAGGGTGCTGGTAGCTAGGTTGAGAACATGGTGATGATTGATGATTTGCAGTATGGTTTCATACCAGGTAAGAGCGGTACATATGTAAGTGTTGATGGAGCTCTGCACTGAAGCTGAGATGCAGCTGTATTGTGTCTATGTGTACCTACAGAGAGCATATGACCTGCTGCCTGGAGAGTAGTTGTGGTATTGTATGTGGAGGTCAGGGGTGCCAGAGGAGTCTGACAGAAACCACAGGATATGTAGGAGGCTATTGTGACAGCAGTGATTTCTGGTAGTGACATGACAGGTGGATTTAAGGTGGAGGTGGGAGTACATCAGGGATCAGCTGTGTGTCCTTTCAGATTTGCAGTGGTGAGGGACAGGTTGACAGACATGATCAGACATGGGCCCCTGTTGACTGTGCAGTTTTCAGATGACATTATGGTCTGTAGTGAGATTAGGGGACAAGTTGGGGATACCCTGGGGAGGTGGGGTGATATGGAGTTGAGAGGAATGATGGTCAGCAGGGCTAAGTAAGAATATATGTGTGTGAATGGGATGGGGGATAGAGGAATGGTGACAATGCAGGGTGTACAGTTTGGAAGGTGGACAGATCTAACTACTTGGGAACACCAGTTCAGAGTTATTGGCAGTGTGGGGGAGAGGTGTATGAGAGTGTACAGGCAGGTTGTGTGTGGTGGGGAGGGGAGTCAGGAGTTATCTGTGACAGACAAGTACCATTAAGAGTGATTTGTAGAGTTTACAGCAGGGTAGTGTGACTGGCTACATTATATTGGATGCAGACAGTGGGACTTTACAGACAGGAAGGATTCAGGGCTGGACACAGCAGAGAATAGGATGTTCACATTTGCACTCTGTGTAACGGGGGGATAGAATTAGACCTACACCAGCTACTTTCTCAGTTTATAACAGCAATATCCACATTCTGGACCTGTGTTTAGGCCTCTGTCCATGGGTATGTCAAACTTTGCCCATATAGCATGCAGTCAGAGGCATAGAAATATGGCATATCATTACTTAGTGATGTAATTCGTAATATCATCCCAGTTATGTATCAGACTGCCAGACATTTTATGTGTAAGAGGCCTTATTTATGATGGCAAGGCCTGCACATTCTTTGGGAGTGTGTACAGTTGGGATATCTTTGTATTTCTGGCTATTGTTGACAGACTGTCAGGCTTGTGTAGCAGTGTATTATGAATATATTTCTTGGGGGGTAGATGTAGGAGTTATGTTCTTTGTATTTCTGGCTATTGTTGACAGACTGTCAGGCTTGTGTAGCAGTGTATTGTGGGTATATTTCTTGGGGGGTAGATGTAGGAGTTGTGTTTCCTTTCCTATCTGCCTTTGCATGCTGATCCAGTTTCTGGTGCTCTTTCAAGTTTTACATTTTTGAAGGGTAAGACTGGGACATGCCCCATAACACAGTCGGACATCATACTACACGGTGTATTGGTCCATTATATCTACGGGTAGTGTGTAAGTATCAAACATGCTGACAGTTTGGTTCACACACTCCTTACACTATATGCACTTTCACACAGGTGTCTGTTTCTCGGTGCTATTTCATCCCTGGAGTGCCCGGTATATTTGCAATTACATGTATATTCCCCCATAGCAAGATTGCTTTTTTGTTGTGTCAGTCTGCCTGTAGTTTGGATAATGCTTGGTGACATGGCTAGCAGCTCAGTGTATTTTCCCTAATGTGATGTTATGTCCAGATATTTAGCAGATGTGTAATGTTGCCTGGCCCACATAAGCATTGTGTATGTCTAACACATCAGTGGGGGGGTGTGAAGATTTACATGACTAACTCCCTGGAAGTCACTGGGTTTTGGACTTGTGCTATTCCACTCAATAGACTTTGGAACAGACAGGAGGGAGTTACTGCATCACATGGGTCAGCTCATCCACACCAGTATGTCAGATAGGTCCACATCCCCCCCTTTGCCAGGCTTGCTTATGCTTTCTTGCACTAAACTGTTCTGAGCATACCTGTCACCAGCCAGATTGTTCCAGACTGTCCACATTTATTGCCCATATTTCTGGTCTGTTAAACAGTATCATTTTATTCCTTCCTATGGTGAATCACTTTCATCATGTGGGGATGTCTGTCAGTATATTACAGTTTCATAATTGACATCCTTCTGAGCATATATGCTGACACAAACCCTGTTCCTGTAGTAACATTCTACATTTATACCTGCAGGATGTACATTGTGTCCCTAGTGTTGGTCCATTACCCCCCCCACCATTTTGCAGCCTTTGTCCAGATCTCTTGCACTTAGGGGTAGAGAGTATGGTGCTGGTATAGCTGCAGTACATGTTATGCACAGATATATATGTCTATACATATATATATATATATATATATATATATATATATATATATATACATATATACATATATATATATATGTGTGTGTGTGTGTGTGTGTGTGTGTGTGTGTGTGTGTGTGTGTGTGTGTATAAATGCATATATATATATATATATATATATATATATATATATATATATATATATACACACCTAGATATATATTTATATATGTATATATTATGTTAATATATATTTATCCTTGAATATCAGTATATTTCTTGTTTGATGTCTACACATTATATTATTTTATGATATATATGTACATATTCTATATGTGTAATTTTGTATGTATAGCTACATATATCTGATGTATACACTTTTTATATGCATCTATCACCATGCACATCTATATTTGTATATTTATATATTATAAACATGCTGGTTTCACAGTGTTTGTTCCATAGTATTCTATACTGTATTGAATGATGTATTTAAAAAAAAAACATTTAGTAGGACAGCTCTAATGGAGTAGTTGTACATTGTTCTGACTATGGTGTACAGGATCCTGGGTTCAAGATTGGGCAGGGCTGATTATTTTGTTGCTGGGCAGAACAAGGGCTGTTGGATACAGAGCAATTATGGCACTTTTAAGCAGTTGTAAGTGGGTTTGCATGGGTTTGCATGGTGGTAAGCAAAGCTACCTTCCGGTTAAATATGCTTACAGACAGCCTTAAAAGTGCTTGATCTGTGTAGGTATTGCTTAGTGCCATGCAAACAGGCTTAACCCTGCTTACTATTGCTTAAAAGTGCTTATTCCTGCTTACCCCTATACTAATTTCTTTAAAAAAAAAAGAAAAAAGGGGTGATAGGAAAGTGGTGAAAAAGGGGACATAAACAGGGAGAGACAATAGGGAAAGTAGCTAGGGATATGTAGGATGGGTGTAGGGAAGGCCCATAGCTGTCCATTTCTTCTACAGCAACAACCGTGCATATATACTGAATTTGGAGGTAGATTTGGACACTCAAACCCCTGAGAGAGGGGTGAGGGCAACAGTAATGTGTTGTGAAGCCAATTAGACCAGATTACATGTGTCCAGTGGACATGTGTGTGAAATGGACAGCTATGTATGGGGTGACATTTTTTGGGGGGGACAGATTGCCCTTTTTCTTTTTTTTTTAAGGTGAGAGTGGGATGTTGGGGAAGGATAGTAGGTATATTTGGGAGGTAGGTTGGGTAGGAGGACAGACAAGACAGCATACAGGGGTGGTATATGACACATGGGGGGTAAACACCTTGGATGAGGATGGGTGTTTGGAAATCAGAAACCCATGAACCCCCAAATGGAAACAGTGGGACTGAGGTCCCCACCCATGTGCAGTCACCACTGCACCTTCATGGCCCCAAGGTGGCTGTGCTGGGGCCTGAAGAGGAGGGGCAGGCTGACCCTCTAATTGCACCATGTGGCCCTCAAACTGGCATAGCAGATCTCCAAACTTCTCCTGGATTTGGGTGACAGTATCCTATCCATGCCTACTGCCAAGGGGGAGCAAGCCCCATCCCCTGAGGTGGTTCCACCCGAAGGTGGTACAGGACCAGCAGACAAGGAGGTCCCAGACTTGCTGGGGCCCATTGCCATGGCCAGATGAGGTGGGAGAGGTGGGTCCACTGGGACCGGCCTTCCAAAACGTGCTATGGTGTTACAGTTTTAGAACATATGTGGGTTAGTAATAGTCAACACAATGCAGGATTAGTTATAACAGCATGCATAGATATTCCCATTAACCCAAAACACCAGATTTGGAATAGTTGCATAGCAAACAGAGCATGTGCATATATGGAACCACAGTGGCCATTAAAATGGCATGCAGGTTACATTGATAGCAACAGGCTACCGATGATAGTATTTCAACATGGAACATTAATAGAAACACATTTCAATATTTGTCGAACAATAGGACATAAGTCCCAACAGTAGGTTTGGTGTACACATACCAATTGATTTGTGTGTTTAGATTATTGTTGCAGATATGGTGGGGGGAGAGAGTGATGTCAATTAACAACTTGTATATCCTTGCAGTACTCGCAACTTTAATGATCATTGCTCTAATCATTACTCTAGCGGTATTATTATAATACCCTATGCCCTTGGTTTGGGCAGTGGTATGTTTGTACGCAAGTGTATACTTCAACTGTCTTATACTTAAATTCTAATTCTCTTACCTGGTAGACCTGTGAAGGGAATGTTTATTATCACTACCTGACTGTTTCTACACATATTCCCAGATTCCTAGTTAAAATTATGCACATACATCTCAATCTCATGCACAAACTCTGGACAAAGCTTGACAACATGGGGGTACAAATAGGGACATATTTTGAATACTGCTCTTATAAACTTTTAGACAGTTGCTAGAGTAACAGGATTTATTTTAATATACATTTTCTGAAGGATTAGAAGTCTGAAACTCAAATGTATGTCATTATTTAGTAACTACAATTCTGAAACCATCCCAGTTATTTGCCAGGGAGAAAGAGGAACAGGCCAAAAATATGAGGCAATTATCTGGAGATTCTGGGAACTCTGTATGGTTGAGAGGTATGATTATGCAAACAGCTTACTACCACTCCCAGGATTCGAACCATGGCGGTGTGCGCTAAAAATGCAACAATTTATGTTTCATCAGGGTGAGCTATTTAGAAACTGCTGCTTGTTCCTTCAGTGTTTTCTATCCAAGTCTCTCTTGGTTGTACAATCTGACCTTGTACTTAACAACAGTCTTATACAGACAGTCCTAGACATATTTGTATGTAGCATAGTGTGGGTAACAGTGATTAACGCAACATTACTATTCAGAGAATGCAACAATAAATGCCATATAATACCAGAGTAAACACAACCAGTCCAGGATTTAGAACTTTATTGCCAGGCAGTTACGGGTTTATTTAAATATCACCTATATGGGACTATTACTGCCATATTGTCTGGTTTATTCAGTGCATCCCATACACAGTTTTTATACTTCCAGGTGACATTCTACTCCTTTATATTTATTTGGTATGACTACTACAAGCAGGATTGTTATTCATCAGCCTAGCGACACAGCATTTGCAACCTACTGGCATGTGCTTCCTGATTCACAGCCTGCTCAGCTGCAACTATAAAGGGAATAGAGAACTATTTAGACATACCTATCTATCACATACACAGGCTGGACTTTAGTAAACGGTTATTGATATGAATACTTACACACTGCTGGGACATCACCCCTCTGCCTTGCTTTTTGCTCATCCAAGAGATCCCTCTTCCTCCACTTCAAGTTGACATTATGGTGCCAGACCTGCTCACCAGTCCAAGGGATACCAATGGCACTGGTGAGATCACTGGCAAGATAGTCCCAGGCTTCCACTTTATATTGGGAGCCCTGATACTAGCCCTGCAGCAGTCTGTCTTCATGTTTTTTTTTACCAGAAGTCCTACCATTACCTTGGATTCCTGTATGCCCCAGTGCTGCACCCGGAAGCACTTGCCCTTACCAACACCTGCCATACTGCCTACAGTGGGAAGCTGCAACCAGTTATGAGCTGTATTCATGCCTGCAGGTTTAAATACAGCCAGTTTCCTGCCCTTTGTCGTGATTGGATGGTTTTGAATATGCTGAGCTAAGCCAAGCTACAGGCAAACCTGCTTAGCTAAGGTTGACAGTGCTTAAAGGGCAGGTTCAGCACTGCTTACCAATGGACAAATCTGCTTAGCTGGGCTACTAATTGCTTTGCAGTCTTATTTACACAATGCTTTCACTTGGTAAGCAGAGCTGTGCACTGCTTAGCATTGCTTATTTTTTTATTTTATAGACTATCTGCTGTATGGAATTGATTCATCATTCATTACATATTGTAAATTTGTTTACTGTCCCTGACATCCCCCAATGTGCTTTCATTACATTTATTCATGTGTGACTATACTGTATGGGACACTTGGGTTTATATGGAGTTTTCACAACTTTATTAAACTGACACCTCACATCTGGACCTACTACAGTAATCTGGTTAACAAATATATGTTATTTAGTAGCTAATTATAAAAAAAAATGTTTATGTAATGCTTTCTCATGTGAAACGCAAATTGGTTACAGTGAGGATCTAACCAAGAATGGCTGTTTGCAAATCATATGCTCTAATCACTACACTATTGCAGTCCTGCTTATGTTGGATGTCTCTTGCTATTTAACTTCTTGTGCAGTTTAAGCTGAACTAAGCGCAGCTAAGCAATGGGCACACCTGCACAGCCACGTTTAAACTTTGCTGCATGAAGAAAATAAATTTTATTCCTTGTGTTTTATTATTTGTACCCTTCAGAATATCCTTCTAATACTGAACCTGTTATTCTATCAAGTTTCTGCTTTGTGGACGATTGCACATTATGGCTTTGTCCACATTCCTTACTCTGATGGGGTGGGAGGTGTGTGCTATGTGCTTATACTACATCTGTTATTCTTTCAACTTCTGCCTTGGTAGGGACGATTGTCTCTTATGGCTTTGACCAGATTTCTTGCCCTGATGGCTTGGGGTATTATGAGTGTTCTTACTCATTTTAAATTGTTGAACGGCAATTCTGGTATACAGGGGCATATGTATTGTGAGAGACACACCTCCTACACTCGTACACAGAACCATGTCCATTTAACAGCATGGCAGCACGCCTTCATGAATATGCATGACTCGCTGCCGTGCTATACAGGAACTGTCCCTTCCATGCAGGAATAGTCTATTCCTGCATGGAAGTTTGCTGAATCCGGGGGTATATGTTTATGCATATGTACTAGTCTGTGCGTTGGCTGTTGCTGGGCCCATTGAACAGCGTACAATGATTGAGTTTGTCCTGATCTTCTTAATGTACAGTCATTTTTTGTTATTTAAATGTAATATTTAAATTAATTTCTTAATTCATTTATTATTCGATATGGATAAGTGGCTGAAACCTGGCACAAGCTGAAGCATGATATGGAAAGTGATCAACTACCAAGTACTTCTCAAGAAACTTCTAACATTTTGGTGCAAAACACTAACAAGGCACAGTCCTTAGTTTCTCAAACAGGGAAAAGGAAAAATATTGTGATGAATACATGAAATATGGATTTCCATATGCTGGAGATGAAGGCAGTCCTAAATCCCAATGTGTGGTGTGTGGGGAAGTGCTGTCAAATGGCAGCATGAAACCTTCCCTACTTTTATTACATTTAGAAATGAAACATGCTAATTATAAAAACAAGGATTATAGTTTTTTTTCAAATGCTTAGTGGAAAATAAAAAAAAGATTGAATGTGAACTCATACATCCTGTCAGCTAATAAAGATTATGAAAATGCAGTTGAAGCTAGTTACTGTATTAGTTACCATATCGCTAAATGTGGTAAAAATCCTAATATAGTTGAAAATCTAATATCTCCGTGTATAAAAGATGCCATTTGATGTATGCTTGGAGAAGAACATTTATGGAAAATGAACATCATCCCTCTTTCGAGCAATGCAATATTTCGAAGAATTGAAGATATGTCTGATGATGTTGAGATGACAGTAATAGGTAGAATTAAATTTTCACTGTTCAAATTGATGAAAGCACAGATGTTGCTAATTTTGCTACTTTGCTTGTTATTCTGAAGTATTTGAAAGATAAAGAAGTGAAGAAAACCTTTTGCTTTGTCATCAACTTTTGGAATGCACAAGAGGTGAGGATATATCTAATGTTATTGATTGCTATTTCAAAGAAAAGGAAATTAATCGTTCTAATTGTTATGGATTATGTGCTGATGATGCCAAGTCTATGTCAGGGATTTACTCTGGTCTTTGTGGTCTTGTCATGAAGATAGCTCCCAATATAAGTTGGAGTCACCGCTGCATCCACAAAGTCTGGCATGTAAGAACCTCCCTGGTGAATTATAACTCATTTTGGATGAAGCTGGGAAAGTGGTGAATTTTATAAAGTCAAAGTACACAAACTCCAGAATTTCAAATCTCTGTGTGAAGAGATGATGAGTCCTCATTCTACTCTGCTCCTTCATACAGAAGTAAGGTGGCTTTCTTGTGGTAAAGTACTTACTCAGCTGGGTGAACTTAGACATGTAGTCCAGGTGTTTTTTGAAAACCATCCTTTCCTCCTTGCTTCCAAGTTGTGAATTTATCAGATAATTTCCAAAATATAAGCAAATTGAATATGACATTTCAGAATAGCTCAATAACAATCTTCAATGTCAGAGACAAAATTGAATCTATTATTAAAAAATAGATTTTCGAAGGTCATGTCCTGAAAATGGCCAACCTGTGGTATTTGAAACTCTGCATAATTTCTTATCTGAAAACAATCTTCATCTCTACTGGGAAACAAGCGAGGAAACTAATTGAACACTTGAAAGGGCTAAAATCTGATTATGAGAAGTATTTCCCCAAGCCTGAAGAAGAAAACTACTGGATTTCAAATCCTTTTGAAAAACAATACATCCAGGCAGCTAAATTATCAGTCAAGGAGAAAGAATTTGATTGAACTTTCAACTGATACTACTTTAAAAACAGAATTCAAAGGACAATTTCTTATTAACTTTTGGGCAAACATCAGCAGAGAATACAAGCAGCTTTCTGACAAGGCCATTAAGTTTCTGTTGCTGTTTACAAGTATGGAACTGGAGGAGATAGCTTTCTCTTTTATACTTTTATTGAAAACAAATATTGTAATAAGCTGAAAGCAGTTCCAGATTTACGATTGCACCTTGCATCAGTTGAACCTGATTTCAAAAAACAATGTGCCTCAAAACAAGCACAAGGGTCACACTGAATATATGTTTAAGTTAAAGTCTTTTAATTATTTAGTTTGTCATGTTTAATAATTTTGAAATGTTTAATTTTATGAGAACTTTATAACATGTCTATTTATCTTTTGAGTTTTGGAAATAAAAATATACATATGCACTCTTTGTCCATTTTAATATTAGATTGTTTTTTATTATTTATTTAAAGTTACAACACATATGTTGGACATAAAAGCAACTATATAAATTACAAAAATATGAGGGGTACAATTTAGGAAAATGGACTGCCAAGGGGTACGTAGGTCAAAAATGTTGGGAACCAATCATCTAGCATATTCACCTCTGCTGTTAATTCACCTCTGCTGTTGGGTCCTCCACTGACTCCTCGTCTGACTCAGCCTCCAGTTCCTCATGTACTGGGAGCTCTTTTTGCAGTCACCCCCTCCCACACTGTAACTGCCTCTTAAGTATGATATTGTTTAACATTTTACATACTGAAAAGATTTTAGAACATGTGCCACGGTCATACTACAGGGTACCTTTCTGATATACCCAGACAGTGAACATGTGCCTTCAGTGGCTCTAAAACGCAGGCATCTTAACCTCGTTTTGTGGCAAGGTATATTTGTATCTGTGGTGTGTCACATGCTGTGCGTTTCTGATGAATATCAGCAGTCAAGGCCCAAGGTCATATACAGCATTGCCAATAAGATGTCCCTGCAGGAATTCACTCCTCAAAAATCACTGGCAGAGATCATATGAGTATCATATGTGGGAGTCAAGATAGCTGTCTGAGTGGCCTGCAGGCACATTGAAAATGATACCCTCTGCATTACAAAACATCTTGGCAATTAATATATTGATAATCTTTACAGTTCACAACCCTTCCTCTCAGGTCATCAGGTAGGGCCTTTATTTCAATATTAGTGCAGCCTATGGACCCTAGTTCCTCAGGGAATGGGCTATATCATAGAAGACCAGCACAATGTTTACTTGCTGCTCCATGCTATGTGGAACCAACTTGTTCTCTCCAACATACTGCAGCAGAGCATCAAGAAACTAAAGTACTCTGAAGGCAGGTGCCTGAGAAACACACACTGTGTCCTGGTTAGTCATTGAAAGCTTCCTGTAACTAGTATGGATAAAACCTCACATACCTTGGCAACCACTGTGTTAGCTAATATATGATTCCTATAGGTCTTCAGATAAGGCCAACATAAGTCTACCAGGTCCTGCATGGTCCGTGTTATCAGTGTAATGGAGTCTATGAAATGTTACTAGTGGTCAGATAACATGGTGCCCTGAGGGTGATGCAGTGTACCACCACTTATAAGGGTAATAATAGCATGAGCATGTTGCATTTACCCCTTAATTAACGAAGGGTCAAAGCCTAACATATTCTGCAACTTTTTGATATAATAAAAGTTTTGGCATTAATGGTAGGCATGTGTGTGCTAGTCTTACAGCTAGTATGTATTAGAATTAATGAATGAATGGTAAAGGAGACTATAAGTGGAGATACTCTACTGTGACTGTTTCTTTTTTCTTCTCAATGTGACATTCATCTTCTGGCAGCACGTGATATACAAAGACAAACAGCAGTTACTGGATCACTTTTAATTGAATACAGATCTGCTTTGTTTGAGGGATTATCTGTCTAAGAGCAATGCAGCCATTATAATCTATGTGACCTCTTTACAGTCAGAGACGAGGCACTGTCTTAATACTGGCTCATCTTATTAGAAGTCCTGGAATATTTTTTTTGTGAAGTGCTTTTGCAGAACTGATGTATGGTCTCTATGCAGCAGTAAATCCAGCTTTCAGAAGGTTTTTGTTGTCACAGTCAGGCACTATGCTTGGTTTCCACCTGCAAACTATTTCACCTCGGCTGAAAATGCCATGTAAAACTAATGTCCAGAATATGTGTGCAATAAGCACTCATTATGTCAGAAGTAAAAATCCTATACATTTCACTAGAAGAAATATATTTTCCTGCCATTTGTAACATGCTATTGTTACAGTGCCATAGTTTCAATTGGCTAAATCTAAATCTATGGAGGCAAATTCAGAGGTTTACTGCATTGGAGGGTTAGAGGTAAAAATTGCAATTTTAGATGCATTTTATAGCTAAATATTTTGCTATTAGATGAATGTTTCATAATGATATCTCAGAGAGTCACAGAAGTATAGATCTTAAAAAGTTCCAAACAGCTTTAGTTCATGTGTCTTTACTGGGACAGTCTGGCATTTTGCATTATAATCTAATTTCACAGAGTTTGGGAGGTAATACAGTAATGGCCTGTAACATTTATTGCTTGCGTTACCAGCATATCAGAAGTAAAATACTCTATATTTCATCAGAACCCAATATATATGCTTTCTGCTTGTAATATCCTGTGGCTAGAGTTCCTTGCTTTTAAGTCTAAAGATGCTGAGCCAATTTCAGAGGTATATTACATTGGAAGTTCTGAAGTTAGCTATGTTTTACCTGAATTCACTGATGTTATAACCTGAACATTTCATAGTTAAATTTTAAAGTTGGACAGAAATATAGACTTTCAGCAATGTGACCCTGCAGCTATAGTTTATGTGCCTTTACTTTAACATTGTACTAAGTTTTTATTGTGGGTGCTTTGGTGAACTGCTCAGAAAGCTGAGTACAATAATGGCCTTAAATAGTACTTTACTGAGTTGTCATTTCATCACAGGTAAAAATCTTCCACATTTCATCAGACAATATATATATGTTTTCAGTTGTGACGTGTGTCTCCAATGACACACTTTTAAGTGGCTAAAGCTAAGGAGTTAAACTCAGAGGTATCCTGCTGTGGAAGCTCTGAGATTAGAGTTGAAGTATCATGTGTTTTGTAACTGAATATCTCTTATTGAAACCTAAAAGTTGTGTTGAAATATAAGAGATGGACAGAGCTATAACCTTTCAAAGATCAGCAGCGATAGCTTTAGTTCACATGCTTTTACTACCACAGTTTGACATTTTGCACCACAGTTGGTTTTCATTAGACAACAAACTGCATTACCAGAAGAGAAAGTTGTGTATGAGTCTTACACCTGGAATAACCAACTAAGTGCATTTTGTATCTGTTGATAATTATATAGCTTTTTTCTGAGAAATTTTCTGTAATTATTTGTATGTTTACAAAGAAATGGACCTTCAATGCATGGCACTATTAGTAGTCTTATGTAACCATTCGGATGCTCTGGGTTTGGCATTTATAAGATTTAGGATCTTTGCATGGATGCATTTGCATAAGTATTTTATACCCTAAACAGATCTCAGAGAATTGTGACTCAAGTAGACTGCAATTGCTGGAGATGTGATGGGAAAGAGAGGGATACCTGGAAACAATTTTTGGGGAGGATGTTACAAGTTTGTAAATTTTAAAAAGTCTCTACAGTGTATTATGGCAGAAATGTTACAGGAATAAATAATTTTATCTAAGAAAATATTTTTTTGAGCTGGAATAGAGAAACTGAATTGTCTAGACACAGTAAGGCCATGCTAAGTTTAATGCTGTAGACTGCCAAAAAGCAATTACCAGGAAATGGAAATTAAAAACAAATTTTATTTTTATTTTATTTTATTTATTTTTATTTATTTTACAGTTTGTTTACTGGGATAGTCCATTGGGTCAAGAAGAGCCCATTTCCAATGGAGTCCTGGGGAGAAGAACTCCATGAACAACAATATAATATGAAGACAATGCATTTACATTTATGTAATACTATTGAAGAACGAGGCTATTACACAACACGACAAAAAATCTACGATTGCAGTAAAAATGCAGTCAAAAAAAGAAAAAGGTAAAATTACACAGACACACACACACACACACACACACACACACACATGCACGCACGCACGTACACACACACTCGCACGCACACACACACTCACACGCATGCACACACACACACACACACACACACACACACACACACACACACACACACACACACACACACACACACACACACACACACACACACACACACACACAAATAGATCAATTAAAATAAGAAAAATCCATTGGTGCATATTCCTGTTAAATTTGTTGCAGTGTGACATAACACAGGGGTTGGCCTTACAGTTTTACATGAAATCTTAGCAGAGTTAAAGTAGGACAGGGGGATAAGAGGTGGTAATTGTTCAGTGTAAGAAGGGTGGGACAATAATAAAAAGTAGAGCAAGAGAGCAAGAGTAGTAGGAGTGAATGAGAAAAGTGAAGATGGTCGTAGTAAGAGAAGCTCAGTGTGATGAAGGGAAGAGAGAAGTAAAGGAGTGTGAGAAATGGGGAAAACAGAGGTGAGTCATGTGGGATGAGAGCAGCAACATTCCCAGAGGGTTTTGAGATGGAGATGAAGTAGGGTCTTAAAGGTAGACTGGTTGTCTGTAGTACGAATAAGAGGTGGCAGGGAGTTCCAGAGGTGAGTTTGGGAAAAGGATAGCAGGTGTTTGCCTGGAGGATGAGCAGGCTTGTGCAGTTCAAGCAAATTCTGGTTATTGGATCTTAGAAGTCTGTTGGGTAGGTGTGTTTTAAAGGAGGAGGCAAGGGAGGGGGCAGATGGAGGGATTAAAGATGAGTAAGTTGAATGTAGGTAAGATAGTTGGGAAGTTTGAGCCAATTTAGTTTGTGTAGGGCATTGCAGTGGTGGGAGGAGGATTTATGGCTGGTAGCAAACTTAGAAATTTTGTTATAACAGGAGGATAGCTTTGTTTTTAGGGAAGATTGAAGGTTGGTAAGAAGTGGGGCACCATATAGGAGAGAAGGAATGAGGAACGTGTTAGAGAGTACAAGTTTAGTAGGGGTCTAATTTATGTGCTCGAAACACGAAAAACATGAATCCGAATAGCGCAACACATAAAGAGTGAAATGTGAATACGCTGAACATACTAAAGCGTGAAATTTAAAACCTCAAACTGTCATAGTCGGCCAACCCACCCCCCGCAACACACCACCTACCCAAACACAATAAAAAAAAACACATACATACACTAACCAAAACCCTACTTCTAACCCTAAATCAAAGCACCAAAACCCTACTGCTAATCCTACACTAAACCCTACATACACAGCTATCTATGCACTATCCTTAACCCCTCCCTAACACTAAGGTCCGTAACTACCACACACTTCCCCTACAGAGCTATACCTAAACAAACTAACTATTCCGCACACATACACTTAACAAAACCCTACACTAAACCTTACATACATTACCTACACATAACCTTACATACACTACCTACCTTTGCAGTTACCTTAACCCCTTCCTAACCCTAATATCCATAACTATCACACACTTACCTTAAAGAGCTATACTGCAGATGGGCCAACTATGCAAATTCGATATTTCCACTTTCACGGTTTCATTAATTCGATGTATTTGCGGTTTGCTCTTTATGTGTCGTGCTATTCGGATTCGGGTTTTTCAGCTTTAGAGCACGTAAAGTAGACCCGTTTAGTAGTGGGAGTGATATAGCGATTATGGCGGTAGAGCATGCCTAGTTTCCGGTGGTTTTTCTTTATATTGGTTAGTAGGTGGGTATCAAATTTTAACTGTTCATCAATAAGGACTACTAGAAGCTTTGCATGGGATGCTACCTTGAGAGAGGTATTGTTTTGACTAGTAATGGAGAATGAGTTCTTGTCTATAATGATACTTTTTGAAGGACAAAATAACATAATTTTAGTTTTTGATGTGTTAAACGATAGGTGGTTGTCTATCAACCAACATTTGGTTTAAGAGAAAGGATCCTGAGTTAGTTTTAAGAGAGTGGAGTTGGAAGTGGTGGAGCAGATTATCGTAGAGTTACCCGTGTATTGAATCTGTTTAGCACTAGGAATGTTTTGGTGGAAGTCATTTATGAAAATGTTGAACAGTAGGGGACCCGATATGGAACCCTGGGGTATGCCTGTAGGTGTATTAAGGAAGGAGGAGGTGGCTTTTTTCCATTTGACAGCTTGTTGTCTGTCAGAGAGGTAACTAGAAAACCAGTTGACAGTAGAGTGTGATAGGTTTAGAATAGAGAGTTTAGATAGGAGAGGGTTATTGGAGATAGTGTCAAAGGCCTTGGATAAGTCCAGAAGCAGGGTGGACACTAGATAGCCAGAATCCCAGGCTTTGTTGATGGTTTCGAGGAAGGAGAGGAGAGCAGTTGTGGGACTGTGGTCAGGTCTAAAACCATGTTGTGTGGGGGGGGTAAGTAGGTGTTTTTTTGTGAGGTATGGTAGAAGCTGAAGGTGGATAAACTTTTCTAAAACTTTTGAGATAGGGGATAAGATAGTGCTTGGCCAGAAATTGGGAATGTTATTGTTATTACCTCCTCTGTGAAGGGGATGGTATAGGTCTTTCTCCAGAGTAGGGGTACATAGTTTTCTTGGACTGAGTGGTTTATTAGAATGGAGAAGGGAAAGGTGATGGCATCAGCAGTCATTTTGGGGAAGTAGGAAGGAAGGTCATCAGGGGCATTTGACCATGGTTTAAATTTCCGGAGCAGTTTTTTATGGGGGAGATGGGAATGGGTTTCATAGGGAAGGAAGGGGGCTGGAAGGTGGTAGTGTTAGAGGAGGGAGAGATAGGAGGAGGTGGAAGTGAAGCTTTGTTGGGGAAGGAAGCAGTTAGTTTGACTACAGAATCAATAAAGAAGGAGTTAAATTGGGTGGCTAAGGACAGGTCTGAGACATTTGGGTCAGGGCAGGGGTTGTCTCTTTTCCCAGGATTGAGGAGGGTGGAGATGCCATTCCAGAATTTTTTGGAGTTGGTATTGTGGTTATTTTGAAGGGTGGAGAAATAGGATTTGTGGTCGGAGGCAACAAGTTTTTTTTTTTTTTTTACTTTGTTATGTAGTAGCTTATATTCAGTCAGGGTGGTATGGGTTTTATTTTTCTGGTAATGTTTACAGGCTTTGTCATGGAGATGAATAATGGTTGTAGTTTCTTTGCTTAACCATGGAACAGTTTTACTTTTAATTCTTTTGGTTCTGGAGGGAGCAAGGCTATTTAACAGATCTAAGAATGTAGTATTAAAGTAGGTTACTGCATTATCTAGGGAGAGGGTTTTTAGAGGACTCCAGTTTGTATGTTTTAGAGAACTGGAGAAGGTTTCAGGGTTGAGGTTTTTGAGAGAGCGGGAGGAGATATAAGTGTGGGATAGTTGTAAGGATGAGGGAAGGCGACGAGCGAAAGAGGGAAGATGACACTAAGAGTGTCAGGTAGGATACCGCTATCAGAGATGTATTGGGGTGCGCAACAAGAATCCTGTCAAGAGTAGTACCAGAGGAGAAGTGTTTTGAGGGCCTGGTAGTAGAGTTTATAAGTTGTGAGAAGTTGTATAAGTTTATGTTGTGTGGAGCAGTAGGAGACTGAATATTGGTCCAGTTAATATTAACGTCACTGAGGATTATGGTCTTGTTGGTAATGTTACAGGAGAACCAGGAGAGGATATCCTCAAGAATGGGGATACTGTGTCCTGGGGAATATAACGAGTGGCTATACATATGCGCTTGTTTCTATTCATCTGGAGGAGGGCCAGGGTTAGTTCGAAATTGGGGTATGGGTTTGGTGAAGGGAGTAACTGTAAGGCAGGAGGAGTAGAGAAGAGCTACTCCACCACCTTTTTTGAGGGTCCTGTCATTTCTAATTATATTTCAGTTGGGGGGAATGATTTCAGTATTTTTTATGTGTGGTTTTAACCAGATTTCAATAATGGATAGGATATCTGGGTGGTTATGTTGCAGCCAGGCATGGAAGTTTGGAATCTTGTTACATAAACTTCGAACGTTCAATGTAGTGAAAAGGGGGGATTTGCAGGGTGAGGGTGGAGGGAAGGGATGGGTTTGAATGAAGAGAGACAGAGGGACCAGAGTTTGGGTGAATGTCACCAGAGAGAAGGTTGGTAATAACTTGATGAATATGGGAAAAGAGGAATTTAGAGTGATTAATGTCCTGTTGAGAGTTGGATGTTGTGTTATAGGAGTGTTGGTAGGGATTGGGGATGACAGGCAGTGAACATGAATGAGTTTATAGGGGAACAGGAGGTGCTACTGAAGAAACAGAGATGAGGGGATATAGTGGTTGTGGGGTGTTTACCATATGTGGGGTATGTAGAAGTTATATGACAGGAGGGAGAGTGATTAGAATTTGGAGGACTGGTGAGAAGGTGAAGGTAGGTTAGGAAGAGAAGAAGAAGAGGAAGAGGAAGGAGTACAAAGGAGGTGGGTTTTAGAGGCATACTGGTGTTAGAGGACTGTGGTACTGGGGAAATTGTAGTGGAGTGGAGAAAGGATTAATGAATGCAGTAAAGGAGTTAAATGAATTGGAGGTGTGACCTTTTAAAAAGGGAAGGAGTAAACAACATAGAAAAAAATGGAACCTGTGGGAACAATACATGCAGAGAAATGTTCAGGAAGAGTAACATTTCAGGGAAAGCAGGATTTGAGGAATCTATATAATGTCAAACTGAATAATTGTTAATGCAAAAATCATATCTGAGCAATGTGTATAAATGAAAAGAATATACTGTAGTGGTTTATTTCCTCTTTATAATTGAGTGTGTACTCCTGTTACTAATTTATGTCTCATGTTAATAAAGACATTTAACAAAATGTATACTTTGCAATTTTTCAAACTGACAAACTCAGAATGTAACAGAAGGACATTATTTATGTGTTCTTATAAAATAAGATCAAGAAATTACTCTTTTCTAGAAAAAATTGCATTTTCTGTCTATTAAAGCAAAAAGATTCATGTTTTACATTTTCTTTAAGACATGCCTGTGGCCCATATTTAAGATTTGCTGTCCACTTTCCCTAAAAGCTATTAGATTGTGAAGACAAAATTAAAATAGTGCTGTTAAAGTTATCATCCTTAAAATTTCATAATAATATCTCGAAGCAATACAGGAATAGTATCAGTTGACGTTGAGGTGGAATTCAGGTCCTACTGGCCTTAGTAAAATGACAGAGTGCAACTTTTACAAAACAGCTGAAAACCAATATGTACCTTTCAGTTCTCTTTAGACAAAATAAAAATTAAAAACAACATCATATCACTGCAAGTTTAGATATAAAACTACTATTTCTTTATATTATATATATTGTCATTATTTGTGTATGCTAAGACATAAAAATGACAGTAAAATTTGATTTTTCCGACTCTGAAAATGCTCGGCAATTAAAGGGCTAAATGATACATCAGTAGTTGCTATTGCAGCTTTTACTATGATGGCACCTTTGTGCACATTTTCAGTCTAGAGCCTTCTATGTTTCAGTTGGAGTTGTTCAGACATGAAGGTGTGGTCATCAAATTTTGCAAAATAAGAAATGTGTCTGTTTTTTCTGTATTGTAATATTCATTGTTAAGGCAACTTCACTATTTACATTCAGGGCATTTTCGTCAATAATTTTCAGCTACTGTCTCTTGTTAATGTCATCTAAAATACAATATTTCTCTGCTTCTGTTCCTTCCTGTCTGTACTGTTATGCATGTCCATGCATTAGCTCCCTTTCTTCTTCGTCAAGGTGACTGCTTGTTCTTTGTATTACTTCATTGTTCCCCTGCATCCACATTGTACTTTCCATTTGAGATTTTTTCTGGCTGGCACACATAGTCTGTCCTAACGTTTCTCATTACGTTTGTTTCCTGGCGATGTTTTGTATTGCTCATGCAGCTTGCTGTGTGTTTAGTTCACTGCTGCAGACCTTTGGTTTTTCATATCATTGCAATCCTCTGTATTAGCTGAGATGGTTCCACTGCTTCTGGATGAACAAACATTTGTAGCAGCTTTAGCTGAACAAAACAAATCATCTGATGAATCTTTACTGAGAGAAAAAAACACGTTTGTACAGATACAATTATGTCTGCACAACCTCAGGGAAATTTGAAAAGCCCCAAAACTTTGAATCACTACTGAAACACTAACACAGAGTGCAGCAGCAGTGATCAGTGAGTCTCTCTTAAAAATAGTGCTTGATAAGGTACAGTTAAAGGAATGTTTACTTGATGAAGACAAACTTTGCCCACTTTATATCTGACCAAGGACAGGAAAATTGGTGGACATTATAGCCTCATGTTATTGCATTGCAAGGTAACACGCTGATGTTGTTAACATGTATATTTTACAACCAGACGTATTTAGTATTTTATGCTTTGGCCATATATGATGACTGTTTTTTGACACTTGGCCTTTGGACTTTGGTACTTCTGCACTTGGTCTTTTGATATTAGAGATTTGGCAGTGCTCTCTCTGACATTCTGCGTATTGAATAAAAAGACTGTTAACTAATATCTTTCTCCTGTTAAGTTGTATGGTGTGTCTTTTAGCTTTGCTTTGCATCACATCGCTTTATATGTACACACTACCTTAACTGGTTGTCACTAGCTCTGCTTGACTTGTGGCCCAAGCCATAGCTTAAAAAGGATAATTTTGGACCAGGCTAACTACAGAATTAGCACTAAGTAAGTAATTAAATGAAATAAATCTCAATCCGGGATGACCCCACTGAGAATGAAACACGTTTATTGCCTGATGATGGCATACATGTGATTATTCCTGTGGCATTGGGGAATCCTGCACCCTGCTAACCCAGCTCGAAATTGTGAGTGCACTTTAGATGTAACATTTGAGGCTGGACTGACAGCATTATTCATATATTCTCCTAATGACACGTCAACCTGAAACACCTCCGTTTTTATATCCTCCAGCTTTTTAGAATATTTTGCTGGAGTACCTGGGGAAACATTAAGAAATATAAATGTGCAAGCCTTATTAAACATCTTCTCCATGAAAATATATGCTACATAGGCTCAAAAGTGAGGACCATTTCTAAAGATGAGCAGGTAAACTAAATACAAAATACCTGTTTTATATTGGCTGTAGTAATTTAGTATATTGTGTGAGCAGTACAAGCCCAATGCCCCAGTCGTCATTATCTCCTACCGCTGGTGAAATTCTTGTGTGAGAAAGCATCAAATACCTCTTTAGATAAACAAAAACTGCACCTGTTAGTTTGCCTTTGCCTGCTGCTGGAGATAAGGGAAGGGTAGATTATGGAAGTAGATTGATTGTGAACGGACAGTCGATTTTTAGAAAATAACAATATAGGTTATGGGCATGCATAGATCTATCTCAAGAAAATTCAAGTGTAAGGTTCTCTTTGACACTTGCAATGTAGACTATAAAAGCAGAATGTATGATTCATTATACATAAAACCACTGGCTAAGTACATTCCAGTGTAGCCTAGGGTCATAATGCATATTCTAAGAAATTTTCTGTAATATTTAATTTTGGTACAAGATTATATTCCTGTGAAGAAAAGCATACTTAGCTAGTACAGACATAGACAGTAGGGATACATATGTTTTACATATATTCTGTATGTGTTTTTTCTGTTATTTTTGTGGGTGGGTAGGTGGGTCTGCACATACCCACCATCTAGCAACTGTGTCCTTATTATGGCATGGCACAAAATGAAACATGGACTCAAATCAGGTAAATGTTTGCATACGATATAACGCTCTCAGCATCATCAAGATTAATTTGGCAGTTCTTAGGACCCATGTAAATCAGTAATGTTACCAAATACAAAGCTGCACTTTGAACCATAGCTCTTTAAACTTATGCATAATTGGAGACAGTGTTTTCTGTTTTGAAATAGTGCAAAACTGAGGTCTGGAGCTATTTTGACAGGGTATCCAGCCGTACATAGTGCAGGATGCAAAGAACATGGTTTACTGAGAAATAAATCCTAATCTGCGTAACTCATACCACCAAGATAAAATTACTGGAGTAGAGTTAGCTTGTGTGGTCATTTATATATTGTTGATGTTGTAACAGAATGTGTCACACTTTCATTGTCTGCATCTACTTGTCATGTGCTGATGTGGTCATTAGACCGACCACTGAATCCAATAACACCTTTGGCTTGCACCTTGCTAAGCAGCTAAGCCAGTTTCAGAGACCTCAATGTTTTCTCACCAAAAAGGTCTCATGTCTCAGTATCTGTAGCTATTGAGACAAACTAAACGCCCTGACCTCAACCCAGTGGAAAATATACTCATGAGGGATGATCTTTCTGTCGTCTTCTGTGCTATGAATACCCAGAACTCTTTGCACTCATTAACCTAAACAGCACTAGTGATAAAGCAAAAAACCCACTCTATAGACCTAAACCTATTCTACCACATTAATCTAAACAGCACTAGTGATAAAGCAAAAAACCCACGCTAGAGACCTAAACCTATTCTACCACATTAACATAAACAGCACTAGTGATAAAGCAAAAAACCCACTCTAGAGACCTAAACCTATTCTACCACACTAACCTAAACAGCACTAGTGATAAAGCAAAAACCCCACGCTAGAGACCTAAACCTATTATACCACATTAACATAAACAGCACTAGTGATAAAGCAAAAAACCCACGCTAGAGACCTAAACCTATTCTACCACATTAACATCACCAAATGGCATATCAGGTACCTAATCCAATGTACACCCTATTTGTGGAATATGCTGCTATTACATATCAAACTGTATCCTTCCCAGCAACCCTTAAAATCAGCCTGGATGACTGGATAGGTGATCACAAATTAGAATGTGTGAGGAGGATCTACTTAATAAGGGGATGTTAACAGTCTGCCATCAGAACCGGGTGACATGGCTGAGGTTCTCGATGGTCTCCTTGATGCATAACTCTCAACTGTCTAGAGTTTCTCAGAATGTCCAGATTTGTGCCAATTTGGGCACATCCTGTGGCATTGAACCTAGGTAAATAAGAAATGGGTCTGAATAACTGAAATATGTGTGCAGTGTAATGGAAGTCTATGTTCTGTATCTGGAAGCTGTGCTTGTCCAGATGAGAGAAGGTGCAGAATCTGTCAAAATCCGAAAGAATGAAGTGAAATTCTGGAATAAGCATGAGAAAGACTAATATATCCTTTAACTAAAAGTGTATCTCAACCAAAGAGCCAAAATGCATATATTGCTACGAAAGCGATTTGTGCCTTGAATTTTGGATGGCGTAACTGTCTAGAGGGACACAGTGCGCGATGAAAGAGAATCAAAATAGATCTGACGTACCTCGAATAGTGACACAATCTTACAAATATAGTAACTGAAAGAGCCCAAGGATAAGGAAAACCTTAGCTTACAACTCCCCACAATGCCTGCTCACCTAACTTGTTTATGTTTTATTTTATCCTCTTTCCAAGACAGCATGTCTGCCAGGTATACCATTAGTGTGGGTCTTCTTATCATAGTCCAACCTATTCACAAACTACTTGAGAAAAGGCCATCAATAGGCTGGACTTGTTAACTTGCCAATACTATGCTTGTTGTTAGCATTTGCAGTGTGCCTGCACACGTCTGTCTTGGACTCATGCTTCAGAAATGTCTGGGGAGGAAATCCCTTCCACTAAGCACAAAATACCATGATACATGTTTATACTTGCGTTGCACTTGTCCCTCCCTGACATTTGAGCCACAAGATGGGCCTAAATGTGGCCATCTATGAAAGTGCTTACACCTCTTTAGACTTTTACAGACAGAAATGTTTGAGGATCAGTAGATCTCTTGCACCATGCATGCAGAAAGTGAAAAAAAATCAAGACTGGCCCCAATACACAACAACAACAAATACTCAGCACACATGCTATACTTCTGTCAGTCCTTACTCCCCCGCCACAAGATATAACACAGAGATGATCCCTTCTGCTGTGATACATCTTAAGCCTTCAGGACCTGTTAGCATTCCTTACCATGTTAAGCACTAGAATGGAAAGGCATTTTTCTCTGTCTATGCTGGCAGGGAGTCAAGCAACTGTCAATTCATTCCCTGTCTCTCACCATCAGGGTGATGAACAGTAAAGAAAAGGAATTTATCTCTATATGTCCCTTTAAAAAGGGAGTTCATATCTTTGTATATCTATCTGCTTATCTCTCACTCTCAATATCTATTGCTATATCTGTATGTATGAATATACATGTATATATATACACACACACACGCGCGCACACACACACACACACACACACACACACACACACACACACACACACACACACACACACACACACACACACACACACACACACACACAGGTCTCCAGGGTCTCTCTTCCTCTCTGCCTTTCTGTCACTCTCTGTAAGTATAGGTAGACAGACAGACAGACGACAGACATTGACACAATAGATAGTTAAAAAGATAGATAGCTAGATAGATAGTCTGATAGATAAATAGATAGATAGATAGATAGATAGATAGATAGATAGATAGATAGATTGATAGAATCTAGATAGAATAGATAGATATATACAGGGATAGATAAATAGCTAGATAGATAGATAGATAGATAGATAGATAGATAGATAGATAGATAGATAGATAGATAGATAGATAGATAGATAGATAGATAGACAGATAGATAGATAGATAGATAGATAGATAGATAGATAGATAGATAGGTGAATAGAATAGATAGATGAAGAGATAGAATAGATAGAATAGATGTGTACAATTCACTCAAATCATTACTTCATTAACAGAGTGAAGTACTTCAGAAATTAATCAATAGCATTGATTCTCAAGTGCTATAGATGTTGAACGAAGGAAGAGTGAGTATGAGTGCATAGGATGATTTGGGTGTGAGATTTTAGTGTCAAAACTTTCAGTTCTACAGAAAACGTCAGGATTAGGGATGAGAGTAAGCATGCAAGTATTTGAAGGAGGTGACTTTATGTATGTGGTCTGTGTTTGAGTGGCTAGTATAGTGATAGTTTTATGGGAGGCACCCTGCCAATACTTAGCAATGTGTGCTAACCCTAACCTGTAGATCAGACCCTGTGTATGTACCTTTAAGAAGCATTTACAGATGTAGCACATGCATATAAATAGCAAGCACGTGCAGACAGCAGTGCCATTTTGAGAGAACAGCCAATGTTAACATTTACAAGTGCAGTAGTCAGTCTGTTTATAAGTTTAAGTTTAAGTTACAAAGCCTCATTTATGATGTGTTTTTGTGTAATAAAACTGCTTGAACAGAACCCACAAATGTTCCTCTGCTTTATCCAGACCAGACAAGAGTCATGGTGCCAGAACTGGGATCAACAGAGCTACTTCTCCAAGCCATGAGGTGCAGAGTTGAAGGTGAATGCAAACCAAGCAAGTTGAGTAAAACAGTACACAGTCAAATGAAAAAGGGCCAGAAACAAGCTAAAGGTAAAGAAAACTGCACTAATGATTTGTTTGGCAAAGAAAACGAAACAGCACGTTAACAAGGCACGAAATGCATTATTAATCAAACAAAAGGCACAACATGCATGATTAATTAGATGAAATGTTTGAAACCACGATATTTGATAGAACTAGCAAAACTATTCTTATGGGGCTCAGAATTACCTTTGGTTTGCATAACGAGCATGTTTAAAGTAAAACGGGCACATACAAGTATAATGAGCATGATAAGAGGTTAAAAGGTCATAACGAGTACAATAAAAAGAGTAAATTAAGCTTAAAGAGCAAGGCGACTGCATGTTTTTTAGTAAAAGACCGTGTTTGGGCACAGGCTACTATTTCAAATCGACCAAAGCTATTCTAAGCATAACTAGAGTTGTTTGAAGTATCTCAGAGTATGCAAAGTGTTTGCAGAGTATGTGCTTCATTATGGTACAGTTATTTCAACCAGTTTGTTGTGTGCAAAGTACAGTTACATTGCAGAGTGCAGTGAAAGTGCAGCCATTTTGAAAAGTTTTTTGTGCTGTGTACAGTTTATTTGCAAAGTGCATTCATCTCAAAGTGTTTCTTACTCTGAGCTTTTTCCATTGTGCACAGTTTATTCTCAAAGTGCAGTAAGTTTGATGTATTACTTACATTAAGGAGTGGTTTCATAAAGTACAGTGATTTCAGAGTATTCTTGTGCTATGGAGATTTTTTTGGCAAAGTGAAGTTGTTTCAGAGTTTGTTGTGTTATTAAGCAAACTTACAAGTATTGGCATAAAGTTCTGGCATATGCATATTCATGAGTATATGTTTATGCATGATTTCACGCACCATCACTACTGTGTGTTGATATGGCAAAGGCATTTTACAGATGAAGTCCACTTGTGTTTCATCATAATATAGTAGTGAATTGGAAAGTATTCAAGCAAGAATATAATATTTTCATACAGGCAGCTTTTCCTGACAAAAATGCACATACAAAAGCATTAATTTTGCTTAAAATAGCTAGGTCAGAAGCCATTGAAAGAGAGTGTTCATTTGTGTATGCATCAAAAGTATATGCAGGAGAAGGGGAAAACCATCATATTGTGGTACCAGCTGATTCAAGGGAAGACCCAGAGTGCTTAAAATGTAAATTTAGGGAAATGTGCAACCCCCAGACAAATGTTACATTAGTGAGGCACTTGTTTTGTACAAGAGACCAAGAATCAGGTGAAACGCTTGCAGCTTATATCACTGACCCGAGAAACAAAGCTAAAACTTGCACATTTGGAGACTTGAAAGATGAGTTAATAAAGGACAGGCATGTTTGTGGTGTTAATAATGCTGCAGTGAAAAAGATTTTGCTTAGTGACAGTGATTTAATGTTGAGCAAATCCATAGAGATTTGTCAAATCCATGATCTCACAGAAAGGTACACAAGCATGCTTCAATTGATAAGAGCATGATTTCAATAACCTCTAGAGCAAACATAGACAGCATTCCACACATGGCAAACAAAAACAGGCCTAAGTTCATGGAAGCAGCAACCCCTGTAGGTGTGGCAGGGAGAACACACAGCTTTCTAGCAAGTTCCAAGACTAGCTCAGTGAAAAGGGCATGCTCAGTACTGTATAAGAACGAGTCAGCAAACCCCAAGTCAAATCTTATTGTTAACTGTCTTCATTGTGGAGCCAACCATGAGTCTAAAAGAGGGAAGAGCTTAGCATTTGGTCAGAAATGCCACGTGTAAAAAAATGGAACCATTTTCAAAAGTTTTGTAAATCAAACAAGCATCATTCAGTTATTAAGAAAGGTCACTCAAAAAGGCAGGTTGATCATATAGAAAGCTACAACCCTACTTTCTATGTAGATGGTGTAACAGTGGTTGGTGAAAAGGTTAATGCAGTAGATTTGATGGCAAAGAAAAAAATATTTTGTACTCTCCTGATCAATGGTAAACCCGAAGAGGTCAAAGTAAACACTGGTTCAAAGTGTAATGTAATATCAGCAGTAACATTTGCTAAAGTGAGAGCTGGTGACCAACTTAATTTGGTCAATTGTGTGAAGCTTGTTGCTTATGGAGGTGAAAAGATTCAAACCAAAGGCTCAGTCGTGCTCTCATGCTATTTGGCTGGGAACAGCTACAGCTTGCAATTTTATGTAGTCCAAAGGCCAGTGCAGCCATTATTGGGTCTCAGAGATAGTTTGAGAATGAAACTTATTTCTTTTACTGAAGAAACCCATCATGTAAGCACATGTCCCAGTTCCAGCTTCAGTGATGCTATTTTTTCAGAGTATGATGATGTGTTCTACGACAATCTAGGCAAACTTCCAGTTGTGTACTCCATGAAGTTAGACCCAGAGGTCAGTCAAGTGGTCAGACCAGGAAGGAGAGTTCCAATAGCTATACCAGACAAAGTCAAGGACCATTTAGACAAAATGGTATAGCAAGGTGTGATTTGTCCAGTCACAGAACCAACTGAGTGGGTTTCATCCATGGTAGCTGCTCATAAGAAAAATTCAGATGAAATCAGAATATGCATTAGCCCAAGAGATTTGAACAAGGTATTAAAAAGACCTCATCATCTTATGTGCAGAATCAAGGAGACTGCAACCCTCATGCCAAATGCCACTGGTTTTCCTGTCTTATATGCAAAGTGTTCATTTTGGCAAGTAATGCTTGATTGCAAATCTTCACTACTGACTACATTAAGTACCCCATTTGGTAGCAGAGATTCCTCAGGATGCCTTTTGGAATTAATTCTGCCAGCGAAGTCTTTCAGCATGCAATGGAGCAAATTGTTTTCAGGCTATCCGTGTGCAATAATAGTTGATGATTTACTAGTTGGATGTGATGTGCAGCATAGCATGACAGAAACCTCAAGAAAGTTCTGGTCAGAGCACATGAAGTGAACTTAAAGCTCAATCCTCTGAAGTGCAAATTCAGATTACCAGAAGTTACTTATGTAGGTCATTTGTTTACCAGTGACGTTTACGACCAGATCCTTCCAAGCAAGCAGTCATTCTTAAGATGCCTGCTCCAGACAATGTCCAAGCTCTACAGCATTTTCTTGGTATGGTTAACAGTTTGGGCAAATATATCCCTGACTTTAGTGAGTTATCAGTAATTTTAAGAGAGCTGACAGGAAAAAATGTTGCATGGTCATGATTAGAACACCGGAGAGCATTTGATAACCTCAAACAGCAAATTGCTAACCCGGCTACATTAAGCTACTATGAAGTCCACAAACCAATAGTTCTTTCCTGTGATGCTTCAAAGTTTGGTCTTGGTGCAGTTATTCTTCAAGAGGGCAGACCTGTTGCCTGTGCTTCTAGAACTCTTACCCAAACTGAGATGTATCATGCTTAAATTGAGAAGGAGCTTTTGGCAGTTGTGCTTGCATGTTCAAAGTTATATGATTATATTTATGGTTGAGCAATCCAGACAAAAACTGGCCATCAACCTCTAGTGACTGTTTTAAAGAAGTCTATGCATTTCACTTCAGCAACTCTACAAAAAATAATACTTAAATTGCAAAAGTATAATTTCAAAATGGTCTATACAAAGGGCAAACTTCTTTATCTGGTTGATACCTTATCCAGATCACCCAGAAATACTACGGAACAGCTTGATGCAGAGAATTTTGACTTTGATGTCGTGGAAGTGCATAATTTTTCTACCATGAGACTTGATGAGCGGAGAAAACATACAAAGACTGATCCCATTTTGCAAAAGCTCAACCACTATATCAACATAGGATGGCCGTCAAAACAATCCAGTGTACTGTCAGAAGTACACCCTTCTTTTCCCTACAGAGATGAGCTGCTGATGGAAGATGGTATCATCTTCAAAGGTCCACAAGTTATTGTTCCTA
>NC_056737.1:1006541403-1006618903 GCF_019279795.1 Protopterus annectens
TTTTCCAAGGAATGAATTTAAAGCCTTAGAGTATGAAGTTTTAACTATGTGTGAACGCTGTGATTATTGTAGTTACTTGAACACCAGTGCTAAATTTATGTACCCAGATGAAAAAAGGGGATACACTTTTAACATTTCTGCAACATATAATAGTAAACGTGGTATATCTTGCACATTGCTTGAAATGTTTTAAATTCTATGTTGGGAAAACTGATAGGGCACTTAAAGATCATATCAGAGAACATTTATATCATATTAACAGAAGGGATAAAGTTAGAGCACTTTCTAAGCATGTCAGTGACAATGATGATGGACATATTTTTTAAGTTTATTGTGATAGGAAGGGTTAATGAGAATATCAGAGGTGGTGATGTCTGCAATAAAACTGAGGCCTTAGAAGCCAAATGGATTATTAGACTGAAACTTGACTGTGAGCATGGTTTAAATGATCATATACCTCTGAAGCCTATTTTAAAGAAGAGACCACTTTTTCAATGAAAAAGTTTTTCAAATGCGTTTACACTTTAAGTATTAGTTTTTAATATATGCATTCTTAATATATATATATATATATATATATATATATATATATATATATATATATATATACTTTTTTTTTTTTTTTTAATACTTTTAATAAAGTCTTATGTGCATTTTCAATACATTATTATGTATGCTTTTATATTTGTACCACTTTCTTTAAGGAAATGTGTTTATGTGGCTTTAAGTAAAAATATCATGTGACCAGTCACTGGCTGTTTTGCAGCACCTCTAGAGTACAGAATGATGCTTAAATGAAACATTGTTACACCTGACAAAGTGGGGTACACACCTATGAAAGCTCTACTGTTGTTTTGTGTTTGGATGTCGTCTGTTCTGGAATAAACTACTTTGAAACTGAAATCTGCAGACTGCTCCTCGTTCTTCTTTGGTTTGTTTACTATCATTATGTTGAGTGCACATTGCTTGACACTGGAACTGCAAACAGCGATCTGCGACTGCTGAAAATGCTGAATGCAACTGTTGCGAATCGCAAAATCCCACCCGCTTTTTGACCCCATGTTAGCACTTGTTTTGGGGTGTGGAGCAGTCATAAATGTCGCTTTCAGTATTTTTTGACATTTTGACCATTCGTCATTATGGGATTCGCTGATTGGTGTTGCTCATATGCAGTGTCAAGCAATGTGCACTCAATATAATGAGAGAAAACCATACATATATATATATATATAGATATATATATATATATATATATATATATATATATATATATATATATATATATATATATATATATATATATATATATATATATATATATATATATATATATATGTATATATATATATCTATATATATATATCTATATATATATATATATATATATATATATATATATATATATATATATATATATTATATATATATATATATATGCACACATTTATTTATGTGTGTATGTTCATACATAATTTCTAGCACCTTTACTACTGTGTATTGATATGGTACAAGTATTTTGCAGTCCAAGTCCACTAGTGCACTTGTGTTTAACCATAATATAGCAGAGAACTGGAGAGTATTCGAGCAGAGAAATATGATATTTTCATACAAGCAGCTTTTTCTGACAAAGATGCTATTATGAGGGCATTTGTTTTGGTTAAATTAGCTAGGTTAGAAGCCAGTGAAAGAGAACATTTGTTTGTGTATGCACCTGAAGTATATGCAGAAGGGGCAAATGGTCATATTGTAGTACCAGCTGAATCAAGGGAAGACCCTGAGTGCTTAAAATGTAAATTTAGAGAAATGCGCAGCCCCCAGACAAATGTTACATTAGAGGAGTAGTTATTTTATACATGAGACCAAAAGCCAGGTGAAACGTTTGCAGCTTATATCACTGACCTGAGAAACAAAGCTAAAACTTGCAGATTTGGAGATTTGAGAGATGAGTTAATAAAGGACAGGCTTGTGTGTGGTGTTAATAATGCTGCAGTGAGAAAGATTTTGCTTAGTGACAGTGCCTTCTAGTTTATAGCCTGCTACAGACCACCCTCCCAAACCCAGGAACCCCACTCGGCCTTCCTGAGAACACTGGAAAATATGAAGGTCTCTCCAAACACCATTATATTGGGTGACTTCAACTACCCAAACATAGACTGGGAGCATTACTCTAGCTCCAACACCCTAGCCCAAAGGTTCCTAGAATTTATAAACTCAAATGCTATGGAACAACTTGTTACCACTCCCGCAAGAGGGGAAAACATAATGGACCTGATCATCACCAACATGGGGACTCTGTGCTCCAGACCAGAAGTGTATCCCTCACTGGTAAGATCAGACCATAAACTAATCTCACTAGATATTCACATCCCGAGCCCAGCCCCTGCCCAGAAAACCATAGTGAAAAATTTCTCTAAAGCAAATTTCACACTCCTCAAAACCGAGGTGGAATCCTTCAAATCTCCTGGGCCTGTGGAAAATACGGCCCAGACTGCAGAATCCTTTATAAACGCATTCCATGAACACCTTCAGGAATGCATGGATCATGCAATCCCAAACAAAACCAAGACCCAATCCTCCAAAGGCAGGCGTCCTGACTGGTGGACCCCAGCCATAAACAAACTATACAATAGAAGGAGGAAGCTACTACATGATAGAGCAAAATCCCAAAAAGGGAAGGCATCTCTGATCAGTATTAGAAAAAAACTACAGGCACTCATAAAATCATCTAAGGCCAGCTTCGAGAGAAAAATTGCACAGGACACTAAGGATAACCACAAGGCTTTCTTTAGTTATGTTAGGAACCTGGGTGGGAATTCCCAGATATGCTCAGAATTAGTCCAAAATGACAAAAAATACACCAAACCCACAGACATTGCCAACATCCTAGCTGACAGGTTCAGCGCAAACTTCTCCCCCCCTTCCCCACCAAAAGGGCAAATATCTATCCCAGCAGAGTGTTGCCCCCCTGACATCTCAGATGCTCAGGTAAGAGCCGCCCACTCCAAAGCAAAAAACACAGCATCAATGGGACCAGACAGTGTCCCGGGCTGCATCCTACATCAACTCCAAGAAGAACTAAACCCAAACATAAAACTACTGTTCAATCACAGTCTTGCTACAGGATATGTACCCAAAGAGTGGTGTACAGCAACAGTGGTCCCTCTCCACAAAGGTGGTGCCTCAACGGATCCTGGAAACTATCGCCCCATAAGCCTGACTAGCTTGGTCTGCAAAGCTATGGAAAGGATCATCATGGACCTCATAAATAAAAATATTGGGGACCTACAGACACTGGATCCTACCCAGTTCGGCTTTGTTAAGGGCAGATCCTGCCTCTTAAACCTGGTTGATTTCTTTGAAACAGTCACAAAGGCCATTGACGAGGGGAAGGTGGTCCACACAGCCTACCTGGACCTCACAAAAGCCTTCAATACAATACCCCACTCGGGCATTATAGATAAGCTCACCAGCTTAAATATAAACCCCTATGTCACTAGATGGGTTGCAAACTGGCTCAAGGACAGAACCCACATGGTTAGAATTGCTGGAGCCATGTCAGACTCCAAACCAGTTAGAAGTAGCATCCCACAAGGCTCAGTCCTGGGACCTCTCTTGTTCGGTATATATTTCTCAGAGGTACAGGCCAACACGGAAGGACTGTGGCTGACCAAGTTCGCAGATGACTGCAAACTGGGCGCCATAATCGACTCTCCAGCCGACACAAGCATCCTACAAAAGGGCCTCATAGAAACAGACAACTGATGCCAGAGCCATGACCTCAAGCTAAACGCCAAAAAGTGTATAGTCATCCCCTTCGGCAAAAACAAAGTGCCCACAAATTACCACATAGATGGTAATCCATTAAGTATGGAAGAAGTAATTAGGGACCTGGGGACCCAAGTTGATAGCAATCTCTCATTCGACAACCACGTGGCCAAAGTGGTTAGAAAAACATTTTATATAGCCCACCTGATCATGAAGGGATTCACATCTAGATCAGGGGAGGTCATCGTGCCTCTTTACTCATCCCTCATCAGGCCCATAATTGAGTACAATGCCCCTTTTGGGATGTACCTTACCAGACACCTGCAGCAACTGGAAAGACCCCAAAAGTACCTCACCAAGAGGATCAAAGGGCTCAAACAGATGCCATATGCTGCCTGGTTAAAGAAACTCCAGCTCTACTCAGTGGCATACCACCTGCTCAGAGGTGATCTGTGGCTGACGTATAAAGCCATGTCCAACCCGGAATTAATGGACATGCTGCACCTCAGAAAATCCAAATCCCATCGAGCTACGTGCTCGAGAGACTTGATCCTCAGCACTGAAATAAATAGGACATGCCGGAGGGACAGATTCATAACCCAGAGGCTCCCTTCACTCTGGAATAAAATCCCAGTCCAGGTTAGGCAGAGTCCTTCATTGACTCTCTTCAAGAGGAATCTTGATGAGTGGATGGGAGATCGTAGATTTACTCTGGATATCACTTCTGTGTCACTGTTAGACAGAGGCACAGTATACTAACCTCGAAAAAGGGCATAGCAAAATTCATTTAAAATGGGTGGCGAAAGCCAAACACACTCTGGCTAGGCTTGTAAATGCCCTAGGGCAGATAGCCTAGTATGAACCTATGAACCTATTTAATGTTGAGCAAATCCATAGAGATTTGTCAAATCCATGATCTCACAGAAAGGCACACAAGTATGCAAGTGATAAGCGCATGATTTCAATAGCCTAAGGTTACCATACGTCTGGGTTTCCCTGGACACGTCCTCTTTTTCGGGCTCCTGTCCAGGCTATTTTTGCAAATTCTGTGATTTAAAACCCGGACAAATCGCAGAATTTTCAAAAAACAGACATCCCTATTTCGGAGTTTTTTTCTCCGCTTTGTTTTTTTTTTTGATTGGTTCATATACCGGTATCTGAGCCAATCAAAAAACGGAGCTCTGTTCAATGCGAAACTGCTTGATGTTCAGCATTGAACAGAAGAGAGTCCGCTGTGCGTGTTTTTGATTGGCTCGTATACCGGTCTCTAGTTTTAGTCCTATAAGGGTAAAGACCTTTTTTTTTTTGTTTTGTTTTGCTCTTCAACCTAAGAGGACGAAATAATTTTTTTCGTCCACATATAAAGAATTATGGTAACCCTACAATAGCCTCTAGAGGAAACATAGACAGCATGAAACGTGGCAAGCAGAAACAGGCCTAAGGACATGGAAGCAGCAAACCCTGTAGGTGTAGCAGGGAGAACCCAGAGCTTTCTATCAAGTTCCAAGACTCGCTCAGTGAAAAGGGCATGCTCAGTACAGTATAAGAGTGATTCAGCGAACTCAAGTCAAGTCCTATTGATAACTGTCGTAATTGTGGAGCCAACCATGAGTCTAAAACAGAGAAAAGTTTAGCATTTGGTCAGCAATGCCACATGTGTAAAAAATGGAATCATTTTCAAAAGTTTTGTAAATCAAGAAAGCATCATTCATTTATTAAGAAAGGTCATTCAAAAAAGCAACTTGATCATATAGAGAGCTACAACCCTACTTTCTATGTAGATGATGTAACAGTGGTTGGTGAAAATGTTAATGCAGTAGATTTGTTGGCAAAGAATGAAATAATTTTGTACTGTCCTGATCAATCTTAAACCTACAGGGCTCAAAGTAGACACTGGTTCAAAGTGCAATATAATGTCAGCAGAAACATTTGTTAAAGTGAGATCTGGTGGTAACTTAATTTGGTCAGTTGTGCAAAGCTTGTTTCTTATGGAGGTGAAGACATTCAAACTGAAGGCTCAGTAGTGCTTTCATGCTATTTGGCTGGAACGGTTACAGCTTGCAATTCTATGTAGTTAGAAGATCTCTGCAGTCATTATTGGGTCTCAGAAACAGTTTGAGAATGAAACTGCTTTCTTTTACCAAAGAAGTCCATCATGTAAGCACATGCCCCACATCCAGCTTCAGCAATGCTATTTTCTCAGAGTATGCTGATGTGTTCGACGACAAACTAGACAGACCTCTAGTTGTGTACTCCATGAAGTTAGATGCAGAGGTCAGTCCAGTGGTCAGACAAGCAAGGAGAGTTCCAATAGCTATGCGGGACAAAGTCAAGATCCATTTAGACAAAATGGTATAGCAAGGTGTGATTTGTCTGGTCACAGAACCAACTGAGTGGGTATCTTCCATGGTAGCTGCTCAAAAGAAAAATTGAGATGAAATCAGAATATGCATTGACTCAAGACACTTGAACAAGGCATTAAAAAGATCTCTTTATCCTATGTGTACAGTCAAGGAAATTGCAACCCTCATGCCAAATGCCACAGTTTTTTTCCATCTTAGATGCAAAAACTTCATTTTGGAAAGTAATGCTTGATCACAAATCTTCACAACTGACTACTTTCAGTACTCCATTTGGTAGCTAGAGATTCCTCTGGATGCCTTTTGGAATACATTATGCTAGTGAAGTCTTTCAGCATGCAATGGAGCAATTTTTTTCAGGTGATCCATGTGCAATAATAGTTGATGATTTACTAGCTGGAGGTGATGGTGCAGCAGAGCATGACAAAAACCTCAAGAAAGGTCTGGAGAGAGCGCGTGAAGTGAACTTAAGCTCAATCCTCTGAAGTGCAAATTCAGATTACCAGAAGTTACTTATGTAGGTCATTTGTTTACCAGTGCAGGCTTACAATTAGATCCTTTCAAGCAAGCAGTCATTCTTGAGATGCCTGATCCAGACAATGTCCGAGCCCTACAGCATTTTCTTGGTATGGTTAACTGTTTGCACAAATTTATAACTGACTTTAGTGAGTTATCAGCACCTTTAAGAGAGCTAACATGCAAAAATGTTGCATGGTCATGGTTAGAACAACACCAGAGAGGATTTGATAACCTCAAACAGCAAATTGCTAACCCACCTATATTAAGCTACTATGATGTCCAGAAACCAGTAGTCCTTTCCTGTGATGCTTCAAAGTTTAGTTTTGGTCCAGTTATTCTTCAAGAGAGCAGACCTGTTGCCTGTGAATCTAGAACTCTTACCTAAACTTAGATGCAGTATGCTCAAATTTAGGAGGACCTTTTGGCAGTTGTGTTTGCATGTTCGATGTTCCATGATTATATTTATGGCTGAGCAATCCAAATAGAAACTAGCCATCAACCCCAAGTCACTGTTTTAAAGAAGCCTATACATTCTACTCCAGCAGCATTACAAAGAATGATACTCAAATTGCAAAAGTATAATTTCAAAATGGTCTATACAAAGGGTAAACATTTTTATCTGGCTGATACCTTATCCAGTTCACCAGAAATACTACGGAACAGCTTGATGCAGAGAGTTTTGACTTTGATGTCATGGAAGTGCATTATTTTTCTACCATGAGACTTGATGAGCTGAGAGATCATACAAAGACTGATCCAATTTTGCAAAAGCTCAACCACTTCATCAATGTAGGGTGGTCATAAAAGCAATCCAGTGTGCCTCCTGAAGTACAACCTTCTTTTCCATACAGACATGAGATGCAGATGGAAGATGGTATCAGTTTCAAAGGTCCAAAAGTTGTTGTTCCTACTTTCTTACAGTGTGAATACATTCAGATTTTGCATCGTGGCTGCCCAGGTTCTGATTCTACCAAAAGAAGGGTCAGAGGACTAGTATTTTGGCCTTCTCTACCAAAAGACATTGATAAAATGCTTTCTTCTTGTTCAGTGTGCAACAGTACTAAGCCATATTTGCAAAAAGTGCCACTTCAGCTAAGCCAAATTCCTGAACTACCTTGGTCAACAGTAGCCACTGACATATTTGAGTGGAACAGTCACCATTACTTAGTATTGGTAGACTCTTATTCAAACTGATTTGAGATCGATTTGCTACCTAACCTAACATCCGTTGCTGTTATTACTAAGATGAAACGTCATTTCTCAGTCCATGGTAACCCACACAAAGTTTTTTCTGACAATGGTTCTCAGTTTACCAGTCAATTGTTTCAGAGATTTGCTAAAGAGTGGAACTTTATCTATTTTCCCGACTATAAATTTATTTTGTACTATGCATCTAAAATGATATTGTAACAAGTCTCATATTCTTTTGCTGATTATTACTTATTGTTGTAAAATTCCTTTCCCTGAGGAGCTTTTCTCCCCGGATCTCTGTTGAAAATGAGCCAACAGCTCAGACTAACCCGGTTAACAAATGTAAAATAAATAAATAAATAAATACATTTTACTAGCAGTCCTGAATAGCCTCAGTCAAACGGCCTTGCTGACCGTGAAGTACATGGAGAGGTCAAAGCATGATAATACCGATATCGTCTTTACTTTACTTAATCTCAGAAATATACCCTTTGACAATTTACTTGGGTCGCCTGCTCAGAGACTTTTATCTAGGCAAACCTGAACAACCTTGCCTATCAGTTCTAGTTTGTTGGTGCCTAATGCTAAAAACAACAGAGCAATCAAAGCCAAACTTTTCAAAAAGTGTTCTTCTCAGAAGTCCAGATATGATAAAATGAGCATATTTCTTCATCTGTTAAAAGAAGGAGAGACAGTAAGGATGCAAATGGTGAAAGGTTTTGATCAAATTGGTCAAGTGAGAGGTACATGAGAGATCCTACTTAGTGGAATCTGAGGGTATAGAGTACAGGAGAAACAGCAGGCATCTTCTACCTGTATCAGAAATGATATTGCAGCACTGTACCTGTGATACACACCCTAGATCTCAGAGCAACCCTGACAACGTTCATACAGAAGGACGTCTCGGTATCCATTCCCATTCCTGATGTCCCAGTTGTCCCCAAAGTTGAACATTCCTTGAAGACAGCCCCCATTGCTAGATCCAATTCTGACTTTTAAGTTACATGATCAGGTTGTATTTCCAGACCTAGGGTAAAATACCCAGCAACTTGGACATGATTGTTTTATATGTGTCTGATTTTGGTATGATTGCATGTCAAATAATTAGTTCTGTATAACTGCATGTCCAAAGATCATGTCTGTAAATTGCATGTCATTGAATACTGTCATTTACTATATGGACTATTTCTCAAAGAGGGAGGATGCAGATCAGAGCGTGTGTATGTACCTTTAAGAAGCATTTCCTGATGTAGCACATGCATATAAATACTGAGCACGTGCAGGCAGCAGTGCCATTTTGAGAGAACAGCCAGAGTGTTAACATGTGGTGCGTGCAGTAGTCAGTCTGTTTATACGTTTATTTAAGTTTACATTACAAAACCTCATTTCTGATGGGATATAATAAAGCTGCTTGAACAGAACCTACGAGTGTTTGTCTTTTTTATTTTGATCAGACAAGTGACAAACCCTGTCCCAAATCGTAAAATTAGTTAGAAACTGGATGACTTAGAAACAGAAAGAAGCAGTTTGGAGAAAGGAATCTCTCAGAAGAAAAGAAATTCCAGAGAAGTACCACAAGGTTTAAATATTGGCACATTAGCACATCTGTATCAGATACTGCACTATAATTATGTAGTAATGCTAATCTGTACACTGATGGCAGCAGTAATCGATCTTGTATCATGTATGAAGGGTTAGTCTCCAAACTGAGACCTGTAGCAGCATTCAGGTTCAAAAATCCAGTAGCAGCTAGAATTTATTGTAAAAATTACAAGGATATTCTCTTTATTTATTTCTTTATTACAGTTTATTGATCAGGTGGGTGGACTGGTCATATGACCTTTTTCAGCCACAACCCAGGTTATATACTTTTAAAGTAACATATAGATAGGATAAATACATTATAATAAAAATGAAAAAAACACATTCACATATGAAGTCATACATACAGCAATGTAAGGGTAGTCATGTATAGAATAAATATATACATAGATGTTATATACAGTTGTAACTGGAGCATTAGAATAACTTACACACTGTTTCTTAGCCTGTATCACCACAACATAAGCATTTGGCTTCCTAGGGGGTAGGGGTCCTTTAAGGCTTTTTTTGAAGGCCTCAACAGTAGTATTATCCTTAATATCTCTCGGCAGTTGGTCCCATAGTGCAGACCTTGTTCTGGAGAAGGTGGTATTAGTATTGTCCATAATATCACTAGGCAGGTGGTTCCATAGTGCAGGCCTTGTTCTGGAGAAGACGATCTTAGTATTATCTGTAATATCACTAGTCAGGTGGTCCCATAGTGCAGGCCTTGTTCTGGAGAAGGGAATTTTAGTATTATCATTAATATCACTAGGCAGGTGGTCCCATAGTGCAGGCCCTGTTCTGGAGAAAGCGGTCTTTGTATTATCCGTAATATCACTAGGCAGGTGGTCCCATAGCACAGGCCTTGTTCTGGAGAAGGCTGTCTTAGTATTAACGTTAATATCACTAGGCTGGTGGTCCCATAGTGCATGCCTTGTTCTGTAGAAGCGATCTTACCAATAGTGGGGGATGGGGGAGGTGAAGACTATTTGCTTGGCAGTTTCTAAGTGTATAATTATGTTCTATAATTTCCTTTTTAGAGGGGGACAATATCCTGTTTTACAAAGTTTTAATATCAGTGTTCCCAGAAGGAGACTTAATTTATCTGGTATATATAGCCATTTCATTACGTGAAGTACCTCACAATGACAGTTTCTTCAGTCAGCTGGGAGTACAATTGCACATTATTTAATTCAGTTGTCTGCAGTTTTTGGCAGTTGCAGATGAAGTGCCTGCTCATTACTTGTAGAGTGCATTCTAGGTTTTGGAAGAAGAATATATTTGGCTATGGCTGTACATGACCAAAAGAATAGCAACTGGGGAATTCTATAGCATAGTTTTAATTGTGAGAGAACTTTAGAGGCATTTTTGTCTGTGATTGCTGAAGTTGATGTGAGGATCCACTGTTAAGCCTGGGTATATCTTCGATTGAAGGAGGGCAAATCAAGAAAATGTACATGCACCTCAAAACTGAATCATGTAATGCAATGAGATCAGGCAGTGGGGATGGAGCAGATGATGCTGATAGGCACAAATATGGACACGTGCTCCAAAGAAGCATTTACTTTTACTGCAGAGGCATTTTATGACCACATATAGAGTACCAGATACAGCCACTGCAAGTATCTATACAGAAGGGGAGATATTAGTTTAGTAAAAAAACATGCAATACAGTGTGATCAAAATGGTAAAATCACTGGAGTGGCTAGGATATGAAGGGAAACTTACAGGGCTCGCATTTTTAAACTAAAGGAAAGAAAAGTGAGGGGTAAGATAAATGTGCATGCACTGCACTGCTAACAGCAAGACGGAGCTGAAGAGGAAGGTAGGGGATCTCTGTTGACTAAGGCAGTGCTGCAGTATAAGTTTTCAGTTGATTTCAGGGATGTCTGGTGAAAAGGTAAGAAAAGGAGGAGGCAATAATAAAGTATATGGACTGCAAAGTGTAGGCTTGAGACATCAGATGCTTTATGTTTCATAGATTTACATCTATACATTTTAAAACACTATCTATCTATATGAAAATGAGTACATTTTGCATTTTCAGGTATCACAGTACATGCACTCTCTCTCTCTCTCTCTCACACACAAACACACACACACACACACAAACACACACACACACACACACACACACACACACACACACACACACACACACACACACAAAATCTCTCTCTTTCTCTCTCTCTCTCTCTCTCTCTGTCACTCCATTTTCTTTTCCAGACTGATATTTGGTAAAAGGTTCACATATTAACATTAAAGAGAAAAATCAGGTTTTAAATGTTTGTTAATATACAAATCATATCAGACTGTCACATGGAAAATAAGTTAGTATTTACAGTAAAAAAAATAAAAACAGCAAAAGTAAAATACAAATCAGAGGTCATAATTATTTTTGAAGTTAAAAAACAAGTTTCCATACAATTCTACAAATCCTCATGACATTGCTATTATATTCATTTACAGTGCCATGAAAAAAACAGCACTGTTAACATCCATGCCAATTACATATTCATATCAGCTATCCAGTCAGCTGTTGTGTGAACAGTTTCATGTCAATAAGTAAAGTTTATTAAATTTAATAATGCATAAGGTTATAAAACTGAAATAACCACAGATCCTAGTAGAGGAATAGCAATAGGGGGTTAATCTAATGCTCAGCTTAATCAGTCCTTAGGATACTGCCAGGTAGCAAAGAAATACGGGAATGGTATGAAATACGAATTAGCCAATCAAATATTGATGTATTTAAAGCCCATTTTCCAAATGGCAATTTGCAGCCTTCACCTTTTCTGCTTCTCAGTCCAAATGTCCACGGCCTAATAGTTATGGAATTCGTTTCTATCTGCACTCGTATGCCTTCCCAATCTATTGCAGATGGTACTCAGGGATTCTTAAAGTAAAAAAAAAGAAAAAAAGAAACATCTCATCCAGTAGCTGTTCTGCTTGTTCACCATTCATTCTGTGAAAATAAAGGTTTTATAGAAAATGGTGTCCTTTCTCCTAATGCAGTGCATTTCTATTTACCTTTCTATTACCACTCAAGGACAAAGGCACATTGGTTATCTATGCCAGAGAGAAAAGCTCTACTTCTATATTTAAAATAAAACTATTTTTCACTGCCTCTTCTTAGAACTAAATGAAATAAGCAGTATATTTCCTGTCTTGGCACTAACAAATATATATTACATTCATTATCTTAAGACAAGGCAGACTTATCTTACCTAATTTATTATAGGAAGGATGGGTATTGCTGTTTTGTCTTGCTGTCTGAAAAAGATAGGAGCAGTTATCTGATGCCATTTAAATTATTAAATACTTCTTCATGTCACAGTACGTTGGCTTCACCAGGGCACGTAGTTTCCACTGCATTTTTATTTAATATGGTCGCTGTCAACATGCATTCCCAGATCCCCGACTATTGGATCTGCTTTTAGCTGTGTATTATCAATGTGGTAATTTCCAGGCGTTGCCATCTTTACAACAAGTACTTTTATACATTTTTCTGTGAAGTTTTAGCCCAAGGCTCTAGCACCGGTTGTTTGTCTGTGCCATGCCCTCATGAAGGGCATCTATGTCTTTATGAGATTCAATGACTGTGCTTAGTTAGCAGTCATCTGCAAACTTAGTCAGCCGGAGGCCCTTGACATTTGCCTTGACTTCAGAGAAGTAGAAAAGGGAAAGGAGAGGCTCTAGCACCAATCCCTGCAGGACTCTCCTAGTGACTGGCCTCTTTGTGGAGGTTCATAGGTTCATAGGTAGGTACTAAGCTGTCTGCCCGAGGGCATTTATAAGCCTAGCCAGAGTGTGTCAACTTTCACCACCCCATTGATTAATTAACAGAGCCTCTGTCAAGAAAAGCCAATGAAGTGATCCCAGGGGTGTATTTTCTGTTACCCGTCCACTAGTCAAGGATTCTCTTGAAGAGTGTTAGTGAGGGGCTCTGCCTAATGTAGTTAGGAATGTTGTTCCAAAGCATGGGGAGTCTTTGTGACAGGAATCCATCCCTCCAGCATGTTCTATTTATTATTCTGGTAAGGTTTAGCTCACTAGAGCGAGTGGCTCACAGTGACTTGGATTTCTTTAGGTGGAGCATGTCCATCATTTCTGAGTTGTGTAAGTCAGGTAGAGATCACCTCTGAGTAAGCGATATGTCACTGAGTACAGCCGGAGCTTTTCCAGCTGAGCTGCATAGGGCATATGTTTGAGGCCAGTAATCCTCTTGATGAGGTACTTTTGTGGTCTTTCCAGCTGTTGGAAGTATCTTGTGAGGTACATTCCAAATGTGCATTGTACTCTATGATTGGTCTGATGAGTGACGAGTAGAGGGGCACTATAATCTCTTTATTTCTAGATGCGAACCCTTTAGTAATTAGATGGGCTACATAGAAGGATTTCCTAACTACTTTGGCAATATGATTGTCAAAGCAGAGATTACTATCTACCTGGGTCTCCAGATCTCTTATTACCTCTTCTGTATTAAGGGGGCTGCCACCTATGTGGTAATTCATGGGTGTTTTGTTTTTCCCAAATGGGATGATTATGCATTTTTGGCATTTACCTTGAGACCATGACTTTGACACCAGGTGTCCGTCTCAGTAAGGCCCTTTTGGAGAATGTCCATGTCAGCTGGAGAGTCAATTATGGCTCCCAGTTTGCAGTCATCAGCGAACTTGGTTAGCCATAGTCCTCCTGTGTTTGCCTGTACTTCTGAGAAGTATATGCTGAACAGTAGCGGCCCCAGGACTGAGCCTTGTGGGACACCACTTGTGACTGGTTTAGAGTCGGACCTGGAGCCTGCTATTCTTCCTGTATGAGTTCTGTCTGTAAGCCAGTTGACAACCTATCTCGTGACGTAGGGGTTTATGTTCAGGCTGGTGAGTTTTTCTATAATTCCCGAGTGGGGAATGGTGTCAAAAGCCTTGGCAAGGTGAAGGTAGGCTGTGTGAACTACCTTCCCCTCATTTATGGCCTTGGTGACTGTCTTGAAGCAGTCAACCAGGTTTAGTAGGCATGATCTGCCCTTAACAAAGCCGAACTAGGTCAGGTCAAGTGTTTGGAGGTTCCCAATGTCTTTGTTAATGAGTTCCATGATGATGCGCTCCATAGCCTTGCAGACCAGGCTAGTCAGGCATATGGGGTGATAGTTACCAGGGTCAGTTGTGGCCCCTCCTTTGTGGAGTGGAATAACTGTTGCTGTGCACCATTCTATGGGCATGTAGCCTGTGGAGAGGCTGAGGCTGAACAGTGTGTTTAGGTGGGGGGTTAGTTTGTTCTGTAGTTTGTGCAAGACGCAGCCTGGGACACCATTTGGCCCCATTGATGCTGTGCTTTTGGCTTTTGAAAGGGCTGTTTTCACCTGTGCATCTGTGATTTCTGGGACACTACACGTTTCCGGTATTGTTGTGGGCCCTTTTGGGGGGTGAGATGGGGGTGAAGTTTGCACTGAATCTATCTGCCAGGATGTTGGCAATATCAGTAGGTTCAGTATATTTTGTGCTATTTTGCACTAGCTCAGAGCATATCTGTGAGTTTCTACTTAGATTCTTGACATAGCTAAAGAAGGCTTTGTGGTTATCTTTCAAATCCTTGGCTATTTTTCTTTTGAAGTTAGCCTTTGATGATTTTATGAGGGACCTTAGTTTCTTACTGATACTGATCAGGGATGTCTTTCCTTCTTGGGATTTTCTTTTTTTCTGAACTAGTTTCCTCCTACTGTTGTATAGCCTGTTTATGGCAGGGGTCCACCAGACTGGTTTCCTTCTCCTAGTGGAGTGAGTCTTGGTTTTGTGAGGGACAGCACAATCCATGCATCCTTGTAGGTGCTCATAGATTGCATTTGTAAAGGTTCCTGCATCTTGGACACTGTTATCCTTTAGCGTGGGGGCTGTGAAACTTATCACCTCTGTCTTAAGTAAGGTGAAGTTTGCTATAGAAAAGTTTTTCACTGTGGTTTCCTTGGTTGAGATGGTGGTGTGGTGGGGACATCCAGAGTGATTAGTTTATGGTCTGATCTAACCAGTGACGGGTCGACCTCCGTTGCAGAACACCTGTCGCCCATGTTGATGATGACCAGGTCCAATATGTTTTCACCTCTGGTAGGGGAGTTTACAAGCTGATCCAGGACATTTGAGTTGATAAATTCCAGGAAGCGCTGGACCTGGGAGTTTGTACTTAAGTAGTTTTCCCAGTTAATGGTAGGGTAATTGAAATTGCCCAATATCAGGGTGTTCGATAGGACCTTCATGTTTTCCAATGTCTCCAGAAAGGTGGAGTGGTGGTCCTGGGTCATGGAGTGTGATCTGTAGCAGGCCACAATTTGCATTGCAGATTTGCCCAATGTTAGTTGCACATGGATGATCTCAGAGGTATCATGCTGCACCACTAACCTGGAGGTGTAGGTATCCTTGATGAATATGGATACACCCCCTCCTTTTGTGTTTCGGTCCATGTTCTGTGGCCGAAATGTGTGGTATGAGTTGTAGCCCATTATACCATGACCCCCCCATTAATATTCCAAAACGTGCATGCTGATTGGCCAGCGTGCATGTTGTAAATCGACTTATACTAATGGAAAAAGGTCCGGTCGCCCGGACTTTTTCCATTAGTATAAGTCTCTTTTAAAACACTGTCTCGCTATGTTAAAAGAGTTTAACATAGTGACACAGGTTTAAAAAAAGCAACGGAGATCTCCATTGCTTTTTCTAAAGCTGTCTCGCTATGTTAAACTCCTTTAACATAGCGACAATAGTAAAAAGCAACGGAGATCTTGCTTTCTCCGTTGCTTTTTTTTTAAACCTGTCTCACTATGTTAAATGGGTTTAACATAGCGAGACAGCTTTAAAATAAGCAACGGAGATCTCCGCTGCTTATTTTAAAGCTGTCTCGCTATGTTAAACCCATTTAACATAACGAGACAGGTTTAAAAAAAAAAAAAAAGCAATGGAGAAAGCAAGATCTCTGTTGCTTTTTACTGTTTCGCTATGTTAAATGGGTTTAACATAGCGAGACAGCTTTAAAATAAGCAACGGACATCTCCGTTGCTTATTTAAAGCTGTCTCGCTATGTTAAACCCATTTAACATAGCGAAACAGTAAAAAGCAACAGAGATCTTGCTTTCTCCGTTGCTGGCGCAACTCTGATGTACTGCGTAGGCATGCGCAGTACATCAGAACTGCCGCGGATACCAGACAGCTGTGGAAGGGCAGCAAAGAGGCATTATACAATGCCATTATTTAAGAAAAGTAATTATTTATTTTCTTAAATAATGTCATAGTATAATAGCAATAACCCACTTCTGGGTGTGGGTAATGCATGATTTACCCACGGTTGTCTTTGTTTGGTCACTCGGGCTTCGCCCTCGGGACCAAACCACGTCAACCGTGGGTAAATCCCGCATTACCCACACCCAGGCATGGGTTATTGCTATAGTAGTGCTGGGGTTCTCTGTGGAGCCTTGAACCAGGTTTCAGTTACTGCACAGATGTCGACGTTCTCCATACTGAGGAGCGCTTTGAGTGCGTGCATTTTGAGATTTAAACTCCTGCCGTTGAGTAGCATAACCCCAATTTTTTTATCTGTGCTGTTTACGGAGGTGGGTTAGCCTTTTGAGCCTTGCCTAAAAAAGGCACTATGGGGGCAGCAAGAGACTTGGCCAGTATTCGAACGCCTAGGGGTGACAGGACTCTTGCAGAGCAACAAAGCTTGTCGAACATGTTGTCCCAGGCTGTCAGACACTGGATCCCCTTTGAATGACAGCCAAAGCTTAGCTAATTGTTGAAATTGATCATTTTTTCTTTATACTGCGGTATCAGTCTTGGTGAGGGCAGGATGCTACTCAGGGTCAGGGTCATACCTGCCTGGGCTACATGATCAGAGAGCTCTTCCATGTCTCTTTTCATGTATTCCAGGGAGGTATGTCTCAGGTCATTCACACCAACATGAACAATGACAGAGTCATATTTGTACTTGTTCTGGAGTGACCTGAGTGCTTGTGTTATGCAGCGGATTCTGGCTCCCGACAGGCAGCTAACAGTAACCATCTCCTTGTCCAGCCTAGTGAGTGGGATGTCAGTGTGTCTGACTATAGAGTCGCCAATTGCTAGTGTGTTAGGTATGTTATTTCACCTTAAGGGCTGTGATTGTGTGGCATACTGATTTTGTGTTTTATGTGTTGTCTGGTTTGTGATGGGAGGTGCAGGTTTTTTGGGTGTCTGCTTTGGCAGTCTCTGATGCTTTTGCAGGTTTTTATTTAGAGCCTCCAAGTATGATTTTGTGTATTTATGTGTATTTTTTGTCAGTGCTGGTTTAGTATGTCTATGTGAGGCTGGAGGTGTGGTGCAAGTGTTAACCTTCTCCTCATGACTGCCTGTTCCAGTCTTGGGAGGAGAGAGCTTAGCCTCCAATTTAGCTATATAATTGCATCTCCCGCATATGTTAATGTTTTGTGGTAGGAGGAGAGGGTTGTCTGTGTACATGAGGCAGTTGTAACATTGCCTCAGTATACTCAGGTTCACCAGCTGTACTGGAGAGTATACCTGAAATTGCCCTTTTGTCATGCCTGAATAGTAGGGTGAGCTGCTTAGTCGCTTGGTTGGTGAGGGGTGAATAATGAGCCTTACCCTGATGGGCAATCAAGTGTCGGTGTATATTAGTGCTTGCTATTAGGTCTGAGCAAGTGCTGGATTGTAGGATGCTTTTTAAGTGCTTAGGTTGAGAGTTAGACTACTTTCAAGGGAAAAACTGAAGAAGAGACTTGGTGGGGCCGGGAATAATTTAGCCCTAGCTAACGGGTGCTGCCCAGATGTGCAAAACTGTGCAAACGCAGTTTTTACAGCAGGGAAATGAAAGAGATAAAAATTAGCCCAAAATGGCCTATAAATTACTAACTTCTGGGCTGGAACCACTCCTCCAGGGAAAGATGGCTGCTCAAAGCTCCCTCTCTCATAGGTGAACAGAGAAACCTCTTTCTATCCAAGTAAGGTATGGGCAACTCAGAAACTTGTAACACAGCCCTGAATTCAGCACTAGCCTGAAAACTGGACTATGTTAGCTTAGAAAGGGGGTCTATATTAGAACATTGAAGTTTCAGAACTTCGAATGTTCTAATATCGACCCATATTAAGCGAAAACTGATAACATTGAAAATTCAGAACAGCAAATATTTTTGTTCCAAAACACATACACACAACACAAACACACCAAACAAACAGCAATTCACACACATACACCTAAAATCTTACATCTAACCCTACACTAAACTGCACATACACCACTATCTACCCACTTACCTTAACCCAAACCCTAACCCTAAGGTCCATCACTATCGCACACACACTTCACCCACACCCTAACCCTAACTCATCTAACCCGCCCTAACCCTCACATCCACACAATCACACACTTACCTGAACCCGACCCGTAACTTTCCACCACAGTGCTGAAAATAGCGGTTTAGGAACGGACAACCAAATTCTTTCCCTAGGAAAGAATTCGGTTTTCTGTAACTTCGCTATTTTCAGCTTTCACTGAATAGGGGTCGATATTAGAACATTTGAAGTTCTGAAACTTCTAATATAGACCCTAGAAAGGTGGGAAACAGGGAAACATTTTTTTTTTTAAAGATAAGGCAAAAGCAGTAACAAATCCACTTAAATCAGCTTTAAACAACTACAAACAGTAAAAAATACACTTAAAACAGCTTTAGATGACTACAAGCAATCAGAAAAGGCTTTTAAACATATTACCCAATTAACCAGTAAAAAAAATCTCAAAAAAGGTAGACAGGTTCTTGTGCCCTATCAGTGACCCAACTGGCTATCCATCAGGTGACATATCGGTTTATGTCTCTAAGTTTTTAAGTTCATCTGCAATGCCCGAGTGTGTTATTGTGTCAAACACGTTTCTTAGGTCAAGGTAGGCAGTGTGCACTGTTTTACCCTCATCCATAGCTTTGCTGACCTTCTCAAAACAGTCCAGAAGGTTAAGAAAAAATGTCCTGCCTTTGACAAAACAGAACTGCGTATGGTCCATTGTCTGCAGGTTTCCTATGTCATCATTTGTCAGATTCATGATAATTCCTTCCATGGCCTTGAATATGAACCTAGTCAGACTTACGACTCTTTAGTTCCTTGGATCTATGGAAGGTCTCTCCTGTTATGTGAAGGGATAACTGTTGTATTCTTCCATTCATTAGGCACAAAACCTGTCTGGAGGCTCTGGTTAAACAAAGATTCTAGTGGGACTGACACGCCATGTTGCATGCTGTTTAGGAGGCATGCTGGGATATTATCAGTGTCCATCAAAGCAGTGTCCTTAGTCTTAGAGAGTGCAGTGATGACCTTCTCCCTAGTGATAGGTGGTGGACAGATTATGTTATTTCCTAGAGAGTGACTGGGGGTGATGGGGGGATAAAGCTGGAGATGAATGTTATTGGCCAGCAGATTTGCTAACTCCACTGGCTCTTATATAACGGTTCCATTCACCATTACTGCTGCACATTGTTGCGTGTTGACTTCTAGGTTGCAAACATAACTGAAGAAAGTTTTATAACTGTCCTTAGGTTTGAAGGCTATTTATATTTCAAATTTGGCTTTGGTGGACTTGATTAGGACTGATTGATGAGGCAGCTTCTACTCTGCAATGCCCTTCCTGTTTATGGACATGTTTTTCTTTTTTTTTGCTATACAACCTATTTAAACTAGGATTCCACCAGGAAGGCCTGTTTTTAAAGGCTGTCTTATGTTTACTTTAGATAGGTATAACTGTCTCTTTGCAGCTATTTATATGATTATACAGGATTCCTGTGAAGAGTTCTGCACTGGAAGCTGTGTTCTCACAGTTTGAAGGGGTTTAGAATTTTGCTTGAGTGTTGCTTAGAAGGAGTTAGATAGCCATGGGGAAAAAAAAATAACGGTTCTGAGTTTAGTTGGAGTCCAGGGCTTAATATTTATTTCAAAGGAGACAGCTTTGTGATCTGACCTGACCACTGAAGACTTGCATAAGAGGGAGTACATCATTCCCCCTGTTTGTGAAACCAGGTCAAGGTTATTTGCACCCTGGTGGGTGTGCAGACTATCTGTTCAAAGGTGTTTGTGTTAACAAAGTGCAGGAATCTCTAGGCTAGCATGTTTGAGGTGGCATACGATTCCATTTAATGACTGACGTCACCTATGGATATTGTGCTGTGTTAAACAAGGAGTTTCATTAATGCATGGTATGGATTCCTAAGTCATGGATGGGGCAATATAGCTTTCACTGATATGGTATGAAACTTTACTTATGGTTAATGTCACTCATCCAGTCAGGATAAAATATAGACAAGTCTTTGTGGGTTCTGTTCAAGCAGCTTTATTATGTACAAACTCATCAGGACTAAGGCTTAATAACTTTAACTTAGATAAACAGACTAGCTATTACACTCATACATCCTCACTCTCTGGCTGCACTCTCAAAATGACACTGAAGCTAGCACATGCTTGCTGTTTATATGCACATGCAAACCTGGGAATGTTTCTTAAAGGTACAACACACACACACTATTCTACACCCTCCATCTTTGAGAAATGAGTCATGCAATATTGACAACATTGATTGACATGCAAGTGGTATAAATAATTCTTTGTCATGCAATTATACAAAACTAAATACCTATAGACAATTATGTCCAGGTAGCTTGTGTATTTCACACTAGGTCTCGAAATATGACCAAATTGTGTGACATAGGAATTAGAATTAGGTCTAGCAACTGGGACTTGTCTCTGCTGAATGTTCAACCTTAGGAACATCAGGAACATCATCAGGAATGGAAGTAGAAGTTAAGACACGTTCTGCAACAGGAACATTGTCTAGATTGCTCTGAGATCTAGAGTCTGTATCACAGGAACAATGCTACGATATTGATACTGATACAGGAAGAAGATGTCTGTGATTTCTCCTGTACTCCACACCCTCTGATTCTACGAAGTAGAATCTTGGCTCGGTACAGATATACCTGTTACTTGACCAATCCGGTTGAAATCTTTCGAAATTTGTATCCTCACTGTCTCTCCTTCTTTCAATGGATGAAGAAGTCTACTCAATTTATCATAGCCGGACTTCTGCAAAGAGTGCTTTCTGAATAATTGGGCTCTAATTGTCCTGTTGTTCTTAGCTTTAGGCCTCAACAAACTGGAACTAATAGGCAATGTTGTTCTGGTTTGCCTGGATAGAAGTCTCTGAGTAGGCAAGCCAAGTATACTGTCACAACGTATGTTTCAGAGACTGAGTAAATTCAAAAAGACATCGGTATTATAATGCTTTTACCTTTCAAGTAATTGCTTTGTACTCTGTACTGCACGTTCAGCTAGTCCATTTGACTGTGGATATTCTGGACTACTAGTAAGATGTAGAAAGTCCCATTCTTCTGCAAATTTCTAAAACAACTGACAGGTAAATTGGGTACCATTGTCAGAAATAACTTTGTGTGGACTACAATGTACTGAGAAATGACATTTCAACTTGATGAGAACAGCAGTGGACATTAGGCTAGGTAGTAAATCAATCTCAAATAAGTTTGAATAAGTGTCTACCAGCACTAAGTAATGCTGATTGTTCCATTTGAATATATCAGTGGCTACTGTTGACCAATGTAGTTCAGGAACTTGACTTAGCTGAAGTGGTTCTTTTTGCAAATTCAGTTTAGTACTATTGCATACTGAACAAGAAGAAAGTACTTTATTAATGTCTTTTACTAGAAAAGGCCAAAATACTAGTTCTATTGCCTTTCTTTTGGTAGATATGGAACTTGGGTGACCACAATGCAAAATCTGGATATATTCATGTTGTAAGGAAGCAGGAACAACAATGGGACCTTTGAAAATAATGTCATCTTCCATCAACATCTCATCTGTGTAAGAAAAATAAGTCTGCTCTTCAGGTGGTACACTAGATTGCTTTAACGGCCATCCAACATTAATGTAGTAGTTAAGCTTTTGCAAAATTGAATCAGTCTTTGTATGGTCTCACAGCTCATCAAGTCTCATGGTGGAAAAATTGCACACATTTTTTATTTATTTTACATTTGTTGACCGGGCTAGTCTAACTGGATATATGCCCATTTTCAGTAGAGGCCCGGGGAGATAAGCTCCGAGGAAGTAAAAATATAATCACATAATACAAAGATTAATTTGTATGTTAAACATTGCAAGAAAAAAACTGGGAATAATCACAGTGGTTGTTTGTTCATATCATAGTGCTAAATATACAAATACACTTAATACAATGCAAATGCAGTTGCAATACAACATATAAAAATATAGCAGCTGAGTTAGAAAATATATTAGTAAACAGGTTGACATGAAGAAGGAAAACAAAAAGCAGGAGCGGTAATAATCAGTATAAGAGTTAATAACTAGTCTGCTTAAAGAAATTAAGAGGTTGTAAGTAAAAAAAAATAAATAAATAAATAAAAGGACATCAAAGTCAAAATTCTCTGCGTGAAGCTGTTCCGTTGTATTTCGGAGTGATCTGGATAAGGTATCAGCCAGATAAAGAAGTTTTCCTTTTGTATAGACCATTTTAAAAATGTACTTTTGTAATGTGAGCATCATTCTTTGTAATCTCGCTGGAGCTGAATGCATAGGCTTTTTTAGAATAGTAACTAGAGGTTGCTGATCAGTTTCAATCTAAATAGCTCAGCCATATATATAATCATGAAACTTTGAACATGCAACTAGTATTGCCGAAAGTTCTTTCTCAATTTGACCATATTGCATTTCAGTTTGGGTAAGAGTTCTAGATGCATAGGCTACTGGTCTGATCTCTTGAAGAATAGCTGTGCCAAGACCAAATTTTGAAGCATCACAGAAAAGAGTTACTGGTTTATTGACATCATAGTACCTTAATGTAGGTGGGGTGTCAATTTTCTGCTTAAGGTCTTCAAAGGCTCTCTTGTGCTGTTCCAACCAAGACCATATTAACATTTTTGCTCATCAGCTCTCTCCAACATGCTGTCAACTCACTGAAGTCTGGTATAAACTTGTCTAAATAGTTGACCATACCAAGAAAACATTGTAGAGCCTGAACATTATCTGGTGCTGGCATCTCAAGAATGGCTGCTTGCTTGGACAGGTCTGGTCGCAAGCCAGTGCTAGTGAATAAATGACCTACATATATAACTTCTGGTAGTCTGAGTTTGGACTTCAGAGGATTGAGCTTTAAGTTCACTTCCTGTGCTCTGTCTAGAACTTTCTGAAGGTTTCTCTCATGTTCTGCTTCACCATTGCCTCCAACCAATAAATCATCTACTATTATGGCACAAGGATAACCTGAAAAAAATTTGCTCCATTGCAAGCTGGAAGACTTCACTTACGGAATTTATTCCAAATGGCATCTTGAGGAATGTACATCTGCCAAATGGGGTACTGAAAGTAGTCAGTAATGAGGATTTGTGATCAAGCATCACTTTCCAAAATGAACTTTTTGCATCCAAGACAGAAAAAAAAACAGTGGCATTTGATATTAGGGCTGTGACTTCCTCGACTGCACACATTGGATGAGGCAGTCTCTTTACTGCTTTGTTAAAATCTCTTGGGTCAATACATATTCTGATTTTGTCTGAGCCATTTTTTGTGGGCTGCTAGCATGGACGACACCCATTCAGTCAGTTCTGTAACTGGACAGATTACACCTTGCTGTACCATTTTATCCAACTGAGCTTTAACTTTATTCTGCATGGCTATCAGAACTTTTCTTGCTGGTCTGACCACTGGACTGACCCCTGGGTCTAACTTCATAGAACTGGAAGTTTGTCCAATTTGTCATCGAAAACATCAGCATACTCTGAGAAAATAGCTTTAGTAAAATTGGAACATAGGACATGTGGTATACAATGAACTTATTTGGTAAAAGAAAGCAAATTCATTCTCAAGTTGTCTCTCGAGACCCACTAATGACTGCTCAGGTCTTCGGACTACATAGAATAACAAGCTGTAACAGTTCCTAGCCAATAATAATAGGATTAAGTGGTAAAACAAAAGAATAACATAGTTTGCATGGTGCTCAGGCTTGGCATGTGATAATAATAGATTTTAGTGAACTAGAGAGAAGTAGGTATGAAATGAAGAACAGGTTCACATTGTGGTTACACTCAACACAGCATAAGTTGTTTTGAGTACTGCAGTCTCAACTATATAAATATAATAGTTTGTGGCAAAAAAAATTTGTTGCAGTTGTTGCAATTTTATTTTCAGTTTCTCACAGATATGCATACCTTAGCTCATTAATATATCTTAAGTGGCAAGACATATATTCATTAATGTTCACCAAGTAAGACCACTATTTATTTTCTGTTGGAAAAAATGTAAAGTCACAGTTCAAGAAGGGTATGAAGTGTTCTAGTACACAGGGTACACTTGAGGCCTACCTTCACTAATGGTTTAATTCCTATAGGCACTGTCTTTGAAAATATACTTTTTCATACATTCATGGACTCGGATATTGTAAGGCATTAAAACTTTTTACTTTTTGCTGCTTGTCAGTGTCCTCCTTCAGACAGCACTGCTTTTCTCCAGGATCACCATTCTAGCCAATCCAGGAGCAAATTTGTGAAAACCCCTCCAATCATCTAGTTTATGTTTAGGGCAAAATAGTTAGCCATGCTGCTTAATGCCCAGGGAAAGCTAAGGACAGATGTATAATTCAGCAACAGCACCAAGATATACAAATACTTAATTGCTTGTGTTGTAATAAGATTAAGAACAAATTCATAGCACAACTCCATGTGGTATTGCATAGCTATAGAGTACTAAACATCCGCATGGAGAGAAGCACACACTGCCAAGTGTTTGACTGCAGGCTGAGAAAAATAAGGTTAGAAATGACAGAGTGGAAAATGAATTGTGCTACATGGGTGTAATTATCGGGAGACAAGCAGATGCATGTCCCTCAGCATCACGGTACACTCTCTGTATAACTCCAAAACTGAGCAGAGGCAAATCACAGATTCCTTTGCCCACTTTGTGCCACAACAAGACTTAAGCTGATTAGCTGCATGTCTCAACTGGTGTATGTGGGGTTTTTTTTTTGCCCCTGAGGGCAATGGAAAATATTATTACATTTTGATTAGCTTATCTTGGAGATCAGGAAACCAGTAGTAAAATGTCAATGCTTTTCAAATGAGAAAACGCCTGATACTTGTTTATTGACTGAAATAACAGAGGAGAACATTAACAGCAAGAACATTTTTGCCATTCGTAGAATTCAATATAAATTACCTTTTCATTTCTCTTCTTTTTTTAAATATGCTTTTAGTAGTTCAGTTCTTGTTCCAGTAATGAATAGCTGAATACATCTATAGCTCGACGGAAGAGAACATTCTATGCAGAAGAGCGGTAATGTCAACATACCGGCAGCATGAAAGGAAGAAATCTTGATTGAAAGCAGACAGAGTAATCACCTTTTCATGTGTGCTGAGAAGTCATATGATAATGGTAGGAGAATGCAATAAGCAAGAAATGGAAAAACCTTCAGGTGACAGTTATTTCAGTGATGCCCTTTATATGTGTGCCGAATATGCACTAAATCTTATTATGGAATGTAATGTGAGAAACAGAAGGAATTATCAACAAGGTGTGTATTCAGACAGTGGTGACCTGTATAATGCATGAAAAATATGTACTTTATAGGTCATTTTTCCACTGTACCAATGTGGTCATTGTGTCTCAACACAAATGCCCTCTCTTACCATTTATTCTCACTTTAAGCCTGATTGTAGCACTCCATATCACCCATCAGAGATGTCTCCAATATGCACTTAGGAATTCCTCAGTTATAACTCACAATTTGCTGAAGTTTGGGGTAAGATACAAGCTCTTGGGGAAGTCATCCTGTGTAGCAAGTCCAGGGTTTGCAGTAATTCCCTCCCCACGCCCCTGCCAGTTAACATATAGGGTCATGCATTACATAATACCTGCTGTGCTGTTACTTGCATTAAGTGTACTTCTGTACTGACAATCTTAAGGCACACAAACATGTGTATGGTCTGACAGAACCATGATCACATCCCCAAACATCTGTTGCATGGTGGGTACTCAGTCTCTTTGTTATCAGTGCAGTCATCCAGAACAGTTTCTCCAGTACGGGAGGGACAGTGTTGGCCACTCGATCCCACCTTCCCTGAAAAGTTCCCCTAGTGCAAGGGTTGTTAATCAGTCCTGGGTCATCTTTGTTACAGTTAGGGCCTGAGAGCTGCAGTGTTAATCCTGTTTTAGCAAAACAGTGTTAAACGTTAAACTGATTCCATTATTGTTCCCATGTGTTTGGCAGGCAGGGACGAGCCTTCGGTGCATACTGTTCATAACCCATTAGCACTGCTTGCACTCATTGTGTCACATGAAGCCTTAGTTCTGACAAATAACCAGCTGCTGATACTTGCAGTTTACATTTTTTTCAGAGATTATGATGATGGCACTACGCCTCTCCTTGGGCATGCCCAGTGACACACCTTGAACCTAGTCATGTGTTAACTGTGTAAATGTTTAGATTTATTTGTTTTTGATGTAATGCCTGCTGTTTTGTAAATGGTTTGAGAACATTGCTGTTAAGTAGTTGCTTGATAACAAGTTATTACTTTTAATTAAATGCTGATACAGCGTGATGGTGTTATTTTCTTTGGTTATTTGGCTTCTGTTGTGTAGTGCAAGCCTGATTTTAAGGGCTTTGATAGTATCAGTATGCTAATTAACATGGCCCATCATGTTTTTGTAGGAGATATTCTTGTCAACATCTTAAAGTTTTGAATAGTTCAGAACTTGCCAGGATCAGAAGCACTTTAAAAAGGTTGAATGGAAAAAAACAATTATGAAAAAAAGTGAGGCATGCTACTTGAAATGAAACAAGGCTGCTTTGGCAGAGTGCATTTAACCATATAATGTTTCATTATTATTAAGCTGATCACTAAAGAAATTTCACAGTGATCTGTAGAGTTTACAGCTGCTGTTTCCCATCACATTATCTGAATAAGTTCTTTGACAGAATAAAACAATATCCTTTCCTTGAAAATGAATGTAAAAAGCTTTCACATAGCAATTCCTTACAGACTGAGAACATCACATATAAAAATCTATCTCATCACAAGACTATTACATGTTACTTTGCATAATTTAATACAAATAGATTTCTTCGGCATAAATACTGAACTGAATATTTTCATGTGATGCATTGCAGTGTTCATCTTCTTCCTTTTAAAACCACCTGTTTAAGCAGAGTAGGGGGAACGGAACCATCGACATACCTCTCAACTGTACAGATTTTCGCAGAATGTCCAGATTTTTACCTCATATTTTTGGTCTCTTCCTCATACATTTTGTGGTTTTCTGGCAAATCATTGAAGACTGAAGTCACTAAATGACACTAAATAATGACAAGACATTTGAGATTCAGACTTTATATCCTTCAAAAATACATAATAATGCAAAACCTGTTATTTTAGAAACTATCTAAGTTTATAGGAGCAATATTTAAAGTCTTTTCTTATTTTTGGGCCTTTGTCTCCACATTCTTTCTGGCTTTGTCCAGCTTTCTTGCAGTGACAGGTTGAGAGGTATGACCATCGATACCGATGCAGAGACAGCAGTGCCACTGTTATACTGTGTATTTTGCATTCTTTGTTGGCTTATTTATTTCTGCATTTATTGATGATGACATATGTGTTTATATTTGCATTTTTGACTTCAGGGTTTTATTTATGTTATTTTTATAATACTCTATCATTTCAAAGGTTGCAATCTAAAATGCATAACTAAATGAATATACGTCCCTCTGCAGTACTTCAGAGAGGAATCAGGGCAACAATAGATGAAGCATTAAAGCTGTGAAGTGGAGGTAAAAATCACACAAAATTTTTTTTTTTATGTGAAAGCAAGCCTCTGCTTCCCTTCTGGAAGATCTCTCCGAACACCATTATATTGGGCGACTTCAACTACCCAAACATAGACTGGGAGCACTACTCAAGCCCCAGCACCTTAGCCCAAAGGTTCCTGGAAATTATAAACTCAAATGCTATGGAACAACTCGTCACCACTCCCACAAGAGGGGATAACATACTAGACCTGATCATTACCAACATGGGGACTCTATGCTCCACACCTGAAGTATATCCCTCATTGGTAAGATCAGACCATAAATTAATTTCACTGGATGTCCACATCCTGACCCCACCCCCAGCTCAGAAAACCACAGTGAAAAATTTCTCAAATGCAAACTTCTCACTTCTCAAAACTGAAGTGGAATCCTTCAAGGCCCCAGGGCCAGTGGAAACTATAGCCCAAACTGCAGAATCCTATATAAATGCATTATACAGACATCTCCAGGAATGCATGGATCATGCTATCCCAAACAAAGCCAAAACCCAAACATCTAAAGGCACGTGTCCAGTCTGGTGGACCCCAGCCATAAATAGACTGTACAACAGAAGGAGGAAGATACTACATGATAGAGCAAAATCCCTAATAGGGAAGGCATCTCTGATCAGTAGTAGCAAAAAATTACGATCCCTCATAAAATCCTCCAAGGCCAGCTTCGAGGGAAAAATTGCTCAGGACACTAAAGACAATCATAAGGCTTTTTTCAGTTATGTTAGAAACCTGGGATGCAACTCCCAGACTAGTTCTGAGTTGATTCTAAACGAAAAAAATACACTGAATCCACAGACATCACCAATATCCTGGCAGACAGGTTCAGTGCAAACTTCTCCACCCCCTCCCCCCAAAAAAAAGAGCAAGTATCTATCCCGGCAGAGGGCTGCCTCCCAAACATCTCTGATGCTCAGGTGAAGGCTGCCCTCTCCAAAGCAAAAAACACTGCTTCCATGGGACCAGATGGCATCCCAGGTTGCGTCCTACATGAACTCCAAGAAGAACTAATCCCTCAAATAAAACAGCTGTACAATCTCAGCCTCACTTCAGGATATGTGCCCACAGAATGGCGTACAGCAACAGTGGTCCCACTCCACAAAGCTGGAGCCTCTACGGACCCTGGAAACTATCGCCCCATAAGCCTGACTAGCTTAGTCTGCAAGGCTATGGAGAGGATCATCATGGAGCTCATAAACAAAGACATTGGGGACCTACAGACACTAGATCCTACCCAGTTTGGCTTCGTCAAGGGCAGATCCTGCCTTTTAAACCTGGTTGACTTCTTCAAAACAGTCACCAAAGCCATAGATGAAGGGAAGGTAGTCCACACAGCCTATCTGGACCTAGCAAAGGCATTTGACACAATACCCCACTCAGGCATCATAGATAAGCTATCCAGCTTAAATATAAACCCCTATGTCACAAGATGTGTCGCAAACTGGCTCAATGACAGAACCCACAGAGTGAGAGTTGCTGGAGCCATGTCAGGCTCAAAACCGGTCACAAGTGGCATCCCACAAGGTTCTGTCCTGGGACCGCTCTTGTTTGGTATATACTTTTCTGAGGTACAGGCCAATGTGGGAGGACTATGGCTCACCAAGTTCACAGACAACTGCAAACTAGGCGCCATAATCAACTCTCCAGCTGAGACAAACATCCTTCAAAAAGGTCTCACAGAGACGGACAACTGGTGCCAGAGCCATGGTCTAAAGCTAAATGCCAAAAAGTGTATAGTCATACCCTTTGGCAAAAACAATGTGTCCACAAATTACCACATAGGCGGTAACCCATTAAGTACAAAGAAAATAATTAGGGATCTGGGGACCCAAGTTGATAGCAATCTCTCCTTTGACAACCACATTGCCAAAGTGGTTAGAAAGACCTTTTACATAGCCCACCTCATCATGAATGGATTCACATCTAGATCAAGAGAGGTAATCGTGCCCCTTTATTCATCCCTCATCAGGCTCATCATAGAATACAATGCCCCTTTTGGGATGTACCTTACCCAACACCTGCAGCAATTAGAAAGACCCCAAAAGTACCTTACCAAGGGGATCAAGGGACTCAAACAGATGCCACATGCTGCTCGGTTAAAAAAACTCCAGCTCTACTCATTTGCTTACCGCCTACTTCGAGGTGATCTATGCCTGACATATAAAGCTATGTCCAATCCAGAATTAATGGACATGCTCCACCTCAGTAAATCTAAATCCCTTAGAGCCACATGCTCGAGGGACTTGAAGCTCAGCACTGAAATAAATAGAACTTGCTGGAGGGACAGATTCATAACCCAGAGGCTCTCTTCGCTCTGTAATAGAATTCCAATTCATGTTAGGCAGAGCACCTCACTGAATCTCTTCAAGAAGAATCTTGATGAGTGGATGGGGGATCGTAGGTTTGTCCCAGGGATTACTTCCGTGTCACTATTACACAGAGGCACAGCAAACTAAACCTTAAAAAGGGCACAGTATACTCAAATCAAGGGGTAGTGTAAGCCAGACAAAATCGGGCTAAGCTTATAATTGCCCCAGGGCAGATAGCCTAGTATGAACCTATGAACCTATGAACATGTGGGTTTGTCATACATACATACATATATATATATATATATATATATATATATATATATATATATATATATATATATATATATATATATATATATATATATATATATATATATATGGGTACCTATCAAACCATCGACAACTTAAAATAACGAAACTGACTCCACCGACAACTGAATTAACCGACAGTGCAAAAACGGATGTTTACAAGGTAAGGGGTGAAAATTCGCTACTCAAGCCTACCATGGTGTGCATGACACTGCCACCCTTCCTAAACCATGGTAGGCTTGAGTAGCGAATTTACACCCTACCTTGTAAACGTCGCTTTGCGCTGTCGGTTAATTCAGTTGTCGGTGGAGTCAGTTTCATTATTTTAAGTTGTCGATGGTTTGATAGGTACCCATATATATATATATATATATATATATATATATATATATATATACACACACACACACACACACACACACACACACACACACACACACACACACACACACACACACACACACACAAACACACACACACACATACACACAGACACTAATACCATGATCAAACAATATCTGGGTAAAGGAGAAAACAACCAGAAGAGATAAGTGTCTCACATAACCATGACCTGTGCTAGATCCAACAACTACAGAAAATCATTCCAGCAGCTGTCCCTTCTGCAAGATTTCTTCCGGCAGTATTTCTTCTGCAGGTTGGTTTTATCCTATATGTAGACATGCATTGGGTACTCCTTTAAAGTTAAGGAGACATTACTTTTCTTGTGTTCCTTATGACTTTCAATTAAGGGGATACCAGTTCACAGGAAAACACAATGTGGCAGATCATTTATGGGACTAAGAAATTACTGGCCTATCGCTCCGAAATGAAAATGATTCCCACTATACACTGTCATAGATACCTGCAAGACGTGCATTATTAGAAATGCTTATTAATTGGCAGGAATGATCTTTTAATGACATGCTTGGTTAACCACTAACTGAAATGAGTACACATTCATCACGTAGGAACCTGCCCATGGCGGTAGAATAAATGTCATCGGTAAGAGACAGCACACTAATTTCTACTGATGGTCAACAATAGAGTTCATACTGACCTGCCTACTTAGGAGAAATAGAAGGTGGTAGGCCACACCATACTAATAAACACTCAGACTCCCCAAAGCATTTCCAAGCATGAGCCTCAGAAAATTAATTTTCTTTTTGATCACATGCCTAAGTCAATTTCCAACAGTTAATTAGGTGTTAGTATTGTGTTGCTTGAACTTCCATCCTGCATTCTTTCTAAAGTCTGACTCAGTGTTGTATCTTGGTATTTCTGAACAACATTTGGTTCTGCTTCTTGCTATACTATTGATGGTTCTTACTGGCCATGATAATCATTCCAATAAAATGTCCATTTGGTCAGCCCCTTTATATGGATCCTCCACAAGATCTTCACTATACCATGTATCACCTTTTACTCATCTGCAGTGGATTTTCTAATTGAGACAAAGCATTATCCAGCTTGTTTTCTTTAATCTGTAGCACCCTCTACTAGTCTGGTATTGGTTTAAATGATAAACATACAGATCCTACTGCCAATCCTAACGGCTGTGGCTTGCATTGATGCTAAAAAGCACTTCTGAATGGCTTATGTAAAATGAAATAGAGCTCTTCGCCAGGAGCTAAGCAATACACCCCCTACCTGGGTGACCTTGTTCCACCCCCTACCTGGGTGCCCTCGTTCCACCCTCCCTCTCTCCACAGTCTCCCTACTATTATTTTTATTGGTCGTGATTTTCATTCTCTTTCTTTTTCATGCATTTTCTCTTTTCATCTAATTGCTGCTGACCTTCATCCAATTAGTTGTACCCTTTCGTTCCCTATAGGTAACAACATGGCCACAGACTTGGTTGACAGCCAGCCAGAAGAAGCCATCATTAGCTAGGCATGAAAGCTGCTTTATGTCATTAGTAATGTGTAGATCATCGACCTTCCTTCCATCTTTTGTCCCCAAGCTGTTTCAGTTCTATGCCACAGATTATGCCAACTGACATACCTACAATCCACAGAAAGGGGCCGATATCACCACTCCTGGAGGGCTACCTATTTAAATGGGAAGCTGAAGCCCAGTGAGTGGCTCACCACTACTCTGTCACTGTCACACTCCTGATCTGTCCATTAGCCTTCAGGGATGCACTCGTTAAAATGACTAGCTGTGTGCTTCTTATTAAACCTTAATCTTATTTATTTTATTATTTATTTATTTATTTAAATTTGTTGGCCGGGAGTGTCCGACTGGACGTGGGTCCATTTTCAGCGGAGGCCAGGGGAGAAAAGCTCCACAGTAAAATAAACAGACAGTAGTTACACTGGATTACATAGCGATTAACAATTTACATAGCAATTACTTACAACATATTTACAGATGAAGAACATAGTACATCAGTAGACAACTAGAATCTTTATCTGTGAAGTACATAACAGACATTAACAAATGTTACAATGAGAAGTTCCTGCTGTATAATAAGTACTAGGCTTATGAGCATCTGACCTTGCTATAATCAAGGTAGTTAGTGGAGTGGAAAGAAAGGTAGTGGTTGGATGGGATGGATGATATTAGAGTGGGAGTTGCAAGGGCATAGCCAGCATGTTTTTAGGTGCGCTTTTAGTAAAGTTTTGAAGTGGGTGAATGATGGTACGGAGGTAATTGTGGGTGGGAGTGAGTTCCATAATTTGGCTATGGCACAAGAAAATAGTGCTTCACCAGCAGAGTTATTGGCTTTACTGATCTGCAAGTGATTTTTGTTGCTGGATCTTAGTGGTCTGGTGGTGCGATAGGGTTGGAGTAGATTCTGGAGGGATGGGACATTTAGTGGATGGTTTACTAGTTTGTGGGCGAGTGAGAGTTGATACCACTGAAGGAGGTGAGGGGAGTTCAAGCCAGCCCAGTTCAGCAAGTGAGAGACAGTGGTGACTACAGTGGGATGCCCCTGTGGCGAATTTGGCGATCTTGTTGTAGCAGGTCTCTAGCTTGTTTAGATCACATTGTCTTAGGTTGGTCTATATTGGAGAGGCATAAAGTAGGGTGGAGATAAGGTGGGAATTTGCTATTGAAATCTTTGCTGCTTTGGTGAGAAATTGCTTATTTCTGTATAACGCTCCTAGTTTTTTGTGGACTTTTTTTATGGTCATGGATATGTGAATGTCAAATTTTAATTTATTGTCTATTACCACTCCTAGCAATTTGGTGTGTTCAGTTGGGTATATAGTGGTGTTTTCTTTTGCTGTGATGTTAAAGTACAAATTTAAATAAACTCGGAGTATTGGAATTTGTCCTGTTTTATTAGCTTTTTGACTCTATTGCATAGTTCTAGGAATTTCTGTCTAGCTGAGGGGGTTTTGGTTTTGCACCAGTGCTCCCAGGCTTTATCCCTGATTTTCATTTCTGACTTAGTGGCTTTCTGTAGCCATGGGGAGGGTTGTGCTTTGGTTCTGGAAAATCTTATGGGGGCATGGTAATTAAGGATGTTCAGGAAGGTAGTATTAAAAAATTCAACTGTCCCCCCTAGGTGACTGACAAGAGCACCAGCATTACTGTGGGGCATTCCTCATGTGCATTCTTCCTGCCACAAATATACCACGGAAACTTTTATAATTGAACTGGAGTCACAAAAGGCCACTTTCTTACATAACATGTTGTTTTTAGTTGCATGATGGTGAACAGCCATTCCGACACACCTCCCTTTCCCATCCTTTATTTATTTATTTATTTAGTTATTTGTTGGCTGTGGTAGTCCAGCTATGCCAATGGCCTCTTTTCAGGGGAGACTCAAGATGGCATTCATACCAGCTATGAGGAATTTGCTACTCAGGAATACAATGGTTTGATTATCTCTCTAGTGAAGCTCTGACATGGACCATGGCTTAGAGAGAAGACAAAAAGCTTGGGTGGGGGATTCTAAGATGGAGAAGGACTGATGTCCTATTGTCTTATTGGTGGGCATGCGATAACATCATCATGTGCAGGTAAGTTAAGGTAAGAAAAAACTCTCTGAGCTCCTCAGCATGATGCAAGCTGCTCTTGGTGGAGGACAGTTGATGTTACCATGGTCAGGGACAAATCATCAGTTGCCATCTGGCCTCTATCTTGGGAGTGGTTAAGCCAGATTACCAGGTCATGGTATCCTCTACTATCTATGCTCCCCTCCTCCACCACAGAGTCCTTGCTGATTGCAGAGGAAACAGAAAACCAAACAAGAAGCAAATAAATACATACATACACAAATATATAACTAAATAAGTAAATAAGCATGTTTGTTCTTGTCTGTGTTAAAATGTGTGATCTTTATGGTGCAAATAGTGAGGACTACAGTCAGAAAATAATATCAGGTATTAATTACAGTTATAACTTTTAATTCTTATCTTATTCTTACTTTATCAACATTCTAAGTGAATAATACCAACATTTAAATTAATATGAATATTTAAATTAGTGTCTCTAATTTTGGGAATTTGCCTCTGAGGTATGAGTAAAGATAGAGAGAGATGTACATTTGAGCTGCACCCTCTGTTTCCTCTGTTAAAGAGCACTGGACACATTCAACTTTACCAGGTAAGTTATTCATCTGTGGCCACTATGAATGACACTAGTAGGAATTTAGCTCTGCTAAAACCCATGCAGTCTAATTTATGCCCATGTAGTTGATTTTTAAATGTTTAGCAAAATATCAGTGGAGCTTTTGCTCCACCATCACTTTTAAAAGCAATAAAAGGTTTTAACCATGTTCTTACCTTAATGATAAAATTATTACAAGGTCTCTTTTCCACCTAAGCAATTAGATGAAAAAATAGATATAGGTTCATAGGTTCATAAGAGGTTACCAGGCTAATGGCGCTAGAGCCCTTACAAGCCTAGCCATATTTATCCTGATTTGCCATAATTGTCAGTGGTCAGATGATGGAAGTTTGCAGAGGTAAAGGTCTATGGTAGTTAATAATGACTGTCGCTGTCCATGAGGGACATAGGCACCACCCCAGGAGTGAATTTGCAGTCACCTATCCATTGATCTAGGTTGCTTTTAAAGAGGGTCAGGGAGGGGCCCTTTTTCACATAAATTGGAAGCTTGTTCCAGAGAAGTGGCCATCTCTTGTAAATATATCTATCCCTCCAGCATGACCAGTTCATGTCAGAGGCTAGGTTAAGATCCCTGGAGTGAGTGACCCGCCTGCAGTTTGATTTATGAATGTGTATCATTTACATCATGGTCAGGTCAGTGACTGCTCTGTAAGCCAGGGACATGTCACCCCTTAGCAACCTGTAGGAGACAGAATACACTGACAGGGCTTTCAGTCTTTCCACGTAAGACTTGTTTTGTGTGCTCTGTAATTTCTTGGTGAGAAACCACTGTGGTCTCTCCAATTGTTGCAGGTGCCTGGTGAAGTATATACAAAAGGGAGCAGAGAGTAATGGAATTATAACATCCTTAGATTGAGGTGTGATGTCTTTATTTATAAAATGTGCCACACAGAGGGATTTGCTTACTGCTGTGGATACATGGTGGTCAAAGTTCAGATTGCTATCAACCTGAGTACCCAGATTAGGTGCCACTGGGTCTACTCTTGGTGGGCTGCTGTCAATAATGTAATTAGCAGGGATCTCAGCTTTCCCAAAGGGAATAATGATGAATTGTTTGCATTTAGCTTTAATCCATGGCTTTGGCACCAAAAAGTTGTCTGCATTAACCCTGTGTGCAGTATATTATCATTTCTGGGGGACTCAATGATTACTCCTAATTTGCAGTAATCAGCGAATTTGGTCAGCCACAGGCCATCCAGCTTTTCCTGGACTTTTGAGGAAATAAATTCCAAACAGTAAGGGACCCAACACAGAACCCTGTGGTATGTCATTGGTGACTGGTCTTTTGCTAGAGATGAAGTCATACATACATTGACAGCATGTGTCCTGTCAGTGAGCCAGCTGGCTACCCATCTGGTAAGGTAGGGATTAATTCCCAGTCTGGAGAGTTTCTCTATAATACCTGAGTGGGGTATGTTGTCAAATGCCTTGGCTAGGTCAAGATAGGTGGTATGCACTGTCTTTCCCTCATCCAGGTCCTTGGTGACTTTTTCAAAGAAGTCAACCATATTTAACCGGCATGATCTACTTTTAACAAATCCGAACTGGGTTAGATCAAACGTTTGGAGATTACCTATGTCCTTGTTAATAAAGTCTATAATGATTCTTTGCATAGTCTTGCAGATGAGGCTATGCGCACTTTGTGCCCACTGAATGGTGCAAAGCAACAGTTATCCCACTCCACAAAGGGGGAGCCACCACTGATCCTAGGAACTATCACCCTATTAGCCTGATGAGCCTGGTCTGCAAGGCCATGGAACGTATCATCATAGAACTCATAAACAAAGACATTGGTAACCTCCAAACTCTGGACCCCACCGAGTTCAAGTTTGTGAAAGGCAGATCATGCCTTCTGAACCTGATCAACTTCTTTGAGGCAGTCACCAAAGCCGCAGATGTGGGTAAGGTGATTCACACAGTCTATCTTCATCTCCCCAAGGCTTTTGACACTGTTCCCTATTCTGGAATTATAGCTAAACTCACTAAACTATGTATAAATCCCTACGTCACAAGATGGGTTGCCAACTGGCTCAATGACAGAACCCGCACTGTAAAAGTTGCAGACTCCAAATCTGACTTCAAATCAGTGACAAGTTGAGTACCACAATGTTCAGTCCTGGGACCTCTCTTGTTTGGTATCTACTTCTCTGAAGTACAGGTTAATAAAGAAGGCCTCTGGCTAATGACGTTTGCAGATAACTACAAACTAGCAGCCATAGCTGAGTCCCCAAATGATGTGGACATCCTACAGAAGGGCCTCACTGAGACAGATGCCTGGTGTCAGAGGCATGTCCTCAAGCTCAATGCCAAAAAGTGCATTGTCATCCCCTTTGGTAAAAACTCTGTACCCATGAACTACCACATAAATGGCAGTCTGTTTAATGCTGAATGTGTGATAAGAGACCTTGGGACCCAGGTGGACAGTAGTCTCTCCTTTGATAATCACATCGCCAAAGTAGTCAGAAAATCCTTCTATGTGGCACACCTCATCACAAAAGGGTTCTCATCCAGGAAAAAAGAGGTCATTGTTGCCTTCTACTCGGCACTCATTAGATCCATTACAGAGTACAACGCCCCTTTTGGAATGTACCTCACAAGACATCTGCAGCAGCTGGAAAGACCACAGAAGTACTTCACAAAGAGGAATACTGGCCTCAAACAGATGTCCTGCACTGACTGTCACAAAAAACTCCAGCTTTACTCTAAGGAGATCTCTGTCTAAAATATAAAGCTATGTCAAACCCAGAGCTGTTGGACATGCTACACCTGAAGACATTCCAATCCCTCTGAGCTACATGCTCTAGGGACCAAAACTTTGTCACCACAATAAACACGACATGCTGGAGGAATAGATTCCTGTCCCACAGACTTCCTATACTCTGGAACAAGCTACCCATCTATGTCAAGCAAAGTTCTTCATTAGCACTCTTCAAGAAAAATTTTGATTAGTGGATGGGAAATAGTAAATACACCCCCGGGGATCACTTCTGTGGCTCTGCTCAACAGGGGCACAGGAAATTAACTTTTATAAGCCAGGGAACCTTGCTGGCTAGGCTTACTTAGGCCCTTGGGTCAATAGGCTAGCACTTACCTATGAACCTATGAATCTATGGGCTTATAATTGCCAGGGTCAGTTGATGGTCCCCCTTTGTGCATAGGGATTACTGTTGCTGTCCTTCATTCCACCAGAACATAGCTAGTTCACAAGCTGTGGTTAAACAGGGATCCAATGAGTCTACTAGGTCATGTTTTAAGTTATTTAAAAGGGAACCTGGAATATTATCTGATCCCAGTGATGCCATGCTTTTGGCCTTGGACAGCACCAAGATGACCTGCTGTCTTAAGATAACAGGCTGAGGAATGGTCACTGACATACTTTGAGGAATGACTGGAGGGAACAGGATATTGAAGTTTGCTCCAAATCTGTCAGCTAGCAGATTGGCTATTACCTCCGGTTGAGTATGGGTGGTGCCATTCACAACCAGTTCAGTGCATAATTGGGTGTTCCCTTTTACATTTCGGAACAAGCTACCCATCTATGTCAAGCAAAGTTCTTCATTAGCACTCTTCAAGAAGCTGTGGAAGCCCTTACAAATGCCTTCTATGAACACCTCCAGGACTGCATGGATCAGGCAATCCCAAATAAAACCAAGACTCTTCCCACAAAGGGCAAACGTCCAGTCTGGTGGACCCCAGCCATTAACAAACTTTACAATAAGAGGAGAAAGCTATTACATGATAGAACAAAATCCATAAAAGGGAAGTCACCCCTGATCATTATTAGTAAAAAAATACGAGCACTCATAAAATCAACTAAGGCCAATTTTGAGAGAAAAATTGCCATGGATTCAAAGGACAATCATAAGGCCTTTTTCAGCTATGTTAGGAACCTGGGTGGAAACTCCCAGATATGCTCAGAATTAGTCCAAAATGATACAAAAATCACTGAACCCACAGACATTGCCAACATACTGGCAGACAGGTTCAGTGCAAACTTCACCACCCTCTCCCCCCCTAAAGGAGAGATAACTATCCCAGCCGAGTGTAGCCTCCCGGACATCTCAAATGCGCAGGTGGAAGCTGCTCTCTAAAGCTAAAAACGCAGCATCAATGGGACCGGATGGTGTCCCCGGCTGTGTGCTACATGAGCTAAATGAGGAATTAAACCCGCACATAAGGCGGCTGTTTGAACTCAGCCTTACCACAGGATACGTGCCCAAGGAGTGGCGTATGGCAACTGTGGTCCCACTCCACAAAGGCGGCGCCTCTACGGACCCTGGTAATTACCGCCCCATAAGCTTAACAAGTCTAGTCTGCAAAGCTATGGAGAGGATCATAATGGAGCTCATAAACAAAGATATAGGGGACTTGCAGACATTGGACCCGACCCAGTTTGGCTTTGTTAAGGGAAGATCATGCCTTTTGAACTTGGTTGACTTCTTCGAAACAGTCACCAAGGCCATTGATGAGGGAAAGGCAGTCCATACAGCCTACCTTGACCTTGCAAAGGCTTTCGACACAATACCCCACTCGGGTATTGTAGAAAAACTTACCAGCTTAAATGTAAACCCATATGTCACAAGATGGGTTGCAAACTGGCTTAAGGACAGAACCCACAGGGTTAGAGTTGCTGGCGCTGTGTCAGACTCCAAGCCGGTCACAAGTGGTGTCCCACAGGGCTCGGTCCTTGACCCCCTATTGTTTGGCATCTACTTCTCAGAAGTACAGGCCAACATGGGAGGACTTTGGCTGACAAAGTTTGCAGACGACTGCAAACTGGGCGCCATAGTGGAAAGTGCATCGGACACGGATATCCTTCAGAAGGGACTCACGGAAACAGATAGCTGGTGCCAGAGCCATGGCCTGAAGTTAAACGCCAAAAAATGTATAGTCATACCCTTCGGGAAAAACAAGGTAACCCCAAGCTACCATATAGGTGGCAATCCACTAAGCACAGAAGAGGTTATCAGGGACCTGGGGACCCAGGTTGACAGTGGCCTTTCTTTTGACACTCACGTTGCTAAAGTGGTTAGAAAGACCTTCTACATTGCCCACCTGATCATGAATGGATTCACATCCAGATCTAGTGAGGTCATTGTTCCCCTGTACTCTTCACTTATCAGACCAATGATCGAGTACAATGCCCCATTCGGGATGTATCTCACCCGACATCTGCAGCAATTGGAGAGACCCCAAAAGTTCCTCACCAAAAGGATAAAGGGACTCCAAAATCTGTCATATGCTGCCAGATTGAAGAAACTCCAGCTCTATTCAGTCGCATACCGTCTGCTCAGAGGTGACATGTGCCTGACATACAAGGCCATGTCCAACCCGGAATTAATGGACATGCTCCACCTCAAAAATCCAAATCCACCAAAACCACTAGAGCAAGCGACTTAAACCTTAGCACGGATATAAATAGGACGTGCTGGAGGGATAGATTTATCACTCAGAGACTCCCTATGCTGTGGAATAAAATCCCGGTCCATGTGAGGCAGAGCACCTCGCTGACTCTGTTCAAGAGAAATCTAGACCTGTGGATGGGAGATCGTAGGTTTACCCCGGGAATCATCTCTGTGTCACTGCTGGACAGAGGCACAACAAACTAATGGGCACAGTATTTTTTCATATAAGGGGTGGCGTAAGCCACAAAAATTTGGGCTAGGCTTATAAATGCCTTAGGGCAGATAGCCTAGTATAAACCTATGAACCTATGAACCTATGTAGATAAAGAATGCGTTGTGCTTATCCTTAGCTGGGGAATCTACTTTTGTTTTGTAATTAGCTTTGGAGGACTTGACAACATCTCTAATTTGTTTGTTTTAAGCTAGAGAGGGCTTTCTTCTTCTGCTGAGTCAGTTCCCTCTTGTTCTGGGGCATTAGTTTCTTTCTCTTGCTGTATAGCCTGTTTATACTAGGGGTCTACCATATTGGATTGTTTTTTCGGCAAGTACTGATTTGAATCCATTCAGGTACTACTGGTTCTATACAACTGCTTAAGTGGTTATACAGGGCATTGGTGTTTAAATTTGCATAAGATTCCATGATATCTGCATTCAAAGGGGCTTTTAAACTTCTTATACCATCACTTAGTAATGTGTAACTTAAATTCTTATGATTTATGGTCCAATCTTACCAGGGAGAACATCACATGGGTGGGGGTGGTTGGCAATACTCTCCCATGTTAGTGAGTACTATGTCCAGGACATTTGAGCCTCTTGTGGGTGTACTGACTAGCTGTTCTAGAGCATTTAAATTGACCATGTATATTTCCCTGTCTATGGTAGGATAATTAAAATCACCCATGAATAAGGTGTTGGGCTATAGAGCAAGTGACTCCAGTAAGTCCAGGTGTGAGCTATGCTTTTCCTATTTAATAGTGGGGGACCTATAGCTAGCTATGATGTAGTAGGGGGCTTTGCCTATAGTTAACTGGACATGGAGTAGCTCAAGACAGTCATACTGTTTACCAGTCTCGAGGTGTACTTATCCTTAATAAAGATGGAGACACCTTCTCCTTTGGTTCTTTCATGCTCACTTTGTGGACTGAATGTACGGAAGAGATTGTAGCCCTGCATGGCCAGGGTGCTTTTTGTGCATTTGAACCATGTTTAGGTGAGTGCACAGATGTCAGCATTTTCCAAAGAGAGGAGTGCTTCCAGTGAGTGCAATTTCTTAGTAGGTTCATAGGTAGGTACTAGGCTATGGGCCCAAGGGACTACATAAGCCTAGCCAATAAGGATTCCCTGGCTTACGCCACCCAAGAAAGTTATTTTCCTGTGCCACTGTCGAGCAGACACACAGAAGTGATCCCCGGGGTGTATTTCCTATTTCCCATCCACGCAGCAAGATTTTTCTTGAAGAGTGCTATTGAAGAACTTTGCTTGACATAGTTGACATTCTTGTTTAGATTCCTAGCATTAAGTAGTAATACCTTGAGTTTATCTAGAGAGGTTTTTGTTATGTTGAGAGGTTGGTTAGTTTGACACTGCCTAGAAAAGGCAAAATAAGGGTGGCTCATGCCTTTGCCTGTATCAGAAATCCTAGAGAAGACAGGTGCAGACCATCTCTGGCAAAGCACTGTGGCCTGTCTACCATGTCTTCTCAGACTGACAGATATTGGATCCCCTTTGACTGACACCAGAAGCTGAACCAATTGTTAAAGTCAATCATTTTTTGTTTGTATTGTGGCACCATCCTTAGAGCTCTTCTGTGTGTTCCCCAGCTCAGATAGACCAGGTAAGCACCTACTGCCATTACATGAAGAATCCCAGTCCTCCTAATGCAAAAACACAGTAAAGGAGTTTCCAGAGGGACATGCTACCATAAACAAACTTAAAAAGATACAAAATGCTACCACAAGGAAACTTAAATATACGGATATAGCAGTGTACTTTATGCAGCTTATAAAAGTGTGATAATTCAATAAAAGTACTTTTGTTTGTATAAATGAGCCAAGAGCCATTTAATTGTACAGAATTTATAAAGAAACTAAAAACAAGATAAGCTGATTAATAAGCCATACAGCTAATAAAAGTACATGCAGAAATCTCAAGTGTTTCCCCAACCTAAACAGACCAGACTACCTCCCAGTGCACTAGATGGAAAATCCACTGACCTTGTCATGTAAAAATAAGTGCTTGCTACAATGTAAAAGTATACTACTTTATCCAGCAGCTAGCTAGATCATGAATTCAGAGCAAGTAAATAAGAACAGGCAATGAGAGGCAAAATGCACTTTTTCAATATAAGCACAAGGAAAGACAGATAATTCAAGATATCAACAGCCATGAAGAAATTGAGGAGATTATTAAGCTTAATTTATAGTAGGGATGGGCTGCTTAAAATCACTAGGTTTAAAAAGCAGATCAACAAAAGGAGAGGGTGAGTGGGAAAACTAGCAGATCACCAGCAGTGCTTTTAGTTTATGCAGGCTTGAACTCTTTTCAGAAAAAGACAAAGACACAGAAATTCAGCGCATATTTAATTATCATTCAAGAAAAAATTTAACCATTTAAAAAATATGTATAGTGTGCAGCCTAGATAATTTAAGTGTCTATCTCTCATATAAAACAAAAACACTAGGCCAAGACGATTTCTTAAAATGAAAAGCAAAATAGAGCAGGTAAAATAGAAAGCAGATCTATCACTCACAGACAAAAAAACAATATAGGTTTACTTTTCTCACCCAACAGGGAACCATTAGCAGTGCTTTTAATTTATACAAGCTTGAAATCTTTTCAGAAAAAAAAAAACAAAGACCCAGAAATTCAGTGTGAATTTAAGTATCACTCAAGATAAAATGTAACTAATGAAGAAAATGTGAAATGTGCAGCCTGCTTACGTAAAATGTACAGCTTGCTTACTTAAAATGTGCAGCTTGCTTACGTAAAATGTGCAGCCAACTTACGTAAAATGTGCAGCCTGCTTATGTAAAATGTGCAGCCTGCTTACGTAAAAAGTGCAGCCTGCTTACGTAAAATGTGCAGCCTGCTTTCTCTGCTAGTTTCCAAAATGTTTCCTGTAGAACTTTTACCTGTTTTGTACTGCAAACAATTCCTCTTCTGTATGCCTTTTACTGAATGCACCACATGAACAAACCTGTTTACTTTAAATGTTTTTAATACTTACTGTACAATAATTATTCCTGCTTCATTTTTGATACAATTTCTTAGTTATTATTATATAACTCCAGTATCTGTAAGAGTTTTCCTCTGAAAAGGAGCTTTTACCTGGATGGACTATCCCTGTCAATAAATGCAACTAACTAACTACCTAAGGAAATGTTTTATATAGGAAGGAATGTATATCTATAAGTAACAGCAGCAAGTGCAGGTACATGGTTGCCTATTGACAATGCACAGATTTTGAGTTAATTTTTGAAATGCTTAAATATACAATATAGTGCAGCTACGCCAACTACATTTTCTAAGATGGGTTGAGGTAACACAAGTGAGAGACATCAAGTCAAAGTACAAACCTTGTGTGCATGTGTGTGTGTGTGTGTGTGTGTGTGTGTGTGTGTGTGTGTGTGTGTGTGTAGACTTAGAGATGCTTAATGGAAAAGGAAATACAACTGATTATTGCATGCAGCATTAATACTGTAGAACAAACAACTTTTCAATATGCCTTATTTTTGTTTCATCCTAAGTGTCTTCATGGCTGTGACAGCAATCTTTGATGTGCATTGATACTGTCTGTATTATACTAATTTCACAACAGAAGTCTAACTTGGAGAGTGTCAGACAACAGTTTATAGGTGATGATATTGGCAGTGTCTGGTGAGTAGAAGATGGTAATAGCAGTGTCCCACATGCTGGTTGTGTAAAATGCTCTCTCTAATGTCATGCAAGTGCACAAACCCACACACACAGCAGTTGACTACTGTGACAACAGAACCCCTACCTAAGTACACAGACTACAGAATTTAGTACTTTACACATGCACCACAGCACATGTATGACTTTTACAAGGTTGCAGGACAATTTATACAGGATGACATCATCATTTCATGTTTAAGAGAAGATGTTGGGCGATCTGCATGAAATGGATTTGCAGGCATGTCCAACTGTGAAAATATTGGTACATCACGGGACTGTAGTGGTGACTGCATGATACAAAATTATGTTGTTCTAACTAGACAAATACACACCAGTGACTGCTATGAGAACAGAACCCTTATCTATCCAAGTACAGAGACTACAGACCTCTGTATTTAATGCAAGCACCATGGCACAAGTCTGACTTTTAAAAGGCTGCAGGACAATTTACAGTCGATGGCATCATCATTGCAAGTTTGAGAGCAGATATTGGGAGGCTCGTCTGAAATGGATAGCTAACCATGTACAACAGTGAAGATGTTAAAGTTCTGCATGTTACCAGATTGATGAGTGTGCAATGTGTAGAATTTGCTGTTGTATTTCTCATGTGCAGAAATACTTTCAGAGACAGCTTTACAAACATATGCAAACAGCTGTCCACATTACTACAACTACTAGAAAATCTGATGTGCATGGTATATAAGAAAGCATTTTTTTTATTTCTGTAGTGTATTTGATATATTTGTGAAGAAGTACTGAGAGACCAAGTTTACAGTGCATGGGGGAGGTAACAGATGGCTACAGTGTAAGTATGTTTTGTTTACTTAAAAAGTGCCTTCCCTTTGTTTCTGTTTTTACATGCACTTTCATGGAATGAAGACTACATGTACAGCAACCATAAGTAAAACATGCTATTATGCACTTTCCATAGCACACCACTGAGAAGTTGGGTTGTGTGATTGATGGCAAAGTGTTTGCGTATGGTAGATGCGCATTTCTACTTTTTACTTATTTGTACATAATTAACTGGTGAGCAAAGATGAGACTCATTGTTATCCTTATGAGAGTTCTGAATACTGAGTGTTATGAACCATAACTGCTGCTTAGCTGAATTTGTGGCAACACGTGTAACTACATTTACACATTTCTTTTGGAGCCCAGATGATATAGAGTTTGAATCCAGGTTTATGTAATAGTTTTAAATATGTATTGATAATGCAATTAAATAATTCTTTATTCTATAGTCACTGTGTGTTACCTTAGCAGAGCATATTTAAGCAGCATTGCACAGAGGTAACTGTACCAGGGAAAAGCTGTTCACTGCCACTCAGCATTGGTGGACAATGCCAAACCCCACACAAATACAGAGGCCAAAAAGTGAAGGGCTCCATTGCTTGTATGTTGTGTTTGATTCTATATTTTGACTGGATTAAAGGTGTTAAAATGGGGTAGATAGGAAAGTGGTGAAATGGAGGACAAACAGGTGGAAGAACAAAGGGAAATCAGTATAAGAATGTGCAGGAGGGAGGTAGTAAATAACCAGAGCTATCCACTTCTTCAACTGTGTAACATGAAAATATTTTGAGATTTTAAGTATTTTCTTCTGCTTTTTTGTTAAGAATTACTGCTTTTCCGCCTACTTTTCGGCATTTTCCAGCTTGCTAAAGTTTATATCTGTATTAGAAACAGTATTTAGAACACATCTAGAGCCTGTTTACTGCATTTCCTGTGTTGCACTTGATTTAAAATTGTTTTTTTCTCTTAAAACTGCATTTACCTGACTTTGGCCTAGCACTCAAGTGTGGGGTCATTTATTGCACTGTTGTGATTATTTTGCTACTTGTGTATCTCTGCTACCTTTAAATTAAAACAAAAAAAAAAAACATCTTGCTTTTTTCCCCACTTTCTGAAATTTAAGAAAGTTCAGTTACAGATTGCTGTTCTGAACTGTTTGTAAGTTTCTTGGAGGCCAGTGCTTGCTTGGACTAAAGGGAAGTCTCTGTGTTCACCAGTGACAGTGGTTAACACTGAACAGCCTGCCTGTCCCTGTAGGAGTGGTTACTGCCTAGAAGCTGTAGTTTTATTGGCCATTTTGGGTCACTTCTAAACTCCTTGATCTCTATCTTTTAAAACCCTGCTGCCTCATGGTTTTGGCATCTTTCCAGGCTTGTTAGTTGTTACTGAAGCACCTACCAAGGGGAGAAAATGCTGAGAGGAGAAAGGAGACACTTTTGAGATTTTAAGTATTTTCTTCTGCTTTTTTTTAAGAATTACTGCTTTGCCGCCTACTTTTCATCATTTTCCAGCTTGCTAAAGTTTATATCTGTATTAGAAACAGTATTTAGAACACACCTAGAGCCTGTTACTGCATTTCCTGTGTTGCACTTAATTTAAAATCGTTTTTTTCTCTTAAAACTGCATTTTACCTGACTTTGGCCTAGCACTCAAGTGTGGGGTCATTTATTGCACTGTTGTGATTATTTTGCTACTTGTGTATCTCTGCTACCTTTAAACTAAAACAAAAAAGAAAAAAGAAAAACAAATCTTGCTTTTTTCCCACTTTCTGAAATTTAAGAAAGTTCAGTTACAGATTGCTGTTCTGAACTGTTTGTAAGTTTCTTGGAGGCCAGTGCTTGCTTGGACTAAAGGGAAGTCTCTGTGTTCACCAGTGGCAGTGGTTAACACTGAACAGCCTGCCTATCCCTGTAGGAGTGGTTACTGCCCAGAAGCTGTAGTTTTATTGGCCATTTTGGGTCAATTCTAAACTCTTTGATCTCTATCTCTTAAAACCCTGCAACCCTCTTTTAACGCGGTCTTGCTCACAGAGCAGCGTTGGGCAGCGCTGCTTAAACAAGCTTAAACTATTCCCAGTTCCACAAAGTCTACTCTTCACTTTTTCACTTAGAACTGCTCTAAATCTCAAATTAAGCACTCTATTCTCATTCTAAAGCCCTGCACTTGCTCATATAAGTAATCTCGTAGGTAAACACAAACTAAAGCACTACATCCTCTTATACTCCTTCAAAGCACTTGCTCCCTATTGGTTCTTTCTGATCAGTCAATAAGTAGTTCCCTATATTATTCAGGCATGTCCAAAGGTCAGTTTCAAGTTTACTCTCCAGTCCAGCTGGTGAATCTGGGAATCTTGAGGCAATGTTACAACTGCCTTATATATACAGACCACCCTCTCCTCCTCTCAACAAGCTCAAATATATGTGAGAGATGCAACTATATAGCCAAACTGGAGGCTAAGCTCTCTCAACCCAGTACTGGCACAGCCTGTCAGGAGGAGAAGGTAACCACACACACCACAAATCCAGTCTCATATAGACCTATTGCATCAGCAAACCAAACACATAAACACACAAAACATACTCGGAGGCTCTAAATAAAAATCTGCCTAAGCAGCAGAGACCTCCAAAGCAGACATCCAAGCAACACCTATCACGAAACAATATCCACATAGCCCACAAAGTCAGTGTGCCACACAGTCACAGCTCTTAAGGCTAAACAACAAACCTAATACACTTGTAATAGGTGACTCTATTGTCAGATACACTGATGTCCCACTCACCAGGCTGAACAAGGAGAAGGGCACTGTAAGCTGCCTATCAGGTGCCAGGATCCGCCACATAATACAAGCACTCAGGTCACTCCAAAGCAAGTACAAGTATGACTCCGTCATTGTCCATGCTGGTGTGAATGACCTGAGACGTACCTCCCTGGACTACATGAAAAAAGACGTACAGGAGCTCTTTGATCATGTAGCCCAGGCCGGTATGACCCTAACCTTGAGTAGCATCTTACCCTCACCAAGAATGATGCCACAGTATAAAGACAAAATGATCAATTTTAACAATTGGCTAAAGTATTGGTGTCATTCAAAGGGGATCCAGTGTCTGTCAGCCTGGGATGACATGCTCAACAAGCCACGTTGCTTCGCTAGGGATGGCTTGCACCTGTCACCTCTGGGTTTTTGAATACTGGCTAAGGCTCTTGCCTCCCCCATAGTGCTTTATTTAGGCAAGGCTCAAAAGACAAACCCACCCCCATAGACAACACAAAGAAAAAAAAAACTAAGGGTAATGCTGCTCAATGCCAGAAGTCTAAACCTCAAGATGCATGCACTCGAGACTCTCCTCAGTATGGAGAATATCGATATCTGTGCAGTAACAGAAACCTGGTTCAAGGCTCCCGAGAGCACCCCAGCACTACCAGGCTATACTTCATACCATGCTTTCCGGCCCCAAAACTTGGACCTAACCACAAAAGGGGGGGGGTATACATATTTATCAAAGATACCCACACCTCCAGGCTAGTGGCACTGCACGAAGCTTCGGAGACCATCTATGTGCAACTAACAGTGGGCAAAACTGCCTTTCAGTTTGTAGCCTGCTACAGACCACCCTCCCAAACACAGTATCCTCACTCAGTTTTCCTGAGAACACTGGAGAATATGAAGGTCTCTCCAAACACTATTATATTGGATGACTTCAACTACCCAAACATCGATTGAGAAAACTACTCAAGTCCAAACACCCTCACCCAACGGTTCCTAGACTTTATAAACTCAAATGCTATGGAACAACTGGTCACCACTCCCACAAGAGGGGAAACCATACTGGATCTGGTCATCACCAACATGGGGTCTCTATGTTCCACACCAGAGGCATACCCCTCATTGGTAAGATCAGACCATAAACAAATCTCACTGGACATCCATATTCCGTCCCCGCCCCTAGCCAAGGAAACCACGGTGAAGAACTTCTCAAAAGCAAACTTCACACTTCTCAAAACTGAGGTGGAATCCTTCAAAGCCCCCAGGCCAGTGGACAATACGGCCAAAAATGCAGAATCCTTTACAAAAGCATTCTATGGACACCTACAGGAATGCATGGAGCATGCTATCCCAAATAAAACCAAGACTCACTCCTCCAAAGGCAGGAGACCTGTCTGGTGGACCCCAGCCATAAATAAGCTATACAACAGAAGAAGAAAACTACTACATGACAGAGCAAAATCCCTAAAAGGGAAGGCGTCACTGATAGAATAGAATAGAATAGAATAGAATAGAATAGAATAGTACTAGGCTAACTGCCCTTGTGAGCCATTTTAAGCCTAGCCAATTATCCCTTGTGAGACTCAAACCCTGCACCTTGTCTATGTAAGGTAAGCACCTTAACCATTAGGCCACCCTCCCAACCAAAATAAAGTCCCACTGCCAGTCTCAAACCCAGGACCTTTGTAACATTAGTCTGTATGACCTACCACTAAGCCATGACTACCTGATCAGTACTAGCAAGAAACTATGATCTCTCATAAAATCTTCTAAGGCCAGCTTTGAAAGAAAAATTGCACAAGACACTAAATATAATCACAAGGCCTTCTTTAGTTTTGTCAGAAACCTGGGAGGCAACTCCCAGATATGCTCTGAGTTAGTGCAAAATGACAAAAAATTCACTGAACCCACAGACATTGCCAACATCCTGGCAGAAAGGTTCAGTGCAAACTTCTCCCCCCCTTACCCCCCAAAAGAGCAAATGTCTATCCCAACAGAATGAAGCCTTCCTGAGATCATAGATGCACAGGTGAGAGCTGCCCTCTCCAAAGCAAAAAACACAGCATCAATGGGACCAGACGGTGTCCCGGGCTGCGTCTTACACGAGTTCCAAGAAGAACTAAACCCTCATATAAAGTCACTGTTCAGTCTCAGCCTAACTACAGGATATGTTCCCAAGGAATGGCGTACAGCAACAGTGGTCCCACTCCACAAAGGTGGTGCCACAAGAGACCCCAGAAACTATCACCCTATAAGCCTGACTAGCCTGGTCTGCAAAGCTATGGAACGTATCATCATGGAAATCATAAACAAAGACATTGGGAACCTCCAGACACTGGATCCTACCCAATTCAGCTTCGTTAAGGGCAGATCTTGCCTCTTGAACCTGGTCGACTTCTTTGAAACAGTTACCAAAGCCATATATGAAGGGAAGGTAGTCCACACAGCCTACCTGGACCTCGCAAAGGCCTTTGACACAATACCCCACTCGGGCATCATAAATAAGCTCACCAGCTTAAATATCAACTCCTATGTCACAAGATGGGTTGCAAACTGGCTCAGGGATAGAACTCACCTGGTCAGAATAGCAGGTGCCATGTCAGACTCTAAACCAGTTACAAGTGGTGTCCCACAAGGCTCAGTCCTGGGACCTCTCTTGTTCGGTATATATTTCTCCGAGGTACAGGCTAACACGGGTTGACTACGGCTGACCAAGTTCGCAGATGACTGCAAACAGGGTGCTATAATTGACTGTCCGACTGACACAAGCATCCTCCAAAAGGGTCTCACAGAGATGGATAAATGGTGCCAGAGCCATGGCCTAAAGCTAAATGCCAAAAAGTGCATAGTCATCCCCTTTGGAAAAAACAAAGTGCCCACAAATTACCACATAGGTGGTAATCCATTAATCTGGAAGAAGTAATTAGGGACTTGGGGACCCAAGTAGATAGCAATCTCTCCTTTGACAATCACATTGCCAAAGTGGTTAGAAAGACCTTCTATATAGCCCACCTTATCATGAAAGGGTTCACATCTAGATCAAGAGAGGTCATTGTGCCCCTCTACTCATCACTTATCAGGCCCATAATTGAGTACAATGCCCTGTTTGGGATGTACCTTACCCGACACCTTCAGCAACTGGAAAGACCCCAAAAGTATCTCACCAAGAGGATTAAGGGGCTCAAACAGATGCCCTATGCAATTCGGCTAAAGAAACTCCAGCTCTACTCAGTTGCGTACCACCTTCTCAGAGGCGATCTGTGTCTGACATATAAAGCCTTGTCCAACCCAGAATTAATGGACATGCTTCACCTCAGGAAATCTAAATCCCTTAGAGCTACATGCTCCAGGGACCTGAACCTCAGCACAGAAATAAATTGGACATGCTGGAGGGACAGATTCATATCCCAGAGGCTCCCCTCACTCTGGAACAAAATCCCAATCCATGTCAGGCAGAGCCCCTCACTGACCCTCTTCAAGAGAAATCTTGACGAATGGATGGGAGATCGTAAGTTTACCCCTGGGATCTCTTCTGTGTCGCTGCTTGACAGAGGTACAGTAAACAAACCTTAAAAGGGCTACCTTCTGTGACCTACTATACAGAGGCACAGTCAACTAATCTAAAAGTGTGGCAAAAGCCAAACATACTCTGGCTAGGCTTATAAATGCCCTAGGGCAGATAGCCTAGTATCAACCTATGAACCTATGTACAAAATATAATGAATTTGGAATGTCACCTCTACAAAGAGGGGTGACATCAACACAATCATGTTGTATAGCCAATTGGACCAAATCAAGTGTGTCAGGAAGACATGTGTGTGAAGTGGAGAGCTATGTATGGGACAATATATATATATATATATATATATATATATATATATTTTTTTTTTTTTTGTGGGACAGGTGCCCATTATTTTTTTTTTTTACTTCACTAAGAGAGGAATGTTGGTTATGAGATATAGGCATTTCTAGCTCAGGTTAGTAGTGTAGGTGAGGAAGCAAATTCAAACAAGCAGGACAAACAAGATAGAATACAGGTATGATGAAGGACACAAAAGGTTGGGGAACACCATGATTGGGGTTAGGGAGGGGACAACAGAGGCCCATGCCCATAAAACATGGGGACAGTGAGAATCCAGTCCTCACCCAAGGACTGTCATCATAATCCCCTTACTCCCTGGCTGTTGGAGTGCTTGACAATTCCTCCAACAGACCATGAGCGAAAGCACCCTATCCGTCCAGCATAGGCATGCACCAATTGTGGTGTGCACAACCCTATGCACCAACCCTGGCATCATCTGACAGGTGATAAAATCCCTACCTCCATCAGTACCCCCAGACGGTACCACAGCAACAGCTGCCTGAGTTGTGCTACCCAAGGCCACATGTAGGGCAGGGGCAGAAAAGGGGGGACTGACAGGTTGGGTCCCAGATGTGTTGGGCATCAGTCCCATTGCCAGTTTTGTGGGGGCAGACTGAGCCACTGGGGTTGGTCTACATCCCTGTGCTGTAAAGCATTTTGTGATTTGTTAGAGATGGATGACATGGGAATGTTTTGATGGCACAGGAAAATAGATAAGGGTTTATGTAAGAGAAAAAAAGAGATACATTTAGTGCTATCATATGTGACATACAATGCATTATCACAATAATAGTATGTTATATGGACTTTTATGTTTCGGTATACTTCTTAGTAACTACAGATTATAATTAAGGATTGTTCAAAGTAATCTTTGCAATGTGCAGATATTGCACATATGCTTGGCCCAATTATACAGATTAAGTTAACAGCAGACCATGTATGCCACTTGTGTACAAATTAATTTATTTAATATTTTTAAATGACTGTTTTCATTTTATACTTACAGCTTGTGGCATTTGAACCCACAACATCTGACTACATTCTTACACTTGACTCCTATAGTTGGTTTGTGCTATATGATAAAGCATGCATGCTTGCTTTTATAGGTTCATAGGTTCATAGGTAGTTACTAGGCTATTAGCCCTAGGGCCTATACAAGCCTAGCCAAAAAGGTACCCTGGCTTTCGCCACCCAAGAAACTTATTTTCCTGTGACCCTGTCAAGCAGAGCCACAGAAATTATCCCTGGGGTGAATTTCCTATTTCCCATCCAATCATCAAGATTTTTCTTGAATAGTGCTAATGAGGAGCTCTGTTTGACATAGATAGGTAGTCTGTTCCAGATTATGGGAAGTCTCTGGGACAGGAATCTATCCCTCCAGAAAGTTCTGTTTATTGTGGTGACAAGGTTTAAGTCCCTAGAGTGTGTAGCTCAGAGGGATTTGGATTGCTTTAGGTGGAGCATGTCCAACAGCTCTGGGTTTGACATAGCTTTATGTTAGGCAGAGATCACCTCAGAGTAGGTAATATGCAACGGAGTAAAGCTAGAGTTTTTTGAGATGGTCTGCATAGGGCATCTGTTTGAAGCCAGAAATCCTCTTTGTCAGGTATTTCTGCAGCCTTTCCAGTTGTTGTAGATGTCTTGTGAGGAACATACCAAAAGCGGAGTTGTACTCTATAGTGGGTCTAATGAGTGATGAGTAGAGGGGAACAATGACCTCTTTTTTCTGGATGAGAAACCTTTTGTGATGAGGTGTGCCATGTAGAAGGATTTCCTGACTCCTCTGATGATGAGATTATCAAAGGAGAGACTACTGTCCACCTGTGTCCCAAGGTCTCTTATCACACTTTCAGTGTTAAGTAGACTACCGCCTATGTGGTAGTTCATGGGTACAGAGTTTTTACCAAAGGGGATGACAATGCACTTTTTGGCATTGAGCTTGAGGCCATGGCTTTGACACTAGGCATCTGTTTCAGTGAGGCCCTTTTGTAGGATGTCCACATCGTTAGGAGATTCAATTATGGCTCCTAGTTTGCAGTCATCTGTTAGCCAAAGACCCAGGACTGAACCCTGTGGTACTCCACTTGTCACTGGACTGAAGTCTTATTTGGAGTCTGCTACTTTCACAGTGTGTGTTCTGTCAGTAAGCCAGTTGGCAACCCATCTTGTGACATATGGATTTATACCTAGTTTAGTGAGTTTATCTATAAGTTCAGAGTGGGGGATGGTGTCAAACGCCTTGGCGAGATCTAGATAGGCTGTGTGAACTACCTTACCCTCATCTTTGGCTTTGGTGACTGCTTCAGAGAAGTCTATCAGGTTTAGGAGAAATGATCTGCCTTTTACAAACCCGAACTCTGTGGGGTCCAGAACTTGGAGATCTCCAATGTCTTTGTTTATGAGTTCCATGATGATATGTTCCATGGCCTTGCCGACCAGGCTTGTTAGACTAATGGGGCCATAGTTCCCAGGGTCTGTCATTGCTCCCCCATTTTTGGAGTTGGATAACCATCATGGTGAGCCATTCAATGGGCACAAAGCCTGAGGTGAGGCTATGACTGACCATGGTACTTAGGTGGGGTGCCAGTTCATTCTGTAGTTCATGTAGGAGGCAGCCTGGGATGTTGTCAGGTCCCATGGATGCTGTGTTCTTGGCTTTGGAGAGTGAGGTTTTTACTTATGCAGCCGTAATTACAGGAAGTTTGCATTCTTTTGGTATAGAGATGGGCCCTTTAGGGGGTGAGAGGGTGTTAAAGTTAGCACTGTACCTATCTGCCAGGATATTAGATTTTACAGCTAGGATATGCATGCTTACTTTGATACAACTGTACAGAAAATAACTTTTTAATTTATAAGCTTCCAATAATACTTCTCTTGGGCTGCATACATACTCCTTGCTTCCCTCAGTCTCCCTTGATGGTCAACATGCGCTTTTCTCTTCATTATTATCTTGTTATTGGATGTAGCATAAATAAAAGTGAACAAGAAGAGGGCATTATGCATACCAGTCTTGCACATTTGTAGCTTTCTACCTACTATAAATTCTCTTTCTTAGTATACTTGCACAACTGTGGGTTGCTAAGTTCTGAACTCATCCAGCCACTTGTTGAGTGTATCCATCTTGTGCCTTTTTAGGTCATTAAAATGATGCCCACACTGTTCTCTAGTGTGTGGAATGTCACTTGTACTGGAGACAGCCTTGGTCAGACTATTCCAAGTCTCAGACTTGTACTGGAAGCTGGTATAGTCCCCCTGCAAAATGCTTCAGCTGTGGTGCTTTACAAGGAGTCCAGTAAAGATTCTGGACTCTGCAACACCCCACTTCTGTGTCTTAAATTGGGCACCTTCCCTTCTAACAACAGACAAGTCCAAGCAGAGAACAGCAATAGGTAATAATTTCCTGCCAACTCCTGTTATTACATTTACTGGTAGTGTACAAACCCATACAAGGATACCAACCAAGTTTGCGCAATGTTAAGTGGAAATCAACAGTGCCAGACAGAGAGGAAAACAGTTTTTAAATGGGAAGGTTAATATAGCAGTTGGAAATAGTTTGAGGATTGTTTGATGCTGGAATGGTTTGTAGATTTTACTTTGCAGACATGTACTGAGGGCATAAATTTCATGACCTGACACATTTTTACTTTAGCTTTATACAGTGATAAAACTGATTTTCACAATGTAGGATTCAGACCTATGCATAAGAGACAAAACATTTTCTTCCACACTGGTGATTCTACATCTTTGCCACAGAAGAAGTGCTTCATAGACATAGTCATGAATTATATATAAATACAAATGGCAGATTAATGGATTAACCATGTGTGTCTGTGACCTGAAAAGATCTTGGTTTATAAATTCATGTTTGCATATGAGTATTATTGAACTCTGAAGGCCATCTACATCCAGACAGCACAATTATAATTACAGAAACATAGCAGTCTGCATGCCCTCAGTCATACACATAATTCATATGAGTTCCATTGCTATACATACTTATTGCTATTGTTATTTATAATTATGTTTAACTTTTTTATGTATTTAATATAAAGTGAAATGAAACAACAGTAAAATATTTGTATTGCAGCCTTACACTTACACATGCTGCCACAGAAATAGTTAAAAATAATTGGATATTTTGGGACTCATTGTTAACTTCTGTGCATTAACCACAACTCATCTCCTCTTAGGGTGTTTGCTTGGTGCCCAACAGAATTGATAGACTACATCTGTTTTGAAATTGTTGACTGTCTGCTTCCTCTCTGCAGGTGCTTTGAACCTGCAGATGTCGTTGAATGCTGCTAAATGCCAAACAACATCACTAAGTGACATTGTGAGATGGAAAGTAAAAAAATGCAACAATGTATCATTTTTGAAATTAAGAATGTCTGCATTTTGTTTGCAGGTGTTCTATCTGTTTGAGTTTGGGTTAGTACTCAAATTTATGCAATGGTAAACATAATACAAACATGACAAGCAAAGCTAAGCTTGTTTTAGTTTTGTGAGTAGTGTTTATTAGGTTTCATCCTTAAAAGACAAAGGTAAGACTTGAACCTTGATCTACAGCTAGTATACACTGTGTGGATGAACATGCTTAGCAGATGTGCTATACACACAAGTGATTCACAGGTGTAGCTGATGCACTGGTTATCAAAGAAGTATACTACATTACATTTATTTTGTTTCTCTTTTTCCCATGTTTCTGCTAAGCTGTACACCATGGAAATACTAGCATTAAAAATAAATAAGAAAATAAATCTATAAAATAAACAACACCTCCATAGGTATCACAAGGGATAAGAAACTAAGAGTAATGCTACTCAACGCCAGAAGTCTAAACCTCAAGATGCACTTTTCAAACTTTCCTTAGCATGGAGGACATCGATATCTGTGCAGTAACAGAAACCTGGTTCAAGGCTCCCGAGAGCACCCCGGCACTACCAGGTTATACCTCATACCATGCTTTTCGGCCCCAAAACTCGGACCGAACCACAAAAGGAGGGGGACTATCAATATTCGTCAAAGATACCCACACCTCCAGGTTGGTGGCACAGCACGAAGCATCAGAGACTATCCATGTACAACTAACTGTGGGTAAAACTGCCTTCCAGTTTATAGCCTGCTACAGACCACCCTCCCAAACACAGGAACCCCACTTGGCCTTCCTGAGAATACTGGAAAATATGAAGGTCTCTCCAAACACCATTATATTGGGCGACTTCAACTACCCAAACATAGACTGGGAGCATTACTCTAGCTCCAACACCCTAGCCCAAAGGTTCCTAGAATTTATAAACTCAAATGCTATGGAACAACTTGCTACCACTCCCACAAGAGGGGAAAACATACTGGACCTGATCATCACCAACATGGGGACACTATGCTCCAGACCAGAAGTGTATCCCTCACTGGTAAGATCAGACCATAAACTAATCTCACTGGATATTCACATCCCGACCCCACCCCCTGCCCAGAAAACCACAGTGAAAAACTTCTCTAAAGCAAATTTCGCATGCCTCAAAACCGAGGCGAAATCCTTCAAAGCCCCCGGGCCTGTGGAAAATACGGCCCAGACTGCAGAATCCTTTATAAACGCATTCTATGAACACCTTCAGGAATGCATGGATCATGCAATCCCAAATAAAACCAAGACTCAATCCTCCAAAGGCAGACATCCTGTCTGGTGGACCCCAGCCATAAACAAACTATACAATAGAAGGAGGAAGCTACTACATGATAGAGCAAAATCCCAAAAAGGGAAGGCATCTCTGATCAGTATTAGCAAAAAACTATGGGCACTCATAAAATCGTCTAAGGCCAGCTTTGAGAGGAAAAATTACACAGGACACTAAGGATAATCACAAGGCTTTCTTTTGTTATGTTAGGAACCTGGGTGGGAATTCCCAGATATGCTCAGAATTAGTCCAAAATGACACAAAATACACCGAGCCCACAGACATTGCCAACATCCTAGCTGACAGATTCAGTGCAAACTTCTCCCCCCTCTCCCCACCAAAAGGGCAAATATCTATCCCAACAGAGTGCTGTCCCCCTGACATCTCAGATGCTCAGGTAAGAGCCGCCCTCTCCAAAGCAAAAAACACAGCATCAATGGGACCAGATGGTGTCCCGGGCTGCGTCCTACATGAACTCCAAGAAGAGCTAAACCCAAACATAAAACTACTGTTCAATCTTAGCCTTACTACAGGATATGTACCCAAAGAGTGGCGTACAGCAACAGTGGTCCCTCTCCACAAAGGTGGTGCCTCAACGGATCCTGGAAACTATTGCCCCATAAGCCTGACTAGCTTGGTCTGCAAAGCTATGGAAAGGATCATCATGGACCTCATAAATAAAAATATTGGGGACCTACAGACACTGGATCCTACCCAGTTTGGCTTTGTTAAGGGCAGATCCTGCCTCTTAAACCTGGTTGATTTCTTTGAAACAGTCACCAACGCCATTGACAAGGGGAAGGTGGTCCACACAGCCTACCTGGACCTCGCAAAAGCCTTCGATACAATACCCCACTCGGGCATTATAGATAAGCTCACCAGCTTAAATATAAACCCCTATGTCACTAGATGGGTTGCAAACTGGCTCAAGGACAGAACCCACATGGTTAGAATTGCTGGAGCCATGTCAGACTCCAAACTAGTTACAAGTGGCGTCCCACAAGGCTCAGTCCTGGGACCTCTCTTGTTCGGTATATATTTCTCGGCGGTACAGGCCAACACGGAAGGATGTGGCTGACCAAGTTCGCAGATGACAGCAAACTGGGCGCCATAATCAACTCTCCAGCTGACACAAGCATCCTCCAAAAGGGCCTCATAGAAACAGACAACTGGTGCCAGAGCCATGGCCTCAAGCTAAACGCCAAAAAGTGTATAGTCATCCCCTTTGGCAAAAACAAAGTTCCCACAAATTACCACATAGGTGGTAATCCATTAAGTACAGAAGAAGTCATTAGGGACCTGGGGACCCAAGTTGATAGCAGTCTCTCATTTGACAACCACGTGGCCAAAGTGGTTAGAAAAACATTTTATATAGCCCACCTAATCATGAAGGGATTCACATCTAGATCAGGGGAGGTCATCGTGCCTCTTTACTCATCCCTCATCAGGCCCATAATTGAGTACAATGCCCCTTTTGGGATGTACCTTACCAGACACCTGCAGCAACTGGAAAGACCCCAAAAGTACCTCACCAAGAGGATCAAAGGGCTCAAACAGATGCCATATGCTGCCCGGTTAAAGAAACTCCAGCTCTACTCAGTGGCATACCGCCTGCTCAGAGGCTATCTGTGCCTGACGTATAAAGCCATATCCAACCCAGAATTAATGGACATGCTGCACCTCAGAAAATCCAAATCCCATTGAGCTACGCGCTCGAGAGACTTGAACCTCAGCACTGAAATAAATAGGACATGCTGGAGGGACAGATTCATAACCCAGAGGCTCCCTTCACTCTGGAATAAAATCCCAGTCCAGGTTAGGCAGAGTCCCACATTGACTCTCTTCAAGAGGAATCTTGATGAGTGGATGGGAGATCGTAGGTTTACCCCGGCTATCACTTCTGTGTCACTGTTAGACAGAGGCACAGTATACTAACCTCAAAAAAAGGCATAGCAAAATTAATTTAAAATGGGTGGTGAAAGCCAAACACACTCTGGCTAGGCTTATAAATGCCCTAGGGCAGATAGCCTAGTATGAACCTATGAACCTATGGACATTACAAAATATATATTAGTACACATTAAATATTTTTACACAAGTCTGGATTTGAACTGTCATATTAACTAACCTTCAAAACACAGTAGAGATGCCTTTTCTCTCTTTGGCACAATAGCAGCTTTACAGCAAAAAATGAAAATCACTGTGCATACAAGCAAGCCATCATCCACAGTATTAACAAGACATATATCACTTGTACACTTCTGAATTGTTTCTATATGTATTTATTTCAGATGTAGTGCTCTGAGTGAGCACACTCAAATGCAGCTTTGTCTTATCTTTCAGTGCTTGTTGGTCATTCTTCTCTTTGCTGAACAGTAATCTGAGACATACAGTCTTTAAGACATTTTATAACATTGTCCTTAAAATGTCTGACAATACTAAATAACAACAATATACAGTTTTCAACAAATGCAGATTGAAGCTTGATGTAACTGAACAGGAACTGTGAAATGTGTGCTGCTTACTTACAGTTAAAATCTTGATACAATTACTTCTACACTTTGTAAGTCTAACCTGGCTGACACACCCACTGGAGATAAGGGAGTCTCCATTGCTCTTTTGTTTTCCTTCTCCTTACCTGTGATCATTCACAGTTGCAATCCATTAGCAACAAACACTGACAGAGTGCCTGCACTATATTTACATATACTACACAGAGTTAAGAATTTGGAATTCAGCAATTCTATTGAGTTCACACCACATTTGCATCTTCACCATGTTCACATCCCTGAATCTACACTATAAAAAAGAAACCATGTATAACACAGAAGAAGATATTACTTTGGGAGTATTTAATCATTTATTTATTTATTTATTTATTTATTGCATTTGTTTACCGGGAAGGTCCACTGGGCCTGAGAAGAGCCCATTTTTAGTGGAGGCCCGGGGGAAAAGCTCCACATATAATTATATACAAATAAAGTGTTAACACAATAAGTACATTGTGAATAAGACAGTAGTAGCACATAAACTAAGAATAACTGCACGGAATAATGTAATAATAACACAGAATCATTTGATAAAATAGAGGAGAATTATTTGCTACACAGGTGCCTATGAAAATGAAAATTGTAAATATGTAAGATTGTTAGTAGAGAGAAGACTTTAGCATAGAGGAAAGAGAGAGGGAGGCAGAAGGCTAAGGTGGGGATAGCAAAGGCTAAAGTGACAGCAGAAGGAACTGATTTGAAGAGGGAAGGGGGGATAGGCTAGTCATAAAGTGTGAAAGAGTAAGAATTCAGACAGAAGGTTAGGCTGATCTTCATAAGGTATGATTGCATTTTTAAGTTATATACTGGATATGCTAAGATGTCATGTAGAAAATAATTTTTACATATACATTAGCAAATGTTATTTGTATCTGTATGCACCTCTTAGAAGTTTACTGTTGGCATAGGCATTTTTGTCAGGGCATTTTACTTCCTCAAATGCACAGCCTTATTAACTTTCATCACAAGTGCTACTGTCACAACTGTTTCTCCTTACAATCTTCTTTGCTATTTCAATGAAGTATAAATGTCCTATTTTGTCAATGACACAGGGGTGTTAGCCTTCTAGAATGCCCCATAGATACCTCTAGGGGAGTGCTGGCCAGATGTAGAGGTGACTGGCAATTGCATAAAAATGAATATTATGTGGTAAATGTGTACACATTTTTGAGACAGTTTCTTTGATAGCACTTATAACAGTTCACTGATATTTTATTTGTTTGTTAGCAAAATGTCATTTGCCTCTTCTTTTGGTGTGGGGGAGGCAAGTTACATTTCTGTGTTGGCACAACCAAAAATTGTTTATACAGAGGTTTGCTTTGCTATTGTTACTCCCCTAGTTTTGAATCCAACTTTGCTTGGTGTGTGACTGTGATATGTTACAACCACATAAATCCTTTTTTATATTTGATTATCTTGAACGTTTTTTGTGTCTCCAGTGGGAAATATTGAAAAACTACTACTTATGCATTTACCTAAGCAAGACTTTTATGCATATTATATTTATGTGCATTATCCTTATTTTGTGTTTTACGTCACCTAGGACTATGGTACCCAGGTGTCCTAATCTCCACAAAAACCCCTTCAGTGACCATGAGAATGATGTCATTGTACAAGCATATAAGCAACATGGAGGCTTTCTGCTTGATAGAGGCTGTGGGGATATTTCAGGATTAATGCAAATTTGGCAGCAGATAGTGGATGATGTCAACACTGTTCAGCACAACAGCAGAACATATGATCAAGTGTGTCATAGGGCCATTGCCATGATTTCATCTTCATGGAGGAGAGTAGCTGCAGTGGCCTAAGGACAGATGGCTAATTGGGGGCCTGCTACACAGCCACCACTAACACCAAATAAAGAGTTCCTGTCCACTGTCAGGGACCACGAGGGTTCAGTGGAAAGTGTACAACAGCATGTGATTCATGTTGGATCTGCTGTTTCAGGGAGGACAAGTATGTCCCAGGAGGAGTTTCCAAGTAGGCTTACCTATGTCAAGTGTTAATTATTTATTGTATAGTAAAATATTGACAGTAATACTTAAGTTTATTTAACAATTTCTTTTGGGTGGGACTAGTTATGGATTGTTACAGTTACCAACACATTCTGGTTCATTACCCATGGACTTGGAGTGGATGTGTTATCCAAAATTCTGTTAAATGTATTGTTAATGGACATAAATGGCCAAAGGTTTTTCACCCATGGTACTGTTAATTGTGACGAGGATGTCCTTATATTTTGCTTAACTTATTCCAGGGCCATCCACCCTAGGACCTATGGAGTCATCTACACATAGTAAGCCAAATGTTTTTATTTCAGTACTGATGAGCATTTAACAGAAATGTGCATTTATCCATATGTGTGAGTTGGGTGTCAGGAGTGTGTGTGTATTGCTGTACTGTCTGTAATAGTGGTGTCACTCTTAGTTTGTTATCATATATTTAAGTGCAGTAGCATAGCTATTCATTTCTTTCTTGTATTTGTTGCTTATTATCACAGGTGATCCTAACAGTGGAAGTGCATGACTCTGACCACCTGATGTCAGAGTATCAGCAGACTCTAATGACAATGCTGGGTAAACAGAGGCACAGTTGGAGGGTGCAGAGGTTGAACTTGACACTCAGCTAGTAGGCCTACACCAAACCATTCCAGTGAGCCCTCAGATAATGGATAGGTGGAGGGTGAGACACTCAATCAAGGTAGTGTGGTTACTGTGGCTTCAGGGCCTGTTGACTCTGGCCATAGCCAAAGTGTGGGCAAGGTGCCACACAGGAGGGTTGTTATGGGTGCTTGGAGGAAGCCTGCTGTCCATCATCCACCTGATCCAGGTGTATCTTTCCATGCCACTCAATGTATGTCTAGGGCCATCAAGGAGGTGCAGGCACATTCCAATAGGGCTTAGGGGTGTAGGTGTAGCACAGGTTGACATACATGACTGCCTCCACCGTGTTGCCAATTCAATGGATCAGATGAATGACACATTAGAAGGTGTATGTGATGGAACTTCTGCTGGGAGGGGGACATTAGGTTAGGAAGTAGGTCAATCTTAAACCAACTTGAATAATAGTTTACTAACACCAAGTAATGCTGACAATTCCACTCAAAAATATCTGTAGCTACTGTTGGCCAAGGTAGTTCAGGAATCTGGCTTAACTGAAGTGTCTCTTTTTGTGGATGCGGTTTAGTACTATTACAAACAGAACAAGATGAGAGTTTCTTCTCAATATCCTTTGACATAGAGGGCCAAAATACTAGTCCTCTCACCCTTCTTTTGGTAGAATCAGTTCCTGGGTGGCCACAAAGCAAGATTTTAATATACTCTTGTTGCAAGAATTTTAGAATTGCAAGTTTTGGACCTTTCATGATGATCCCATCTTCCATCAAAATCTCATCTCTGTAAGGAAGGTGGTGCTGCACATCAGGTGGTAAACAAGATTGTTTTAAGTTCCTTCCTTGACTGACAAAATGGTTGAGCTTCTGGAGAACTGGATCTGAAGCTGTATGAGTTCTAAGCTCATCATGTGGAAGAAAACATTTTCACTGCCATGACTTCAAGGTCAGATTTCTCATTTTGATGCTGTTCAGTGTTTTATTTTTCTGGGCAATTGGGATAAAATATCAATAAAGTAAAGAAGTTTGCCTTTTCTGTAAACCAAATGGAAATTGTACTTTTGCAATTTTAACATCATGTGTTGGAATCTAGCAGGGGCTATGTGCATTGGCTTTTTTAAAATAGTGATAAAAGGTTGGTGGTCAGTTATGATTTGAATAGGTCAGCCATAAATATAATCATGAAACTTCGAACATGTGAACACAATTGCCAAAAGCTCTTTTTCTATTTGAGAATACTGCATCTCAGTTTGGCTTAGGGTTATGGATGCACACAGGCTACTGGTCTACCATCTTGAAGAATTACTGCACTAAGATGAAACTTTGAAACATCACAGGAAAAAAGTTACTGGTTTGTGAACATCATAGTATCTCAAAGTGAGTGGCATGGCAATTCTCTGTTTCAGGACATTAAATGCTCTTTGGTGTTGCTCCAACCAGGACCAAGTTACATTTTTGCATGTCAGCTCTCTTAGCAGTGCTGACAGTTCACTTAAATCTGGAATGAACTTGATCTAATAGTTGGCCATGCCAAGAAAACATTGTAAGGCTGTGACATTGTCAGGAGCTGGCATCTCAAAAATTGCAGTTTGCTTGGAAGGATCTGGTCATAAGCCTGAACTGGTAAACAAATGACCCACATAAGTAACTTCTTGTAGCCTGAATTTACATTTCTGAGGATTCAGTTTAAGATTCACATTACAAGCACATTGCAGAACTTTCCTGAGGTTTTTATGTTCAACTTCACCATTGCCTCCTACAAGAATATCATCTACTATTATAGCACATGGATAGCCAGAAATTTTTTTTTTCCCATCACACGTTCAAAGACTTCCCTGGCAGAATTTATTCCAAATGGCATTCTCAAAAATCTGTATCTTCCAGATTTATTTATTTATTTTACAGTTGGTTACTGGGAAAGTCCGACTGGACACAAGTCCTTTTTCTGTGGAGGCCCAGGGACAAATGCTCCACATTTTACAAAGACAAGATTTAACATAGTACAATTTTGTAGATTCAGAAGGGTGGCATTTACATTTTCATTTGCAAGAAGGCATTTATGATACAAAATTTCAAGTGATAACCCAAGATAAAGAAAAATAGATAAGTTTACACTAATTACAGGAAGATACCATTAAGCAGTATGGAATTTAGAATTTTAGATGGTGTACTGAAATTGATTAGCAATGAAAATTTTCAATCAAGCAAAATTTGCCAGAATGAACTCTTTACATCTAAGACAGAAAAAAACAGTGGCATTTGGCATGAGGGCGGCAACCTCTTTGACTGTGCACACTGGATGATGAGGTAATTTCCATGCTTTGTTCAAATCTCTTGGATCAATACATATTCTAATATCATCCAAGCTTTTCTTATGTGCTAACACCATGGAGGACACCCATTCAGTTGGTTCTTTTACTGGACAAATTACTCCTAAACACACCATTCTGTCTAGCTCAGCTTTGACTATGTTCTGCATAGCTAATTAAACTTTCCGTGCTAGTCTGACAACTATGCTGATCTCATGGTCTATCTTCATGGAGTACACAACTGGGAGTTTGCCTAACTTGTCTTCAAAAATATCAGCATAGTCAGAAAAAATAGTTTCTGAGAAATTTTCATTGTTACACGTGCTTAGATGGTGGACTTCTCTATTAAATGAAAGCAGTCCCATTTTCAAACTGTCTTTGAGGACTAATAATGACTGCATGTTTTTCTTGACTATATAAAATTGCAAGTCATAGCTGTTCCCAGCAGAGTAACATGAAAGCACTATTGAGCCTTCGGTCTGAATTTCTTCACCACCATAAGCAACAAGTTTTGCACAGTTTGCCAAATCAAGTTTCTCACCAGCTTTTACTCTAGCAAAAACATCTGCTAACATGACATTGCACTTTGAACCAGTTTCAAACTTTGAGCTCTACTGGTCTCCCATTAATCCGAACAGTACAAAATATTTCATTCTGTGCCCACAAATCTACTGCATTGGCTGTTTCACTAAGCACAGACACACCATCAACACAAAAAGTAGGGACACAGCTTTCTAATTGAGCAACTTGGCTCTTTAAATGCTTTTTTAAATAAAATAATGTACCCCTTTAGATTTACAGAGCCTTTTGAAATTATTCCACTTTTTACATGTGTGGTACTCCTGACAAAAAGCTAAACACTTTTTTCATTTGGGCTCATGATTTCCATCACAATTATGACAGTTAACAATAAAATTTGGTACTGCAGCTAATTTCATTGGTTTATAGTTGTATTAGATTTGGAAGCACTCTTTCAATTTATACTTCTGTCTCAGCTTAGTTTTATGCTGGAAAGCACAGCAAGCATGCTTTTCTCATTTACAAGCATATTTGTGTGCTTTTCTATGAGCTCATATATTTGACAAATTATGGCCTTGCTCAAAGCTAAGTCACTGTCCCAAAGCAAAATCTTTCTCACTGCATCATCTTTAATACCACAAACAAGCCTGTCTTTTATCTCTCAGATCACCAAATCTGCACATTTTCACCTTTTTTCTCAAGTCAGTTAATATATGCTGCAAAAGTTTCACCAGGCTTTTGATCTCTTGTGTAAAATATGTGCTTTTCCATTATAACATTTGTTTGGGGGTTGCACATTTCACTTAATTTATGTTTTAAGCACTCAGGGTTTTCCTGCATTTCAGTTGCTACCAGACTATGGCAGTCTTCCCCCTTCCCTGCATGCAGAGCTTGGACGTACAAAAATAATTCAAACAAGTTTTACTACCCAGAATTCATTTCTGACCTGTTTGTGAGTCATTTGAGCTTCAGATGATCCACTTGTGTATTCCTCCATTACTGACTGTGCTACTCATGGTTTTGACTTCATCTCCCATTCTGACATCATGTCGCTCGTCGTGTATTCAAATAAGATGACGAGGCTTGGGTGTTCATTTAAGTAGTTAATTACATAAGAAGACATCAAGATGGATGACTGAACATTAAACTTAAATGAGCTAACTGACTGACTACTACTCACATACATGCTTACACTCCAGCTGCTCACTCAAAATGGCACTCTTGCTTGCACATGCTCAGTACTTATATGCATCTGCCCACTGACTGGAATGATTCTTAAAGGTGCAACACACACTCTGATCTACACACTCACTAACATTTTGTGTCAGCTTAGGATTCCTGCCCCCCCCCCCACAACACCCTGTGCAGGTGATGATATCTGTGCCATATCCTTGTTTTCTATATTTTGGTTTCAGGGATACATAAGCTTTGTGTCGGATGCTCAGGGTGCATAGCTGATGTGGTGTTTAGTATATCTGTGTTTGTGATGCTGTGTTGCTAATTGTATTGCTTTCTTACAGGTCTTTGTAATGTCTACATGCCTCCCACACTCTTACAGCTAGAAAGGTGGACCAAGCCATAAATAAAAGTAGGACAAAGACTGAACAATACAGAGACTTTTTTAAATATTTTGATCTTACAAAGTTAGATAGTTGATAGAATCAAACAGTTTTTGCATCAATGTTTTTAAAATTTCTCTGAGGGATATGCAGTCTAAAACTGAAATGTGTGTCATTAATTTCTAACTTCTGTCTTTAATGATTTGGCAGTAAGAAAGTATGAAGCCAAATAGAGGACATTTGTTGAACTTCAGTACTTTTGAGAGGTATGAATGTGTGGATCCTTGATGCCTGAGACCTATTACTTGATAGAGGATACATGTATTCACACAAGTCACTGCTGTCACATGTTGAAGTCATTACTATACAAATCAATCACCTGTTATTTACTTACATTGTCAAGTAACTGTATGCAAGGATATGCCATTAATTTGTATTATTACGCAATTTTGTTTTAATACTCCAGGTTCAACACTTACCTTGTAAATCCAGCAGTTGCTACAGTTTTAGTTCAGGGTTGATTGAGTCTGTCTGATGCTAGGAGAACACAGCCATTACATGGGTAGGTAAAGGTTGTGAGTATTGCTTGGCTTCAGTGTTACTATATGTACATGCATAGGATGAAGGTCTTAGTCCCTTAAGTGGTGAGTGAGTGTGCTATGCTTTGCATGTTAGCCAATACAAGGGCATATTGAGCACACCTATGTTTGCTTACACCCACAGGAGCTACTGGTTCCCTCTCTGAATCCTTACCTGCTTGTTGCTGTGGTGACCTTTCCATTGGTGGTAGGATGTGTGCCTCTTCCCCTTGTTGATCCTGCTGAAGCTGCTTTCTCAGTATGATGTTGTGAAGAATGGTAAAGATGGTGAAGATTTCAGTACATGCACTTGTATTGTACTGTGGGGCTCCCCTAGATGTATCTAGGCACAGGAACCACAACTTGAGCAGCCCAGACACACACTCTATGATATTTATGGTTTGAGCGTGTGCCTCATTATAGCATCCTTCAGTTGGTGTGTGTGTATTTTTAATGGGTGTCATCAGCTACAGTTTCAATGCATAACCTGTACAGTAAATGACCTTGTGGGATATCACCCCTAGTGAACATGTGATACAAGTAGGAAGTGTGCCAGATATGTGAGTCGTGGTAACTGCCTGTGTTGCCAGTACACACATTCAAGATGATTCCCTTAGCTTTACACATGAGTTGGAAGTTAATGAAGTGAAAGCCCTTTCTATTTATGTACACCCTTCCTGTACCCCAGGTGGTGCCTTGATTTCTATATGTGTACAGTCTATGGCACCCAGTACTTAAGGGAAGTGTGCTACAGGGTAGAACTCCTACATATTTGTGGCCCTGTCCTCAGGTGTATAGAAAAAATATATGTAGTTACTGTCATGTTGGAGCATAGCATTCAGGAATTGAAGGAGGATCCTGGATGCTGATGCCTGTGACACCCCCCAGTACATCCCCTGTTGGTCTCTGAAAGGTTCCTTTGGCTAAAATTCTAAGTGTTGCACATACCTTTGTCTCCACTAATATTGGTTCCCCTTGGTTTGCCCTTGGTCTGAGTTGAGGACAACAGAGGTTGCAGAGTCTCTGCAGTGTGTCTGTGTCCACCCTGTAGCACTCTACAATTTCCACGTCATGTAGATCATCATAAGTTAAACAGGGTCTGAAAACCCTTCTCTTTCTTGGCTGTGGTCTCTTAGCAGCAGCAGCAGCACGGACTTCAGCCTGTTGCACATGAATTAAAGCAACAGCCCCTAACATTGTTTCTGTGTAGAGTCCTTTCCATGGCTGCATTCCAACAGGTTTTGGAATTCGCAGGGAAAACCAGCACTGAGTCTACATGGTTGCATTATAGCTAGATGAATAACTCCACCATCTTGGATTAGTTGATTAGCATACAAATCAGCTGGTTATACTATAATTAGCACACCACAGTGTTTGCTATGTTTGTACAGCTCTACACCACATGCAAATCCAACACTGTGCTCTACACATTGTGGCATAACACACACAGACTGTCTTAATAGACCATAAAAGGCTTATTGAATCTGCCCCTAAGTTAAAAAAAAAACGCTACAATGTCGATGTTAATCATGCCCTAACAAGTCAGGTATCCTTCTGAACTTTGTCCCTAAGTTGGAGTAACTTTATTCTTAGAAATAGTCCACAAAATGAAGAAACCAAGGTACAGAGCCACACAAGAAATGTATTATGAGCGCTTTCGTCTCTTTAATGGAAACTTCATTAGAATGAAGCTACTTTTACCCAACATTCCTTATATACATGACAAAACAATTACACCTTACAACAATTAGTAAAGCACAATTAATAAATTAGTAAAACAGTTTCTTAAAGCAACCATCACCAAAAAGTTGTTAAAATGACAGAATAAAAATCTTAAAACATGTTGTTTGGGTATGTTAAAAATAACAGTGCATAATCCAGAAATAACATGCATAACCATCTTCAACAGTATTTGCAATGTGTCCATAAAAATGCAGCCATCCTATATTTTCCTTTTATATTTCATAAAAGGAATTGTGCCTTAAATCTTAAAACAGAACTAATGGACTCGGCACTATTAATTCCTCGGCCCTCTGATGCATTTGCCCTTATTTGCATTTTAGTTCTGACAATTCCAAGAAGTCATTAAGGGGTCCCCCTCCTTCTCCCAAAGTTACCTGTTCTATTACAACAAATTTAAATCCGTGTCCTTCATTGGCAATAATGTGTTTTGCTAATGCATTTTTAAGATCCTTCTTATTTATATCATAATCTTCTTCTTCTGGCTTTTCCCGGTCAGGGGTTGCCACACCGGATCATCTGTCTGCTCATGATTTGACAGTGGAGTTTTATGGTGTCGAGTTGCCAGCCTGACACCCAACCTTCCACAGAAGGCACACACACATGCACACACTCACACCTAGGGCCAATTTAGAGTGTCCAATCCACCTACTGCATGTCTTTGGGATGTGGGAGGAAACCAGAGCACCCAGAGGAAACTCATGGGACCACAGGGAGGACATGCAGACTCCACACAAAAGGAACCTCAGCCGAGAATCAAACCAGAGAACCTCTTGGTGTGAGGTGGCAATGCTAACCACTGTGGCCACCCTTATTATTTATATTATAACAATGTTGATATATTCTGCTCCTTAGTGCATTTATAGTTTTGCCAATGCTGAAACTCAGACATTGGGAGCATAGAGCTAAATATACCACACCTTTGCTGTTGCAGGACATTTTCCCCCTTATAGTGTGTTTACCATTGTTATGGATTATAATGTCTTTTGCTTCCAGAATGTATTGCCACTGAAGACAATAACCACATTTAGCCATCCCTATATCTCTGCCTGGATGGTATTTCTGTCTTTCCAGCATATTTGTTATGCTTCAGTCTTGCTTGTAATCTATGTTAGGGCCTGGTGCTACTAGTTGTAACTGCTCTTGGTCAGTGCTAAAGATATCCCAGTTGTGCTGAATAGTGTTTTTAATGATGTAAACTATGTTAGGGCCTGGTGCTACTAGTTGTAACTGCTCTTGGTCAGTGATAAAGATATCCCATTTGTGCTGAATAATGTTTTTAATGTTGTAAAACTGCTGATTAAATTTAAATATAGCTGAACTTTTTGAAAGTACTACCACTTTCTTGTCTAACTTCATTCTGAAAAATTGTCTTTGGACTATTGCAAGCTACAAATGGAGTCTAGCTACCTCAATGAATGTATTCCTACTCAAAGGAGTCCAAAGGGCCTGAGATTGTGGAAGTTTCCAAATGGCCTGGTGAGGGATTCATTTCTTCACCTAGAGCTTTTGGAACTGTTTAACAAAAATGGTTGTGAACTTCTTAAATGCTTAATCAGGGATGATTATTGAAAAATGGCTGATCTATTGAATAAAATAAATATAGTGGATGAGAGCATCCAAAAAGACTTACTATTTGAAAGTAAAAAAAGTGGATTATTTTAAAATATATGAGAAAACTGACTGTACAATGATTGAATTAAAGCAAAGGAAATTGCATAAACTGAGAAGGGATGAAAGGGAATATGGGGAGAATAGAGGTTACCCATTACCACCCAAAGGGCAGAAAAGGGCACATAGTAATGTTGAATACAGAATGCCTGATACAAACTGTAACAACACCAATAGTGACAACAGGGCAAGTTCCCCAGTCCCTTTAGAGGAACTCCCACTGAGAAGCTCAGAGAGACTGAGGAACCAGGGGAGGGGGAGACACACTATTATCGCAACTACCAATACCCCACATACTCTAGGCGGAATTGGAGAGGAAGGGGGAACAGATATTAGCGAATGCATGTAATACCAATGTAGTTATTTAGCAAAACACAAGTGGGGACCTTAAAGTTTATAATTACATTTGTATTGAATTTGATGGTCAGATAGCAGATTTGTTTCAGAAAGGTCTAACATTTGTTCCAGACAAAAAGGCTTCCAAGACCAAACTATAATTGACCTTAAGCTTTTCACTAGAAAGCTGAATTTTGAAATTGTTTTCAAGGGCCTGGACTATAACATCAGTGAACAGTCAAGACAAAAAAAGCCCAGTACATTTAACTCGACTGTACACCCTGCAGTGTTAACTTTTGAAAAGGTATGTGAGAACGACATAAGGGATGTGTTCAAAAAGGGGGAAATACTAGGGCTAACAACTTGAGCAAAACAGAAACAACATTACTCAGGGAAATATCTCAAAACCCAGAGATATGGGTCATAAAACCCAACAAAGGTGGGGGCTTAGTTATCATTAATCATGACACTTATGCCAATAAAATGTTTAATCACTTATTTGGGGAAACTAATTGTGAACTTAGTTTAATGAAAAGAATATCAGGTGCAACAAAGCTGACATTATGCTGGAAGAGTTACTTATGAACCAGCAGATTTACCTAGAAGAACATCATTATATGTCAGTAAAGAATCCCAAAATTCCGACAATATTTGGGATCCCCAAGATTCATAAAGATCTTATTGATCCCCCCCCCCCGGCTTAGACGAATTGCTGATGCTCGAGCGTCTAAAACTTTCCCCATAGCTAAATTATAGATGGCCAACTCAAGGACACTTTACTTGAATGCTCCTGGATACTAAAGGATTTGTGGGACTTTTTGTTCAAAATTAACAAAAAGATGTACGCTGACAACCTGATTTTTATGACAGTAGATATTAAGGATTTATTTTCAGTCATACCACATGAAACAGGTATAGACTGGTTCTATCGCTACCTCTGTCAATACTCTACACTTAGCCACAATAGTATACTAACCCCGGGAATTACCACTGGAGTGACCTTGCGCAGGTCTGCAAGGCTATGGAACGTATCATCATGGAACTTATAAACAATGACATTGGTAATCTCCAAACTCTGGACCCTACTCAGTTCAGGTTTGTAAAAGGCAGATCATGTCTCCTAAATCTGATAGACTTCTCTGAAGCGGTCGCCAAAGCCATAGATGAGGGTAAGGTGGTTCACACAGCCTATCTAGATCTCGCCAAGGCTTTTGACACCATCCCCCACTCTGGAATTATAGATAAACTCACTAAACTAGGTATAAATCCCTATGTCACAAGATGGGTTGCCAACTGGCTCACTGACAGAACCCATACTGTGAAAGTAGCAGACTCTAAATCCAACTTCAGACCAGTGACAAGTGGAGTACCACAGGGTTCCGTCCTATGTCCTCTCCTGTTTGGTGTCTACTTCTTTGAAGTACAGGCTAACACAGAAGGTCTTTGGCTAACAAGGTTCACAGATGACTGCAAACTTGGAGCCATAATCAAAACTCCTAACGATGTGGACATCCTATAAAAGGGCCTCACTGAAATAGATGTCTGGTGTCAAAGCTCAATGCCAAAAAGTGCATTGTCATCCCTTTTGGTAAAAACTCTGTACCCATGAACTACCACATAGGCGGTATCACCGAAAGTGTGAGAAGAGACCTTGGGACACAGGTGGACAGTAGTCTCACCTTTGATAATCACATTGCCACAGTAGTCACAAAATCCTTCTACGTGGCACACCTCATCACAAAAGGTTTCTCATCCAGGAAAAAAAGAGGTCATTGTTCCCCTCTACTCATCACTCATTAGACTCATTATAGAGTACAACGCCACTTTTGGTGTGTACATCACAAGACATCTACAACAGCTGGAAAGGCCATAGAAATACCTCACAAAGAGGATTACCAGCCTCAAACAGATGCCCTACGCAGACCGTCTCAAAAAACTCCAACGTTACTCTGTCGCATATCGCCTACTCAGAGGCGATCTCTGCCTAATATACAAAGCTATGTCAAACCAAGAGCTGTTGGACATGCTCCACATAAAGAAATTTCAATCCGTCCAAGCTACATGCTCTAGGGACCTAAACCTTGTCACCAGAATAAACAGAATATGCTGGAAGGATAGATTCCTGTCCCAGAGACTTCCCATACTCTGGAACAAGCTACCTATCTATATTAAAGAAAGCTCCTCATTAGCACTCTTCAAGAAAAATCTTGATGATTGGATGAGAAATAGGAAATTCACCATGGGGGATCACTTCTGTAGCTGTGCTTGACAGGGATACAGGAAAATAATTTTCTTGGGTGGCAAAAGCCAGGGTACAGTTTGACTAGGCTTATATAGGCCCTAGGGCCAATAGCGTAGCACCTATCTTTGAACCTATGAACCTAAGAACATTGATGGAGCTAGTGTTGGACACTAACATCATAACATTTGAACAACAGTTATTTAAGCAAGTGAAGGGTGTAGCAATGGGGGCAGCATGTGCCCCCATTTTTGCTTGTATTGTACTGGCATTCTGGGAGAGAGAGTATATATTCACTAGTCCTTATGCTAAAGACTGGACATTCTATGGGTGGTTCCTTGATGATGTAATAATTTTTTGGAAGAAGAATAAGAGGGAACTCAACAACTTCCTTGAATTTGTGAATAATAGCACTGACTTCCTGGAATCCACCCACTCTAGCATGGAAACCACGCCCACTATGTAGACATTACTATTACTAAAGAGTCAGCAAAGCAACAGTTTACCTCCACTATATACCAAAAACCCACTTATTCAAACAGCCTTCTACATTTCACCAGCTGTCACCCCCTTCATCAAAAGAAAGCACTAGTAAAAGGTCAGGGGGTAAGACTAGCTAGGATGATTTCTGAATATGAGGATTCCGTTATACAGATGAATATATTAAAAGACATGTTAGAAAGGAGGGGGTACCCTTTGAGCTATGTTGACAATATACTTCAGGAGGTAATAAATAAAAGATCAAGTGGGTATTTTCTACCTCTACTTGGTACAGGGGGGGGATTTGAAAGGAAGTTAGAGAAGAAAGTGGCCCTTTTAAAAGGTCAGCTATATTTAAATGTAATCAGCAATTTTACATTAAAAACATTATTCAGCACAAATGGAATATCTTTAGCACTGACCAAGAACAGTTACAACTAGTAGTACCATGCTCAAACGTAGTTTACAAGAGAGACTGCAGCATAAAAAACATGCTGGAAAGACTGAAATACCATCCAGGTAGAGACATAGGGGTGGTTAAATGTGATTATTGTCTTCACTGCCAATATATTCTGGAAGCAAAAGACATTATGATCCCTAACTATGGTAAACACACTACAAGAGGGAAAATGTCCTGCAACAGCAAAGGTGTGGTATATTTAGCCCTATGCTCCCAATGTCTGAGTTTCTACATTGGCAAAACTATAAATGCACTAAGGAGCAGAATATATCAACATTATTATGATATAAATAAGGATGGTAAAAATGCATTAGCAACACACATTATTGCCAATGCAAAACACGGATTTAAATTTGTGATAATAGAACAGGTAACTTTGGGAGAAAGAGGGGGACCTCTTAATGACTTCTTGGAATTGTCAGAACTAAAATGACAAATAAGGGCAAATGCATCAGAGTGTTCATAGGTTCATAGGTAGGTACCAGGCTATCCGCCCAAGTGCCCCAGGATTAATAGTGCAGTGTCCATTAGTTATGTTTTAAGACTTAAGGCACAATTCTTTTATAAAATATAAAAGGAAAATATAGGGTTGCTGCTTTTCCATATACATGTTGCTAATATTGTTGAAGATGGTTATGCTTGTTATTTGTAGACCAGGCATTGTAATTTTTAACATACCTGAACAATATGTTTTAAGATTTTTATTCTGTAATTTTAACAAAGTTTTGGTAATGGTTGCTTTAAGAAACTGTTTTACTAATTTATTAATTGTGTTTTACTAATTGTTGTAAGGTGTAATTGTTTTATCATATATATAACGGATGCTGGGTAAAAAGTAGCTTCATTCTGATGAAGTTTCCATTAGAGAGATGAAAGCACTTATGATAAATTTCTTTTGTGGATCTGTACCTTGGTTTCTTCATTTTGTGGACTATCAGAATGTGTGGCGTTCTGTTCATATTTATTCTTGGAAATGAAATGTGAAATGTGGTGTAACTTATTTACCCTACGAGTGCTAGACATTGCAGAGCACTGCTGTATAACATGCATCCAAAATTCTGTAATTGTTATAAAGCAGCTTCCTATAGTCATGCATACAAGGTTTGATTGCTTCACACTCTATTTGCCTATTGCATGACTCTGAGCAAGCCATTGAACCAAAAAGTGCTCCAGATTGCCCCTGAAAGGGGACACTTGTGCTCAATGGCACCTGGTTTGCAAGTGAAAAAAAAATGTCTGTCGGTGGCAGATTTCTTAGGTCTTCCAGCAAATCAGATAATAATTAATATATCTCTTATTGACTCAGCTGCTTATTGGTATACAAATGAAAGGGGCAGCAGTTGTCTATAGCATGAAGACTTTTCAAAACTCCTTTTTTTGTATGTTAACAACAAGATGAGGTGCACTTTTTAAGACAGGTGCCCTTATCCAGTAACCTGTGGTGCCTATATTTAAGGCTGACCCTGCCCTTTTCCAAGTCTTATGATATCCCATTGGTTTCCAGCCACCCTTTCTCACATCTTGTATTCTCATCAATCAAATTTTAATCTTCAAGTTTTCATACAAGCCATTTTCATAACTGAAAGAGAACATAATAAAGTTTTTGGGCTGTGATATCAACACTGAGAAAGGAGTGTATATTATTTGAAACACTTGTATAGTAAGAAGAATTGAGGCACCATTGTAAGAATTCATAATTATAGAATAATATGAAGGGAAGCAGCTCAGTCTGAAAAGAAGTGTATCTGACAATTCATCTCAACAGTAATTATCACAGCAGAACACATTGTGCTAAAGCCCACACTGCAGTTATTTCTGAAGCTGCTAACTTATTATTAAAAGAAGTACAAGAAAGTAGAGCAAATGTAGACAATTGCAAGACCTGAATACATCACCCTAGTGCAACCTGCTGAGCCAGTATCATTTAGATGTGGTCCTTCTTTTCTTGTACATTTTGTGTTGTTATTACAGATCATTTGTTTTTTGGGATATTTAAAAATATCTTGGAAGTGATGAGGTTCAGCACTCTTAACTCTTCTACATAGTATGAAGTATGTATCAGACTCCCAGAGACCATTTTATTTTATTTTATTTTATTTATTTATTTGCTTCTATTCTTCAAAAACGTCCATCTGGGAACTGACGTCTCCATTTTCAGTGAAGTCCCAGGGAGAAAAGCCCCAAAACAAGGATAGAAAATACAGTTTCCACAATCCAAAAGAAAAAAAAAACAGTCAATAAACATTATTTGCAAAGTATTTCAAAGCAGCCAATCAACAAATATTATTTACAAAGCATATCAGATTAAGGAAATACATGTTTTCAAGATATTGTGACTAAAATCAAAAGTACTATATTAATGCACTTGCATAGTATCTGTAGCAGATTGAGTTAGGATTGCATATTTCGAATTGTGAGGTACAGTTGCATAATTTGTTAGTTTCCAGGTGATATTTTATGACAAATTTGAATTGTTTCAGGTTATTTAAAAGCCTGATGTGTTATGGAAGCTTGTTCCA